>NC_136878.1:46902124-47062124 GCF_949152265.1 Phoxinus phoxinus | reverse complement strand
AGAGTCTCTTCTGCTCGCCAACAGAAACATATTTTTACAATTTAAAACAGCTAATATGCTGATGTGCTGCTCAAGAAACATTACTGATTATTATCAAGTAATTAGAAATAAGAAGAAAGTAATAAGAAAGAGACTCTTCTGCTCGCCAACAAAAATACAGTAATGTTTTGAATATTTTTTTTACAATTTAAAGAAACATTACTGATTATTATGTTGAAAACAGTCGTGTTTTTGTGCAGACTGTCATATTTTATTTAAAGAAAGTTCAAAAGAACAGCATTTATTTTGAAACATTATCTTTTGTAACTATAAATTTAATGCTTCGTTGCTGAATAAAAGTATTATTTTCTTAAAAAAATAAAAAAAGTTTTAATGATATTATTATGATTATATTATGCTATTATTAGAGGAGAACATTGGGATACTTAGAAAATGTTAAGTCCAGGAAACACAAGAAATAAAATCAGGATAATTAATTCATTAAATAAAAAAATTACAGTTTTGTTGATTATCAAAATATTGCTTAGCTGTGACTCTAAATCTGAATTTGATTCAAAACTGCAGCTCTTTCAGATTCATATAAATAACTAATATGTTTAAAAGCTTCATTCTCTTCATTCTTTATTATTTTAGATGCCATTTTGTGCATGTTAAGCGCTTAAAGCCTTTGTGTAGATTTTAGGGATGCACGATATATCGGCCAAAATATCGGTATCGGCCGATATATGAACATGCTTTTATATTAACATTTGGCCGATATATTAAAGCCGATAAATAATGTATTATTTCCTTCAGCTGAGACACAGATGTTCAACATGATGGTTTTGAATTGCTTGAAATATGATTGGAATCACTTCAAAAAGGAAAATACAGTTCAGCAACATATGAAGTCTGTTATATAGACAGACTACAGAACATTACAATGAGATCGTTATAATTGTGTGTTTGGGACGTGGCTTTTACTTGGGAGACTTTTGATTTTGTAATCAGGCTCTCAAAAATTATATAAGAATTGGGATTTAGATTTATCGGCCAATATATCGGTTATCGGCTTTCAAATGTAAAGAATTATCGGTTATCGGTATCGGCCAGTTTTAGATTTAGTAGATTTCCACATTTTGACTTGATCTGATCATACTTTCACACAACGATCTGATGTTCACTACGAGATGCTTTCTTTAGCAATGTTGCATGTGTCATTCATCCTTTTGCCTTTAGATCTATTTAAAAACAAATGAAATTGGTTTGGAATCAAAATCATCAAATTCCTCATGTTTTCTGTCGAATTACGTCATTAATGAAGTGAAAACTAGTGTTTTGGCCTCTACTGTGTCTCTGGGTCACGATATTTAGGCCGAAATGTAAGATTTATGCATATACAATTTTTACATTGCATAAATGACATGTGGTGCATATTTGTCAGTGAAACCTGAAGGTTTCTGAACTTAAAAAAATAATTTGCATCTGTTTGATTTTATTTAAATGATAATATTTTCTAAATGCATTGACCCATTTCATAAATGCACGGCAAATATGCATTACTTCATTTATGCAACGTATTTATGTTACAACTGTGAAATCCAAATGCATGAAAATTTTATATTCAAAAATCTCACATTTAGGCCTAAATATCATGACCCAGAGACACAGTAGAGGCTAAAACACTGGTTTTCACTTCATTGACGACTTAATTCGACAGAAAACATGAGGAATGTGATGATTTTGATTGGTTAGGGTTAGGGTTAGGGTTAAGTGCAATTCAGCTGAGTTTGGGTCTCAGTATTTGAGTGGTGACCCGTGTCCTCCAGAGGAAGGCCATGGTTTATTCCGGAGGTGATTTATGAGCTGCTGGCAGGATATTTTTCCTCAGGGCCACAGATGATTTCAATAACTCTTTTATTCTCTTCAGACTCCTGTAAGCTGGAGGATGTTCCCGGAAACAGCAATAAGTGGATCATCCTAAAGGAAATGCCTCTGGGATGCTGGTCGAATTTCAGCACCCGGGACGACCAGAGAGAAGTCCACATCCTCAACCTGCTGTACTCAAACGTGAGTCGCTTTCATTCATGAATCCAGTTCAAACCAGCCGCTGGAACGACCAGCTCAGACCAGCATGAAGTGGTTCAGACCGGTTTAGTGTTGGCAGACCAGACCCACTTTAGCATACCTCGAATCCTTAATACAGAAATAATATACTTAAGTGCAATTAGTGGAACTTAAGAGCCAGTTAAGTAGGACTTAAGCACATTTTATATGTAATATTGCTGAATATACTGACAAGCATTTATGCTGTAAATGCGTTTTTAATTGCACATTTGCAATGATGAAATTAAGTAAAATATATTAACTTTAAATGTAATATCAGTACAGTTAAAATTATAATCAAGTACTTTTAATCTGCTTTGGTATGTTAGTCACCACGTCAAAGTAAGTGCACTTCTTTAAAAGATTATTAAAACATAATGACTTATGTCATTATGACTTAAAAGTGTGTTAAGAAGTGTTAAATTCCCCCTGTAGTCAATAATTGTATCCCTTAAAACTCATCTTTGATCACCAAAATTACATATTTATGTTTTTTTTTCCATGAAAAAAATTAAGAATGTATCTTGACATCCTTCCCTCATTTAGTATGCGCGGTTCTATGAATATGCAAATGAGCTCAGAGATCCACTGGTTGACGATCACACGTTGATCAGGGGTGTGTTTCCCGAAAGCATCGTTAGCCAACTATGGTCGCAAGTTCCGCCGTTATCATCAGTTCAACGATTTGGTGTTTCCCGAAACCATCGTTCCAACGAACGTTCGCAAACAGCATCGCAAACTTGTGTGGTTGTGTGGTCTCTCGAGCTGTGGTTAGAAGCATAGTTTCTAGTTTACATGAGATGTAGACTGAATAAATCCTTATCTTTAGTAAAATAAGCAAACTGACATTCAGTACAACCCGTGTTATTTATTTAGAATACATACAAATGTAATTTACGTCTTTTAGTTTGTCAAGAGATTTAAAGCACCGTTTTTGAAGACTGCGCATGTGCGAACGTGCTCTACTATGTAAGAACGAGCCAAATATTGAGTCTGGTAATAAAGCAAAATAACTGAGAAAAATTAGAAATGGTCTTCAGATGCCATGTCTGTAACTTATATGACAAAATCTAGCGTTAATTCGATCTCAAACAGATTCATTAAAATAATTTATTAGTCCACCACGTGGGAGACGTCATAAACCAGCGTGGTTGAACAATACTTTGCGACATACGGTTTCGGGAAACACTCGTGACTAGCTAGTTAATTTCTCCAACGATGCATCGTACTATGGTAGTTAAGCAGCGAGCGATATAGTTGTACGGGATACGCACCCCTGGTTGGTTACAAGGTAGTGTGTGACGTCAGAAACACCAGCGATTTCAAACCGTGTGTTTGAGACTGTCTTTGGTTCACTGCAGTTTTAAGCAGAAAATACTCAGCAATGCTGTCCACTTATGAACTTACACATGGTGTGTGTTAAAGCAGATTAATAACTCCACATACACACATAAACTACATTTAAAACTGGATTTACACCACAGGATTGGTTTTTTCGTACATGAGTGGATCTCTGAGTGAGTGAGTGGAGGCGGGGTTCATTTGCATATTCATATAACCGCGCATACTAAATGAGGCAAGGGTGTCGAGTTACATTCAAGCTATTTTAAAGCATGAAGACATTTTTTAAAGGGCACCTATTATGACATTTAAAATGTTCCTAATGTTGTTGTGGGAGTCCCCAACAACAGTTTTACATGTATGCAATGACAAAAAACACTTTTGTTTTCGTATAATATGCATTTATTTTTACCTGATTTGCTCACCGACTCCCAAATGATTCGTTCAACGACTCGTTTTTCAAACCCCTCCTTTGCGCGACGCTAATCTGCGTTGATTGGTCAGATGACCCAGCAGTGTTTACAGAGATAATACTTATTGTTTAACACGGAGTACAATGATGCTTTTATCAATTAAATTGTATTATAATAATGATTATAGTCCACTGCTTTATAGTTTGTAGTAAAAAACGAAAAATAAGATAAAGAATTTAATGTTATGTTAGTGAGCATAGCCCAGAGTTCATATTGTAAAAGCACAATCAGTCTTTGTTTGCGTTAGCCCGATTCATAAACGTTACTACGAGGTATTACTCTCTTCTTTAGACAACTCCGAAAACAACGACAAACACTTCACATATCTCAATACAATTGCCATTGAAGACCTAGAAGCTAAACGGTGTTTACACAACAAACAAAATAATAATTAAGCATGCTACATAAAATATAAAAGCAAAAATTATTAATAACACTTACAGGTTGTGATAAGGAGGAGGAAGCTGATGCAAATACACTTGGAACTGAACCTTCCTTCAATATCAGCCGGCTCGCGAATCCAAGTTTGATTGCATTTAAAAAGCAATCGTCTTCAAAATGACGCGAACAAAGCACAAGGCTCGGACTATACTTCTGTGGTATAGTTATATGAATTGTAGCCACTTAGTCTTCAAATGCTCCTCCTTGGGCAGATGAAAAAAGTTTGCTTTTGAGTCGCACTTCAGAACACAGCGTCTCGTCGCCATGATGTTTCCCTGCTGGCCTTGGAGCGCAATAAGTGGGCGTATCGTATTCAAATAACTTGACAAGTTGACGTCATCTAGTCAGAGAAAAAGCTTCGGTCTTCTAACGATTCATAAAAATGACTCAGAGTCGACTCTCACTTTTGAAAGACAATAACTTTATATACGGTGCACTTTCATATTTCAAACTTTGCAGGATGTTTTTGTTCACTTAGATCTATGTTACACACTACATGAAAGGTAAATTTCAAAATTCCATAATAGGTGCCCTTTAAAGGAAAACACTTTTAAATATGTAATTTTGGTGATCAAAGATGAGTTTTAAGGGATAAAATGATTGACTACAGGGGGACTTTAATTCTGGCAGAATAACTCAATGAATAGCAGATTTCATGTTGGAACGTCTCGTATGAGCAGGAACATCACTAACACTCGAACTAAAGTTGACATTACTGCCCATATAAGGGCGCCTCCATTTCCATATGTTGTTTGAGTCTGAACCATTATTTTTACAATTTTCATACAATTTATGAAGTAGACATCCTATTCAGAAGTAGTGTTGGAAGTTTGGCAGATTTTGAAAAGAATTCAGCCTCTAAGAAACACAAAAGATCACGTATGTGCATTATAGCTCGCTGACACATCACTAATGCTGAATCTATTATTATTTATATTTAAAACATTTTCAGACCTTTTTTTCTAAAAGAATTGAATGGATGCTATCTTCTGAACTCTTGGCATGAAAACAAACTGAGGTTTCTACCATTCTTTCATGATTTTTCATGTTCATCACTATTTCAAAATAAAGGTCTGAACGCGCCTTAGGAGTATGAACATATTCTTGTTGCAAATTCATAAATTACGGCTCCTCTGTCATTTATTTTGAATAATCAGTCACCAAATATGTAAACTAGAGATTGTAAGCTTTCAAATGATATATAGTTTGTCAAGATTAGTTTAGGATATTACTGTTTTAAATATGTAATTGAAAAAAAAAATGCCAGGAAACACTTATAAATATGTAATTTTGCTGATCAAAGATGAGTTTTAAGGCATCGGCTCCCAACAGGGGGTCGCGACCAACAAGGGGGCCTCAGCGAGCTCTGTGGGGGGTCGCGTCATATTTTGAAAAGTTTTGAGCAATGAGCATTAAATAAAAGTCCTTAACTTTTTTCTGTTCAAAATTGAGCGAGTTCATCATGAATCCATTTTCCAATCCGTGTTTTGTCTTATCCTGAACCACTGGTACTCCTATAAAAAGTGTTTACATTGGGACTATTTTACACGGGTTCGGATGGGGAGTAGCCCAGTGCCTGCGTGACTCGTCATAGACGTACACAGAGAGAAGTAGTTCCGGCTACAATGTTCCTCCGAAAGACGCATTATTCTGTTAATAAACGCAAGTTTATTATCGCTCGCTATAGCGCCAAAAGCATCAAAAATAAAGCCTCACAAATAACATGCAGTATTGATGTCCCAGACAGCGGCCATTTAGTAATAGCCTATATTCTTTCTTTTTTTTACCTAAACCAGTGTGAATATTTTTGTTATAGCATTTCAAATAGGGCCAATTTATAGACTACTCCTAGGCTTACGTTTTTAAATTACAAAGGTCCTACTGACGTTTCTGTTATTGTATTTTCAATATTATAGGCTATTATTTGTGCATAAACATATCTGGTTATAGTAAACATAGCTACCGTTTGTTTGAAAACAACATAGGCTATTTTGTCATCCTTGCTGCAAGCTTACAAGAGCGATAATATCATTAAATGTGAAGGGGGCCCTAAAATATTTTCTTGGGAAAAAGGGGGTCTCAGACAAGAAAAGGTTGGGAACCACTGTTTTAAGGGATAAAATGATTGACTTTGATTCTGGCAGAATAGTCCAGCTCAATGAATAGCAGATTTCTCATGTTGGAACGTCTCGTATGAGCGGGAACATCACTAACACTCGCCACTCACTGGTTTCTCCACGTGGGGTTGAGGAAGACCAACAACACAGAGCATTAGTGAGCATCCCCCATGATGCAACACTCAGTGTGTGTCGGCGTCATCTTTCGTGTGGACGGTTGCTCTTTAGAGACACTCATCATGTCGATTATATGATTAATAATCAGCATCTGACAGCTGGAGAGTTTCAGGATGATACACGGCTTCATCAGTGAATTGATTATAATAATAATTTCAACACAAAGCTGTGGAAACGTCCTTTATCTTCTGGAGTGAATTAAAGAGTCGAGTCGACACATGGTTTGGAGGAAAAATGTTGCAATGCTGATTGCAGAAATAACTCATTTGTGTCCAGTTTTATTTCTCATGAGGAGCTTTTTATGAAAGAAACGGCTTTGTTCGAACACACTGATAATAGAGGAGATCTGCAAACCAGCAAGAGCTAAAATATAATATAAGTGCACTTAATGTAATGAACTGAAGTGCACTTCAAATCTTCAAAGAATATATAAAAAACTGCACTTGCAGATCATATAATATTAATGAAATAAAAGGCCACTCAACTGTACTTAAAGATAGTTCACTTTCATGACTATGACTCTTAACACACTTAAGGACACTTTAGTGAAGTGCAGTTTTAAAAGTTTTTCTTTAAAGGACATTATCATTATGTTTTAAAGGCGAGGTTGATTATGATTTCACTTTTTTTAACTTTAGTTGGTGTGTCAAAGTTCAAATCCGTTTTTTTAAGGACTACAACAAACGGCTGGTAGGAACTACACGACATTCCTCCCGGGTTAGTGACATCACCAACCCTAGAATTTACATAAGCCCCGCCCCCTAAACACACAGTCCATGTTGAGAAGAGGAAGAGTTGCTGTAGTCGAGCACATTTGTGAGTCAGCTCAAACTTTAGCATCCGTCTTTTCACATGCAATAGAAAGTCACTCTGTGTGCGTCTCACAACAGTTCCTATACGAGCGGTTTATAGATTATCATGACAGAATATGCTAATTGAAGATCGTTAACTCCACATCAGCGACATAAACTCCTCAACTAACCATTCAGAGACGTCCTGTTGCTTCTACATGTGTCACTTCTTCTGGAGTCTCTCCATCTTTGTCTGACTCCGGTTTAACATTAAAGGCAGAACAGTTTCTGTCATTTTAGTGTGTGTACGAGCTCGTGAAGCTCCGCCCCCTGTGCCGGGAGCAGCAGCTCATTTGCATTTAAAGGGCCAGACACAAAACGGTGTGTTTTTGCTCACCCTCAAAAAGTGACTTTAACATGCGATATAAAAATATCTGTGGGGTTTTTTGAGCTAAAACTTCACACACACACACACACACACACACACACACACACACACACACACACACACACACACACACACACACACACACACACACACACACACACACACACACACACACACACTCTGCGGACATCAGAGACTTATTTTACATATTAAAATGGCATTTTACGAGCTCTGTAAATGGGACCTATTATGCCCCTTTTTACAATATGTAATATAAGTCTCTGGTGTCCCGGGAATAAGTCTGGGAAGTTTCAGCTCGAAAAACCCCACAGATCATTTATTATATATATTTGAGTGGAAGAAATAACAAACTGTTTTCGTGCATATACAGGAGAAACTGGAAAAATTATAATATCGTGCAAAAGTTAATATATTTCAGTAATTCAACTTAAAAGGTGAAACTAATATATTATATAGACTCATTACATGCAAAGTGAGATATTTGAAAACACCAAATTCAAAATGAGAATATTGTGAAAAGGTTTTCATAAGCTGTATAATCATCAAAATTATAACAAATAAAGGCTTGAAATATCTCACTTTGCATGTAATGAGTCTATATAATATATTAGTTGAGTTACTGAAATATATTAACTTTTGCACCATATTCAAATTTTTCCAGTTTCACCTGTACATAATAAATAAATATACATACATAAAATATATATATAGTTTTTGTCACAGATATGCTTTTCATCAAAAGTTTAATTCTCAAACCTTCCTGACAGAATTGTCATTTTTTATGTAAATTATTCCATTAATGCATTGGAGGAAGCCAGCACACACACACACACACACACACACACACACACACACACACACACACACACACACACACACACACACACACACACACACACACACACACACACAC
Organism: Phoxinus phoxinus; assembly: GCF_949152265.1. NCBI lineage: Eukaryota > Metazoa > Chordata > Actinopteri > Cypriniformes > Leuciscidae > Phoxinus > Phoxinus phoxinus. The sequence continues at coordinate 47,053,377 of NC_136878.1, read as the reverse complement.
ATATTGTGGGCGGAGCTTCAACTTCAGTGATGTCACCGTCTGGAGCGTTGGAGCCGACCCGGTCGAGGGGAGACGAACACACACACACACACACACACACACACACACACACACACACACACACACACACACACACACACACACACACACACACACACACACATTTAATGTGGGCGGAGCTTCAGCTTCAGTGATGTCATCGTCTGGAGCGTTGGAGCCGACCCGGTCGAGGGGAGACGAACACACACACACACACACACACACACACACACACACACACACACACACACACACACACACACACACACACACACACACACACACACACACACACACACACACACACACACAGCCGACCCGGTCGAGGGAGAGACGAAGAATAACCGGAAGCTGTTATGCATCAGCAAAGCCCTGAAAAAAAACTGCTCTGAAGAAAAAAATACTCAAAAGGAAAACAATTGTATCTTGAAAGCCCAGGAACAGAAATAGCCAGGGCGAGTGATCAGACATTGTGTGACCCGAGCACAGTGAGGCGGACAGCGATGGATTATGGGAGGCCTGCGTGTGTGTGTGTGTGTGTGTGTGTGTGTGTGTGTGTGTGTGTGTGTAAACACCATTGAGGATTGGTGCAAATTATTAACATGGCTGGATTGTTTCCTTCAGCTCGTAGTTTCCATATTAAATATAGAAGCTCGTTCCCGACTCGGAAATCAAACTAAAGACGTTTGCAATGAAAATACAACAGAACAGAGATTAAAAGTGTTGATAAACATAAAGAGTTGTAAAATATATATGTATTTTCCTGCATTAAATACATTTATATGAGAAAACTACAGATATTGGAAACACACTGTACAGTACATTAACATAATTTTTGTTAAAATAAATGTATACTTATATATCAGCATTTAATTGATCAAAAGTGATGTTTATAAAATATTATTTTTCAAATAAATGCTGTTTTTTAAACTTTCTATTTATCAAAGAATCCTGAAAAATAAAATGTATCACAGTTTCCACAATAATATGAACTTTGATTATAATAATCATAAATGATCTTGAGCATCAGATCATCATATTATTCTGATTTCTGAAGGATCATGTGACACTGAAGACTGGAGTAATGATGATAAATTCAGCTTTGATCACAGGAATAAACTACACTTTACTGGATATTCACATAGAAAACTGCAGATTTAACCATAATAATATTTCACTATTTTTACTGTATATTTGTTCAAATAAATACAGCCTTGCTGGGCAGAAGAGACTCTTTCAGAAACATTTAATATCTTACAGATCCAAAACTTAATTAATATAATAATATAGGGAAATATAATAATAATAATAACTATGTGATTATATTTCTCTTTAATATAATCTATTACATTTTAATATAATCTAATATAATATCTTTCTCTTTAATATAATATTTATATATCTCTTTAAAATAATAATATTTATTATTATTTATTTACTATTTATTTATTTAATTTGTATCTATTTATACTATTATTTACTATAATTTTTATTTATTTATTTATTTATTATAACTATTTTCTATATTTCCTAGGGATAATCTATTAATACTGAGAGCGATCTGATTGGTGGTTCAGAGGAAATGAAAGCCACCAATAACAGGGATTCTTTTGTATTTGTTTCTTTGTGTTCATGGACACACACACACACACACACACACACACACACACACACTGGTCTCAGGTCAGTGTCCTGTTGCGAGTGTGTGTGTGTGTGTTGTGTTGTGTGTGTGTGTGTGTTTGTGTGGTGTGTGTGGTGTGTGTGGTGTGTGTGTGTGTGTGCTGGTCTTACTGCGGATCTCGTTGACTGGAGACTCGGTTTCAGATAAGGTGAAGTTTTGGACAGGGTTTTCTACATTTTCTCATGCACTTGTAGTTTTTTTTCAAATGTTAAACGTATAAAAGTAGAGAGTTACACTTTCATGACAGTTTCTTAACACACTCTTAAAAAGTGCACTTATAATAATATCTAATTAAATGTTTTTGCTTTAATGGAGTCGTCGGATGCCCATTTTCCACCAGCTGGTGTGATTCTTTAGGGTCTTCATGTAAAGTTTGTAACATACTTTGGTTAAAATTCCTCAATCTTTGTTTCTCAACCCTTTTCGGTGCATGTCTCTTTAAATGATAATGAGCAACTGCTTCCCCCCCCCCTTCCATGGTGGGTGTCGAATGACTGAGGGCGTAAATATGCTAATACGGGAAATATGCTAATACGGGACAGTCCATCAGTGGTCGAGGGCATAAATATGCTAATACGGGAAATATGCTAATACAGGACAGTCCGTCAGTGGTCGAGGGCGTAAATATGCTAATATGGGAAATATGCCAATACGGGACAGTCCGTCAGTGGTCGAGGGCGTAAATATGCTAATACGGGACAGTCCGTCAGTGGTCTTTAGTATTTTTAGTATTTATTTGTTCTGCACAAATATCACATGGATACAGTACAAGGAGGGGAACGAAACCCAGTTGGGTTTATACAGAGTTCCACTCCGCTTACATGAATGAACAAAAAAAAGGCAGCGCAGACCAATAAGCTGAATAATAAAAAGAGGGGAACAACATTTTAGAAACATGATTATCCTAATGGAAGTAACTTAAAGTTACAGAAGTTGCAGGGTAATGGTAAAGGAGGATCAAAATTAAAAAGCAGTATATGAAGTATACTGCAGGGGACTAAACAAAAAAAAAAAGAAAAAAAAAGAACTGTCATTGTAAAATCAAAAGGTCTTTCAACTGTTTTTTAAAGACAAGCAAAGAAGACATAGATCTTAGGGACAAACTCAATTTACTCCATAATTGAGGACCCCTAAAACTGAGGTCAGTTTTATGACCTGAAGTTCTAGAGAACGGTAAGACAAGATGTATTTCTCTATGCCTTGTTTGATGGATATGAATATCTGAAATAAAAGTAAAAAAGTGTTGTAATGTTGGTGGAAAATCTTCTCTCTTATAAATAAACTTATGAATAAATATGCATGATAAATAAATATTGACTTTCTCAATTGACAAAATCTTGAATCTGAGAAATAGAGGTGCAGAAGGAGCATATTTAGAAGAGTAGGAAATCATACGCAAGAACTTCTTCTGAATTTTAGAAATTTTTGCAAGATTAGTGGGAAAAGTAGCACCCCAGACAATATTGCAATAATTCATAAAGGGAATAAAAAGCTATAGTAAAGTGTTAAATGAGCAGATGAGTGAATTGAAGGTAAAACAATTCTTAGAATATTTAACATTTTAGAGGATCTTGTACAGACTAGATCAACATGTTTGGACCAAGTTAAACTTTCGTCAATCAGGACACCATGAAATTTTGTTGAAGTCACTTGAATAACTGGAGCTCCATCAATTTCTATACGAGGATGTTCTTTGGGGTAGAATTTATTAATATTGTGAAATATCATAAAATTACATTTTTTGACATTGAGCGTTAGCTTGTTATTGCGAAACCAATTTGATACTATTTTTAACTCGTCATTAACATGATGGATCAAGGTGACAAAATCCTCATGTACTGCAATGAGATTGGTGTCATCTGCAAATAATATGGGTAGGAAATGATCACAGCAAAGGAATAAATCATTAATATAAATTAAAAACAATAGAGGACCCAAAATAGAACCTTGAGGAACCCCAAATGAAATTTTAGAAGTTTTAGAAAAGAAACCATTGAGATCAACAAATTGTTCTCTGTTAATAAAGTAATTACAGAACTTTATTAAGTAATTACAGAACATTATTATGTCCAGGGCATAAATATGCTAATATGGGATATATGCTAATAGGGGATACTCCGTCAGTGGTCGAGGGCGTAAATATGCTAATACGGAAAATATGCCACAACGGGATACTCCGTCAGGGGTCGAGGGAGTAAATATGCTAATACGGGAAATATGCCAATATGGGATACTCCGTCAGTGGTCGAGGGCGTAAATATGCTAATACGGGAAATATGCCAATACCGGATACTCCGTCAGTGGTCGAGGGCATAAATATGCTAATACGGGAAATATGCCAATACGGGAAATATGTCAATACGGGATACTCCGTCAGTGGTCGAGGGCATAAATATGCTAATACGGGAAATATGCCAATACCGGATACTCCGTCAGTGGTCGAGGGCATAAATATGCTAATACGGGAAATATGCCAATAGGGGATAATCCGTCAGTGGTCGAGGGCGTAAATATGCTAATACGGGAAATATGCCAATAGGGGATAATCCGTCAGTGGTCGAGGGCGTAAATATGCTAATACGGGAAATATGCCAATAGGGGATACTCCGTCAGTGGTCGAGGGCGTAAATATGCTAATACGGGATACTCCGTCAGTGGTTGTGGGCGGGGCATGAGCATTATGACATCATATTGCTCAGAAAATCCAAACGGCTTGATTATTAAGAGTTTTTGGGCTTTTTGAGGATTAAAAAAAAAAGGAGTGAATGGATTGTTTTCATTGTATGGTGGTTGTGTCCACACACTGCAAACACACATTTATATGCAAACACCGTATAAAAGTGAATTTTGCATCCGATGACCCCTTTAAAGTATGTTTGATATCATTATGTTTTAATAATCTTTGAAAGAAGTGCACTTACTTTGATGTGTTGACTAACATGCTAAAGCTCATAAGTACTTAGTTATTATAATTTAATCTGTAGTGTGTTTTTCAATATTACATTTAATAAATATACTAGTTTATGGCTTCATCATTACAAATGTGTGACATACAAGTTTCTATAGAAATGGCATTAAAGTATATTTTAGTTTATCATAAATGTTTGTCAGGACACTTTAAACCAAAAGACAATAGAAGTAATTATGAAATTACACATAAAGATGTACTGAAGTTGTAAAAAACACTTTAAAGTTCAGCTAATTATATCATATATATATATAAACTATTACATTTACAGAAATTGTGTCAAAAAACATAAAAGTGTGCTAAAATCTACTTTATTTTCTCAAGGTTCAAATGATGGATTTTAAAAATAGTACTGAAATCATAATTAAGAAGCTGGAAATTAACTTAAAAAAAAGGAATGAAATTCATATAAGTTTGTAATTGAGTTGTTGTTGTTTTGTGCACATGAAAGCTTCATGTTGTGTATCTGTGTTGAGTTGCTTTGAGAGGAATTTTTCCTTCATTCCAAACCAAACTGTGGCCAATTCAATGGAGAAGACGCTCTGAGTTTTGCCCCGCTCAATGTCCTTCCCCAACCAAAGCTTTTCTTGAGTTGCTCTTTCAGACAGGTTTATGAAGCGTGTGTTATTGATGACTCTTAACTCTGCTGTAGGACTCTCAGTTTTAAGGCACTTCAATGTTTCTTTAACTCAATATTTGGAGGAAGGCTTTATAGTTGCACTGACTTTAGGAATCTGTGTGGAAAGTTTCTTGTGTTGCACAGTTGGTTTTTATGATCGCTGATCTACTAATGGAGGTAAAGTAGGAGGTCGAATGCAACAAGCTCATTACAGTCACAGTTATTCCCCTTTGCATATGACTTTCATTAATGTCTTTGGCATCGTAGATGACCTGTTGTTCTCCAGGGGGCAGTTTGCAGGTTTGGTTTACTCAGACTTCATTCCTGTGCTGGTCTGGTCTGGTGATGAGGAACGTGTCGAGATGTGCTCTCAGTATGAGCGAGTGCGGGTCTGATTTACTCCAGATGGAAGCTCGTTCTCCAGACTGACACACGCTCTTCTGATTGGCTGTGATTTTTGATTGATTTGGTTGCGAGTGCAGTGCGCTTGCAGAGAGACTCCGCCCACACGCTCTTCTGATTGGCTGTGATTTTTGATTGATTTGGTTGCGAGTGCAGTGCGCTTACAGAGAGACTCCGCCCACACTCTCTTCTGATTGGCTGTGATTTTTGATTGATTTGGTTGCGAGTGCAGTGCGCTTACAGAGAGACTCCGCCCACACTCTCTTCTGATTGGCTGTGATTTTTGATTGATTTGGTTGCGAGTGCAATGCGCTTACAGGGAGACTCCGCCCACACTCTCTTCTGATTGGCTGTGATTTTTGATTGGTTTGGTTGCGAGTGCAGTGCGGTTGCAGAGAGACTCCGCCCACATGCTCTTCTGATTGGCTGTGATTTTTGATTGATTTGGTTGCGAGTGCAGTGTGCTTACAGGGAGACTCCGCCCACACTATCTTCTGATTGGCTGTGATTTTTGATTGATTTGGTTGCGAGTGCAATGCGCTTACAGAGAGACTCCGCCCACACTCTCTTCTGATTGGCTGTGATTTTTGATTGGTTTGGTTGCGAGTGCAGTGCGCTTGCAGAGAGACTCCGCCCACATGCTCTTCTGATTGGCTGTGATTTTTGATTGATTTGGTTGCGAGTGCAGTGTGCTTACAGGGAGACTCCGCCCACACTATCTTCTGATTGGCTGTGATTTTTGATTGATTTGGTTGCGAGTGCAGTGCGGTTACAGAGAGACTCCGCCCACACCCTCTTCTGATTGGCTCTGATTTTTGATTGATTTGGTTGCGAGTGCAGTGCGCTTACAGAGAGACTCCGCCCACACGCTCTTCTGATTGGCTGTGATTTTTGATTGATTTGGTTGCGAGTGCAGTCCGCTTACAGAGAGACTCAGCCCACACTCTCTTCTGATTGGCTGTGATTTTTGATTGATTTGGTTGCGAGTGCAGTGCGGTTACAGAGAGACTCCGCCCACACCCTCTTCTGATTGGCTGTGATTTTTGATTGATTTGGTTGCGAGTGCAGTGCGCTTACAGAGAGACTCCGCCCACACGCTCTTCTGATTGGCTGTGATTTTTGATTTATTTGGTTGCGAGTGCAGTGTGCTTACAGAGAGACTCCGCCCACACTCTCTTCTGATTTGCTGTGATTTTTGATTGATTTGGTTGCGAGTGCAGTGTGCTTACAGAGAGACTCCGCCCACACCCTCTTCTGATTGGCTCTGATTTTTGATTGGTTTGGTTGCGAGTGCAGTGCGCTTACAGAGAGACTCCGCCCACACCCTCTTCTGATTGGCTGTGAGTTTTGATTTATTTGGTTGCGAGTGCAGTGTGCTTGCAGAGAAACTGAAATATTACTAACAATATCAAATTTCTTCTAAAATGTACTTGTTCAAAATAGGAAAGATTTCACAGCACAACTACTTTAAAATACTTTTACTTGCTGTAAAGTCTGAACTCTCAGTCAGACTGTAGTAGAGTGTGTGTGTGTGACGGGTTTATCAGCAAATCTTGCTGATCATTTAGAGACCTTAGACATTTTTTTTTTTTGGAAGAAAGCTGACAGGCTTGATTAAGTCTTAAGGTTTGCATTATTATTTTCCATTGTGCATTATAAATAGAGTCCCAAAAAGAAAAAGAGGCCTTGAAAATCCCGGATGATGCACTTAATTAACCGGAAAAAGGAAGTGTGGAATGTCGGACACTTCGTGCACTGAAGCCGTGATGTTGAATGACCTTATAAAACGAATACACTACTGAGTATATATAGTGTATAAGTGTGTGGGTTGAGACACAGGCTCAGTGCAGTTCTACACGGTGTTACCACAGTAAAGCACAGGTAAAGGTAAAGGTAAAGCTTGAGCTGCCCGTCCTCGCTCCAGCGCGTCTGAATGTCTGCAAAACAACGCCGCCGCTGCCAGACCAGCACACATGTTTACGGAGCGTGATTTCTGTGCTTCCTAATCACAGGAAAAGAGCCTGTGGGAATTTCTGCCGCCCGGATCAGATTGTGTCTCATTTACTCCAGCTTTACTCTGCGCATGTGTTCAGATCCAGATCCTCAGCTGATCATGATCTGAAGCGAGTGTGTGTGTGTGTGTGTGTGTGTGTGTGTGTGTGTGTGTGTGTGGGAACGTGTGTATCGGGATCGGATCACTGAACTGTGCTGTCGTTTGAGTGACGCTCTGACAGTTGCATGAGAGTACACACACACACACACGCACGCACGCATGCACGCACGCACACACACACACACATCTTCACAACCGTGCTGTTGTGTTCTGCGTGTTTGCTATTGGGTGGCACAGTTATATAACATTTATTGTTGATTCATATTTGAGATATATCTATTTAAATGTACTTTTTATGAATGTAAATGTGTCAATTTGTATATATATATATATATATATATGTGTGTGTGTGTACGCATGTGTGTGTGTGTGTGTACGCACGCGTGTGTGTGTGTGTACGTACGCATGTGTGTGTGTCTGTGAGGGAGTGTGTGTATATACAGTATATATATGTGTGTGTGTGTGTGTGTCTGTGAGGGAGTGTGTGTATATACAGTATATATGTATACTGTATATGTGTGTGTGTATATACAGTATATATATGTGTGTGTGTGTGTGTGTGTCTGTGAGGGAGTGTGTGTATATACAGTATATATGTATACTGTATATGTGTGTGTGTCCGTGTGTCTGAGTGAGTGTGTGTGTGTGTGTGTGTGTGTGTGTGTGTGCGTACACGCATATGTGTGTGTCTGTGAGGGAGTGTGTGTGTATATACACTATATATATATGTGTGTGTGGGAGTGTGTATGTGTTTGTGTGTGTGAGTGCGTGTGTGTGTGCGTGTGTCTGAATGTGTGTCTAGTGACGTGTGTGTGCGTGTGTCTGAATGTGTGTCTAGTGACGTGTGTGTGTGTGTTTGTTTGTGTGTGTGTGTTTGTTTGTGTGTGTGTGTGTGCACGCGTGTGTGTGTGTGTGTGTCTGTGAGGGAGTGTGTGTGTGTGTGTGTGTGTGTGTGTTTGTTTGTGTGTGTGTGTGTGTGTGTGTGTGCACGCGTGTGTGTGTCTGTGAGGGAGTGTGTGTGTGTGTGTATATACCGGTGTATATATATGTATATATACATATTACTATAATGTTAAAGGGATAAACAAATATATATTTTTTCAATTGTAAAATATACCGTGCTGTTTACTACGGAAGCTTGTTCTCTCGCAACTCTGAGCTTATATCTAAACTAGCAATTGCAAGAAAACAAGTCAGAATTGCAAGATAAAAATTTATTTTGTAAATTTTTCTGGCCAAATGTGCTCAGATATTAATTTCAGAAACTGTTCTTGTATTTTCACAGGATCTACAGATGTTCTTCTCCCTCAACATAACTGCAGCGAACCCGTCAGTGCTGATCATCAGATCTTCATCCACACAAACCATCCAGATCATTCTTTCTTCCAACCCCGCAGTGAAGATCATCGTGAGTACCAGCGCATCATGGCTAGAGGAAAACAGCGACTTTATTTCAGTAATTCAACTTAAAAGGTTATGGCTTACAGCTTATGAAAACCTTTTCACAATATTCAAAATTAGAATATTGTGAAAAGGTTTTCATATCTGTAAGCCATAATCATCAAAATTATAACAAATAAAGGCTTGAAATATCTCACTTTGCATGTAATGAGTCTATATAATATATTAGTTTCACCTTTTAAAGGGGCTATATGGAACTTTTTCCCCAAAATAAACGAAACAATAGCCTTTTTATTTTACCATGTATGACTCAAACATCTCCTGATGCGCATACTGACACCTTGTCTGCTCACAGTGGGTGCGCCTATAAGCCTGTATCCTATTTTTCCTATTTTCTGTCGGGTCGGATTTTTCCCGCGCTGACGTCAAGCGCGTTCATGTTAAACGTTTCAGATCACTCAGAACACTTCTCAAACAATATATGTATTTGACTGTTCTTACCTCTGTAAACATAATGTTGACCTGACCTCCGTGCAGCAGATGACTTGTGAAGTGTGCACGTACGAGCGAGCAGAAAGGAAGAGCAGTTCTGTTTTTTGGCCACAGGTGTCAGTCGCGAGTTTAAATTTCAGAAAAACGCATATAGCCTCTTTAAGTTGCATTACTGAAATAAATGAACTTTTGCACAATATTCTAATTTGTCCAGTTTCACCTGTACATAATAAATAAATATACATACATCAAATATATATATATTTTTTTATAAATATACATTTTTTAATATATATAGATACAGAAAATTCACGATATTCACATTTTTGCAGTTTCACCTGTATAATAAATAAATATACATGCATAAAATATATATATTTTTATATATAAATACTATATATATAGATACAGAAAATTCATGATATTCACATTTTTCCAGTTTTACCTGTACATAATAAATAAATATACATGCATAAAATATATATATTTTTATATATAAATATATTAGGGCTGCACAATATATCAAATTTATTGAAATATCGCAAATGTATATATCGCAATATGCATATCGCAACAGCTTGCAATAAATGGGGTCATGAACAAAATGCTTTTTTTAGCATTAATAAGTATCAGGATATATTTAATTAATACAATGAAAACTAAGCAATGTTTTATTTTTATATTTTATGATTCAGTATCTTTTATTAAATAAACCTTATGTTGGATAACCTGAAACCCTGAGGTTTACACTGATGTTATAATAACACTTCTTATGCTACTGTAAAACACTGATGTTCACTTTCACAAGTTATAAGGATGTTTTCTTGTCATAAAAATAATGTAAAACACATGTAGGTTATATCATTTTAAATATATTTAAAGATAATTTAAGTTTATTTTACACACTTTAAGCATTATCGTATCGCATATCGAATATCGCATTATTCAAGGAGTTATCGCATATCGGATTTTTCTTCAATATCGCACAGCCCTAAAATATATATAGATACAGAAAATGCACGATATTCAAAATTTTCCAGTTTCACCTGTACATAATAAATAAATATACATGCATAAAATACATATATTTTTATATATAAATATATCTAAATACAGAAATTTCACGATATTCAAATTTTTCCAGTTTCACCTGTACATGGCGAATGATGCATCCACGCTTGTTGTCGAGCTGCCAGCACAAAGACTCTTACATCCCCGTCTTTATATTGAACAGTGGAAGTAATGGCCCGTCGCGTGGGATCCGCTGGCGGGTGTCTGACAATAAAGCCAGCGACAGCTGTGCGTTTCTGCTGTGTTTCGAGAGGCAATTAACCCTGTTTGTTTAGCCTGTGACCCCATGGGAATTTGCGAACAGACTTAACTAGTGTAGAATATAGATGTGCCAGAGCACTCGAAACAAAACAGCCCGGGATGACAATTTGTTCTTTCCACAGTCGAACCTTGTTAACCTTTAGTAGATTGCTGTGAAACAAAGCACACTGGAGTTACAGTGCAAAACCGAATGGGAGTGAACCGCGTTTATAAAATTCAACTCTGAATCCCAAAGCCAGACGATATCAAACATGTCGTGTGTTATGATGGTCTGGAGGAGACATGCGCTGTCTGGAGTCTGGAGAAACAACATGTTCTTCTTATCAGTGAGACACAGAGAAACACCGCTGACCGCTTTCAAGCCTGAATCCATCACGACTCGTTCGCCAAAACACATTTTAGTGCACTTCTCAGTGCATTTACTAACAGTGTAGGTTGTACGGTTTATACACAGAATATATCAAATCTCTGCCATTTGGTGTCTTTAACTAGTCTGTATTGACAACATAAAGCCCCACCTCACAACACCTGTGGTGTAAATCCAGCTTGTAATGTAGTTTATGTGTGTATGTGGTGTTATTAATCTGCTTTAACACACACCATGTGTAAGTTCATAAGTCGACAGCATTGCTGAGTATTTTCTGCTTAAAACTGCAGTGAACCAAAGACAGTCTCAAACACACGGTTTGAAATCGCTGGTGTTTCTGACGTCACACACTACCTTGACCAATCAGATCAACGTGTGATCGTCAACCAGTGGATCTCTGAGTGAGTGAGTGAGTGGAGGCGGGACTCATTTGCATATTCATAGAACCGCGCATACTAGATGAGCTTTCAGTGTCGATGCCTCTCCAGCGGTGAGATAGTTTGCGATAGTGATAGTGTGTGTTGGGGGCATCGACACACACCCATGTTCACGCATCCCTGCAACGTCAGCATAGTTTGCTCGCTGATGGCGATACAAAACAGCCCGGGATGACAATTTGTTCTTTCCACAGTCGAACCTTGTTAACCTTTAGTAGATTGCTGTGAAACAAAGCACACTGGAGTTACAGTGCAAAACCGAATGGGAGTGAACCGCGTTTATAAAATTCAACTCTGAATCCCAAAGCCAGACGATATCAAACATGTCGTGTGTTATGATGGTCTGGAGGAGACATGCGCTGTCTGGAGTCTGGAGAAACAACATGTTCTTCTTATCAGTGATATGGCGTTTGCATCCTAGCAGTGACGTCTAGGCGGTCGCCGGTCGTTATTGGATTAGCGCTTCAGACAGCGGTTCACGTGGAGGCGTTCCCCAAACCGTCATCATCCCTTATGAAAGGGAACTTAAAGGGATAGTTCACTTTGAAATTAAATGTTGGTATGTTTTATCTTACCTGAAGGGCATCCAAGATGTAGGTGACTTTTTTTCCGCAGTAGTTTCAATTTTGATATTTTTAGGTCAAACCGTTCTTGTCTGACTGTCATATCATGCAGGTCTATGGTCACTGTCTCAAAGAGCATGCACAGAGTCCAAATTAAACAATTTCCCATCGTCCAAATTAAACAATTCCCCATCGTAAGTGCACATTGATGGCCTAAGACACGAAACGAGCGGTTTGTGTGAGAAAACGAACGGTATTTATACCGTTTTTACCTCTTGTAACACAGCCAGGCCCAAGTGATCTGAGGGCGCGGGCGCATCCTGGTGTGTGACGTGTGCGCAGACTGGTGCATAGATATATATATACACTAGATGTCGCATTAAAGACATTCGTTCCAATGAACTGACGTAGCCAAGGCGAAATCTAGTGTATACATCTATGCACCAGTCTGCGCACACGTCACACACCAGGATGCGCCCGCGCCCTCAGATCACTTGGACGTGGCTGTCAGATCCAATCATTCCAATCAGATATGATCTCCGGATAGCTTTAACAAGTTATACAACAAACAGACAAACAACCATCACGCTACTATGCTGCCGGTCGCTGCGTGCGCATGCTCCCATCACCCCAACGTGACCAACGTGATATCGCGATAACGATATTGATTCGATATATCGTGCACCCCTAACTCCCATCTCTTTCACAGAAGACGAATGGGACTTTAATAAAGTTCTTGGGAAGTACTCAATCGGCAGAAGTTGTCCCGTCGGCAGACGGAGATTCTGAACTTCTGCAATGGGCCGCAGATACGTATGGAGGAGTCACGTCCTTCACCACGGCACGACATCCCATAAATATCATTTTCACTGGGATGACGGGTAAGATCAATCTCTCTGGTGCTTCATTGGCTCTGACGTTGTGTGTGTTATCAGTGATCCAATCATTTGTGAAACGCTGCCTCTTCCAGACAAGCAGCGACCCTCTGAATGTGACCTCCAGCCAGAAGCACCAGCAGATAAACACTTCATCAAGCTGGAGCTGTTCGAGCCGTCCAATGACCTGCAATCATGTTACATGGAGCATCCTGGAGAACAGCTGCACGTGATTAATATTCCCGACGACGTCAAAATAAGGTCAGTGTCATCTTGTAAACTTCACCATGGAGGTTTCTAAAAATGCCATGCCAAGCGTCCTTTATTCCTGTATGACCTTCATTGGTCCAAGATGCTTCTTCATTGGTTACCAGCACTTCAATCTGACCTCCTATCACATCTTCCAATTAATCTTCTGTCTACACTACCAGTCAAAAGTTTGAAACAATTAAAGTGCCCCTATTATGCTATCTTAAAGATCCCTAATTTTGTGTATTGTCTCCTACAATATGTTTAAATTAGGGCTGTCAAACGATTAAAGTATTTAATTGCGATTAATCACATTAATGTCATAGTTAACTCGCGATTAATCACACATTTTAATCTATTCTAAATGTCTCTTGATTTCTTTTTGTTCCATTATTTTTTTCTCATTTTAATGCTCTTATCAACATGGAAAAGTGGATCGGCTTGCTTTGTGCAAATGTTTTTTATTGAAAACAACATTGGCATATACTGTGTTCAATTTCACACTAACATTCTCACTTGGAGCAAATAATCACCAGTCAAAAGTTTGAAACAATTAAAGTGCCCCTATTATGCTATCTTAAAGATCCTTAATTTTGTGTATTGTCTCCTACAATTTATTTAAATGCATCTAAGATAAAAAAAACACTAATGTCCTCATAATCTGCACTGCAGCGTCAGCTCTTTTCTCTCAGGCTGTGTTTACACAGAACCGATCTGAAGATTGGAGTTTTTAAGATCTCCACTCTGGAGGGTGGTTTCACTTTTTTGCATTTTTAAGCCCCAAAAACGCTGTCGCCGTCTACACGAAAGCCCTCTCTGAGAGCTGCTCTGCTCTGATTGGTCAGAAAGCAAACGCTCATTATCATATCTGAATCTCAGCTCTTGATCACAGTGATACGAACAGTAACGATGGCGTGGGTTTTACCGTATCGATCTCAGTAAACAGCGTCTTCTCGACACGAACAACACGAACCGAACTCTTCCAGTCTCAGATACACTACACTGTTTGAGGGCGGGGCTAATAGACGCTGCTCAGCCAATCAAGACCATAGACTGCAAATTTGTTACATTGTTGCGTAGGTGTGTAACATGAAGTGAGATTGGAAATACTGACGACTCGTTTCAATTCAGGATCGGTTCTTTCTTCTAGGAAAATTTCCAGAACGTTAACATTCACAAACAGCTTTATTACACACCACATGATAGGTCATATCTAAAAGAGCATAATAGGGGCACTATAAATGCAGCATTGAACATAAGGACATCTCTCTAAAGCATTACAAATGTGTAATTTGTGTTCTTTCAGGCATGTGTTTGTGCATTTGTCATCCGAGTCTAAACTGTTCCTCAGAGGTCCACCAAACACTGAGTGGAAGATCCACACGAATCACACCATCGGGTTTTTGGTGAGAATGATCATTAAAAATGACCTACAAAATAAGTACTGTTTTTATGGAAGAACCTAGTAAATGAAATGACAGGCATCCTGAATATCAGCTTCTAATTCATCCTTCCTTCCTACAGTCCAACAATCCTATAATCGTGAATGACATGAGATCACCCCCGGACGAAAGGCTGATCTCAGGAAAGCTGATCTCAGATGACGCTGGAGACATCAGGCAGAAGGCTATGTCATTGTACAACAACATCCCCATCACCAGCTACTCTGAGATCCGTCTGAGCGCGTCACACATCCAGCTGCGGATCAGAGACAACAACAGCTCCCCAGGTAATGTGATGTGGATCTACTATCGCCCTCGAATATGGTGAACATAGGGCATGCTTAGACTGTGAACTAGTCTTCGAATATCATCTCATAAACTGTGTGAGTCAAAAAAGCCGAACTCCATGTTTCTATATTTTCTGGAGCTGAAATATGGCTTGTAAATGTTGTTTTATGGTTGCTAGGGGGCCCTAAGTGGTTGCCAGGGCACGGCTATGAAGTTATTAAAATCTTTAGTAACAAGTGCTGATATACACTAAGAGCACCCTAGCAACCACTCGTCACTAAAGATTTTAATAACTTCATAGCACTCAAATATGGCAAACAGAAGCTAAACCGTACTTGCTTGACGCGTGAGAACAAACCTCATCGTTCCCCGCGCATCAATCAAGTACGGTTTATCTTCTGTTTGCCATATTTGAGTGCTCTATGTACCCGATTCAAGATATCAGGGCAAAAGTGTTTTTTTGTGTGTGATGATTTATGTCTCATATTTACATCATATGATATAATCATGGGCGTCAGTTTGGTTAGAAATGTGCTGGGGACAGAGACGCATTCGGAAGTGCATTTTCAGAAGTGCTGAGTACAATGACGCATTCATTTTTTTCCTCTTTCGCGCTGGTCATGTTTTGATAGACGATGTCCTGTAGCTTAGTAATGTAAGCTCTCTAAGCTACTATGCTCTCCGCAGAACATAAAATATTTTATTTTATTTTCGTGTTCGCATTTATGAGGAAAAAACGATGTTACGGACGCGACCGCTCTGAAATCGGCACTAAAAGACTGCTTTAAAACTTCCACAGAGCCCTCAAACAGAAATCGAATTTCTTTTTGTATTAATTGTATCTTAATTTTAATCAATGTTTCATCAGCCAATTTCCTGGATTTCATAAATAATAAGTAAAGCAGATAATAGATATCACGACGACATGGAGGCGCCGGCGCATGAACTGGAGCTCGTCTCATAAATGAACCGAAACTCAGCATAGCCTACTTGCCTCACAGACCTGAGAAATATCTATTATCTACAGAACGCTTGAAATCATACTTTTAAACAGAACAATTCAAAACGAAAGAAAACCATGTAATCCGTATGAACTGTGCATTTCTCTCCGGCGCGTTCACTTCTGCGAAGATCACGAGTCAGCATCGTCAACTTCATCTCTGCAGCCGACACAGAAAACACTTCTTTATTAATAAACAATTAAAATGTTTTCTTGCTATATTTGACATATTCATAATCATTACTTTTGCCGGTTCTTTGTGACAGCTTTACAGTCACCACTGCATCAGAAAACATGGAGATTTTTTGTTTTTTTAAATCCCCCCAAAAAATCGTGTTACGAACCGAATCGTGGGTTAAAAATCGTGATACGAACCGAATCGTGGGTTTGGTGTATCGTTATAGCCCAACTAGCAGCCCTAAAAAGGTGGCTCATGACGAAATCTGGTCGGGACGCGTCCCCACCGAAATCGACGCCTATGGATATAGTTAAGCAATATTACACGAGTGTCCAAATGTGATATTGATTTTATAGAACAGTTCAATACGTTTTTCTGAGAAATGCTGTTGAAAGTGGATCGGACCGAGCACCAAAACCCACTTCTAGCCAATCAGCAGTAAGAGGTGTGTCTACTAATTAGGGGGAGGTGCTTATGTTGCATAGCATTTTTGTGAATTTGGGGGCGGGGCTATAAAGAGAGGTGCGTTTTGGTGATTTCAAATATCAACAGCGTTTCTTAGAAATCGCTTACGGCACCTTTAAAGTCCCCCTGCGGTGGAAATCCAGCTTTTAATGTAGTTTATGTGTCTATGTGGTGTTATTAATCTGCTTTAACACACACCATGTGTAAGTTCATGAGTCGACAGCATTGCTGAGTATTTTCTGCTTAAAACTGCAGTGAACCAAAGACAGTCTCAAAAACACGGTTTGAAATCGCTGGTGTTTCTGACGTCACACACTACCTTGACCAATCAGATCAACGTGCGATCGTCCACCAGTGGATCTCTGAGTGAGTGGGTGAGTGGAGGCGGGGCTCATTTGCATATTCATTGAACCGCGAATACTAAATGAGGCGAGGGTGTCGAGTTACATTCAAAATATTTTAAGGTGTGAAGAATTTTTATCAAGTAATAACTTTGAAATATGTAATTTTCGTGATCAAAGATGAGTTTTAAGGGATACAATTATTGACCACAGGGGGACTTTAATATTTAGTTATTTTAGACACAATATTGTCTGTTTTTGCTCAATTGTGACCCTGGATCACAGAACCAGTCTGGAGCCGCACGGGTATATCTGTGGCAATAGCCAACAATACATTGTATGGGTCAACATTATCCATTTTTCTTTTATGCCGAAAATCATGAGAATATTAAGATCATGTTCCATGAAGATATTTTGTAAATTTCCTACCATAAATATATAAAACATGTATTTTTGTGAATGAATGCAGCACAATCGAGAACATAAATGGACAACTTTATAGGCGCAAAAGTGCAAGGTGCAAAAAAATAAATATTTGTGCACCCTCAGATCATTTTGCACAATCAATCAATCAATCAATCAATCAATCAATCAATCAATCAATCAATCAATCAATCAATCAATCAATCAATCAATCAATCAATCAATCAATCGGATGAACAAATGATTCAATGACTCATTCATAAAGAGAGCAATTTAACCTGTTCTAATCATGTCCATGTTCACATAGCAAAACCTTTACCAACTTTCGTACCATTCCAATGAAGAAAAAAAAAAAAAAAGTTATTTTTTTCGAGAGGTCAATCTGTTGTATGCGTATTAACATGCTTGAAAACATGCGCGTGTTGGTTTGCTGCTGTCGTCTTTGAGAGGAGACACACGTGTGCCGCTCAGGTGATCCTGTATTAAACCTCCAGTGTCTCGCTGTGTCTGTGCCAGCAGGACCAGCAGAAGTGCAGCACACCACACCGGCGCCCACCACCCCTCCGTTCAACATGCTGGTGTTCTCGTCTCCAGACTTCAGGTCACCGCTGGACTCCATCAGCAAAGTGCAGATCGACAAGCGGGTCTATGCGGAGGTACATCATTCTCATGTTCAAAGGCTCACATTCTACATTTATTATACTTGCATTATGAAGCATGAGCCATCGTTGCAGCGTTCAGTCACAAGCATGTTATGAGCTTGAGACAAAATTCTCCCCTAGTTTTTCCCCATTCAATATGTCTAAACAACAACAATGATTATTATATTATATTATAGATGTTTTTGTTAATAATAATAATGCATTAATTATTATTATTAAAAATATATATATATTTTTAAATTATAAAAATTACTCAAATATATTACCTTCGCATTTTGAATACTAATACTACTACTACTAATAATCCTTTTATTTTACAGAACATCAGTAAAATTACAATACTAATATTTATGGTTGTCTTAATTTATTTGGTTATTGTTATTTATATTATTATTTTTTATTTAGTTTTATTATTCAAAATAATATTTTATTTTATTATGATTTATTATTATTTTATTAGTATTTAAATGATACAATTTAATTTAAAAAATGTATATATTGTTGTTGAAATAATACGATTGCACTTTCAAATACAAAAACTATTATTTAGTAATAATAATATTTTACAAAACAGTACAGTTACAATATTAATATTTATGATTGTCTTATTTTTTTGCCTTCAATTACCTTGCGTATTATTGTTATTATTTGTATTATTCAAAAAAGATTTTATTAAATAATTAAATAAATAAATAAATATACTACTGTTGCAATAATACTATTGTACTGTCAAATAAAACACAAATATTAAATAATAATAATAATAATTTTGACAATATGTCAAATACAATATTATTCATTTGTATTCTTTTTTGTTGTTGTTGCTTTCAAATATTAAACTATAATATTTTTGTTTAAAATTTTTTGCGTTGCGTTAAATTTAAACGTTGCAAATTTGTCTGTATTTGAAAACGCAGCTATTTTTTTCCTTGGATTTATGCAATTAAAAAATGCAAAAATCTAGTTCAATGATTGAGCATAGACCTGAAAATTACATTTCCAACTTAAAGTGTGTATGTCAGGTTAAATTTTTAATTTTGATTAACACAAAATAGTGAGGGGAAATACACGTTTGACAAGTTGATGTATTGTTTTGTATGTTTTTCGATTCCTAAAGGCAGAATATAAGATGAAAAAGTTCGTTATTTTCAGTCCTCCCTTAAAACTGCTCCTCATTCCAAACGAATCGTTTGACGTCATTTGAGGGAGACGTCTCCCCCGCTCGCTGAGCTGTGTTGATAATTGCACGAGTGATAGAGCGAGAGAATTAGTGATTAGGACATTTATTTAGTTATTTAAGTTAGGTCGTTAGTATACGCAGGCGTATTTTCACGATGGTGAATTACTGCGTTTGTGCTGGGTGCAAAAACACCGTTAAAACCGGTCACAGAGTCCACTGTGTTCCGTGCCTGGGTGGGTCAACTTTGTTCAGACCAAACGCGCCGACTTCAGTGCTGCCTCGGTGTCCAAGACTTCGGTCATGTGCAGCGCCCATTTCACTGAGAAGGACTACGCGGTTGGAGATCTCATGAGTTATAAAATGGGATTTAAAACCCGAGTGAGACTGGCAGCTGATGCGGTGCCTACGGTGTATGCTACTGTAGTAGAAGCACGTCGATCGCGCCCCTCTCTCTCCCTCTCCCTCTCACACACACACACACACTCACACACACACACACACACACACACACACACACACACACACACACACACACACACACACACACACACACACACACACACACACACACACACACACACACACACACACACACACACACACACACACCAACCAACCAACATATTCCAGCATTGCAATATTGACATCGATCGCAGCCTGTTCATTATAGCCACGGAGCTTCAGAGCTAAGGCGGAGCTACAGATTAGGTGTCCCTAAATAACCCGCGTATCTAACAGTAGTTCCGCATTAATTCATTTGCACGCGAGTTTAAATTATTTTTTTATATACTGTGTATTCTCCGTGTATATTCATGCACTGAACCGTGACACCCGTACCGTTTCGGTTCAATACGAATACATACCGTTACGCCTATACTTACCAGACACCTGACCAACTCTCCACTGGTTCTTCTTCACACCAGATATTTATGTTTCTTCGATATGAATTATTTACATTTCTGTTTGGCTCCTCATCTGTCTCCCGCCTGGGAGGCTCAAAATTGTATGGCTGTGGGCCATCGTAGGTTTGAGGGGGATTCTGCATCTCCTCAGACTCAAAACTCTCCATACTTCAATAGAACTGTGTCGGCACGTCTCCCTCATATGACGTCACAGCTCAGCTGTGTTTTAAAAATATGATATTGACAGAAATGGCTATAAAGCTTATTGTAGGGCAGTTACAGTAATAATTTTAATGATAATTACATTTTCACTCAGACATCTAAACCTTATTTAATATATCTAAAAAAAAAATTTAACCTGACATACACACTTTAAACTGTGATACATCTCGAATACTTTAGAGCAACAGACTGAAGTTTGATCTATTCTCAATGACACTTGGCAGATTATTGCTGAAGTGAACAAAGTTTTAAAAAGTGAACGTAAAAAAATTTATAAATCTAAACGAGTTGAGCCTGATATCTAAAAAAATTAGCTTTTGTTCGGCTGCAGTACCAAATGCTTCCACTAGAGGAAATTTTTAATTTTTGACCGCGAGGAGTACAATTGTGACTATTTTTTTCAGGACCATTTAACCTTTTTATTTTTTTAAGTGCCAAAACCTTTACCAAAGTTTCCTGGTAAAAAAAAAAAATCTTTCCCAAAAATCATCTTTCCGAAAAATCTTTCCGAAAAATTAACGAAATATATAGAATTAAAAAATTTTTCTATACATTTCATACATTCTTCGTAAAGATTTTTCAGAAAGATTTTCCGTAAATATTTTTCGGAAAGATGATTTTTCGGAAAGATGATTTTTCGGAAAGATGGTTTTTCGGAAAGATGATTTTTCGGAAAGATGATTTTTCGGAAAGATGATTTTTCGGAAAGATGATTTTTCGGAAAGATTTTTCTTAATTTTTTTCGGTCAACATGCATGTGTTTCTCTTCACCAGATCTCCCATCCGATCATGGAAGGGATCCCGTTCGACATCAAGGTCAGAGGGTGTTGGGTTCGGTCCATGCCAGTGGTGAGGAACATATCGTTCAAAGAGGAGTCGGGTTTCAACTTTCCCAATAAACTCAGGTTCTCCTTCGAGATGCTCCAGGACCTGCCGTCCAGCTCGTGGGAACTGGAATGTGCAGTTCAACTTTGTATGATGAATAAGGTTTGTGGAGCTCTGTTGTGCAAACATGACTTTTTCCAAAGCCCATATTACACACTCATCTCTTCTTGTTTTCTCTTGTGATTTTAGTATTGTACCGAAGAATCACAAGTCAAGAGGAACTTGCTGGTCAAGCCGTATATACCAAACCCAAGTGAGTACGACTTACAAAACATCTAATTTCATATCTAATATTTGCTCCAAGAAAAAAAGTTAAAAGTCCATTTAAAGCGCAATGCTCAGTGTTCAAATGACACGGGTTGATTATGTCAATAACTACTGGTTTGGTATTGCAATAATACTAGTGATCAGCTGATCAGCATCAGCATGCGTTTTACCTGTCGGAAACAGGACTTTTATTTTGACATGATTCTTTCTAGTCAAGATTTTTACAACTTCTTCATTCATAAAAAAATATTACAATAGCATTACAGAATCAAATTGTTGCAAATCCGTTTTTTCCCCATCAAGATCAAGTTAATTGTTTTCATATTGATACATTTTCTAATTATTTATTTCTAATTTAGTAAATATAATGTTAAGTACAGTATTAGTGTTAAGTATAAGTATTATTTACTATCTTTAAATTACATATTGTGATGCCAAATATAATGGCTTTATATTTTTATTCAAAAAAATATTTTATTTAAATTGTATTTAAATTATATATATATATATATATATATATATATATATATATATATATATATATATACTACTGTTGCAATAATGCTATTGTACTGTCAAATAAAAAACAAGTATTTAATAATAATAATAATAATTTGATTTTATATATTTATATTTTATTTTAAAGGAACAGTAAAATTAAACTACTATATATTTTTTATTTCAAATGTTCAAGATCAAATAAATTGTTTTCATATTGATTAATTTTCTAATTATTTATTTATAATTGAGCAAATATGTTAAGTATTAGTTTCACTGCAACTATTATTTGCTATCTTTAAATTAAATATTGTGTTATCAAATATATTGTACTGTATATTTATTTTGCCATTGACAATTAAAAAAAACAACATATTGAACGACTTCTATATGATACAATAGTAGTGTCCACAAAATTTCTGAAATGTATGAATTTTTAGGAATGTTTTTTTACTCATCAGCCAAGTGCTCAAATCCTGGCCAAATAAACAATGATAATCCTGTTAATTGCGGCATTATCACAGCATTAAACGTCCTTAACAAACTTTAAATTGCTTTTATGAAATGGCAGTATGATAACGCACACTAATGTTTAATTAATAGTTACAATAATTAATAACACTGTCCCAAGTTTAAGTCTCTCCAATTATAGTTTCTTCCCAAAAATAAACACACAATCGCAGTTGAAATCTGCAGAAACATCCATTTTATAAACGCAGGTTTGTTGGGTCATCTGTGTGCGTCAGCGGCTAGAAATTAATATCTCAGATATTCAGGAAACGTGTGATACCCTATAACCCGGATCCCCGTGATGCTGGATAACCTGGAGTCCTGATTTGGAAACATGCAGGAAATAAATCCTCCCGTTGCCCAGCGTTGATTTGAGAGCGCAACAATGGGACGACACGGCATTGTCCCCGATTCCACCAACTCCCATCTCTCACTCTGGAGTCGTGACGGGATCAGTCGTCATGTGACGAGGTCGGGATACGAGCGGGAAGGGGGGGGGGTTATAGGAAGGCCTGCGCGATGACCTTGTGGCCGCAATCAGGAATAATGAGCCAGTTGGGGATTTATTGTGTCCGAGGTCTGGTATGCGTGGCCTTTCCGAAACACGGGGCCCAGGTCTCTATTGTCAGCGTCGCACAAAGAAGGGAAGGTGTTGTTCTTCAAAAGGGAAGACGGTCCCCGGGAAGATGAGTCGAGAACAATCCCTCGCATTCCTCGCCGGCGGCCGTGGCGAGAACACACACACACACACACACACACCGACACGGGTCATGTGTCTGCAGGACTCGACGTGCTGGATCCGTGTTTTTTCCTCCGCTGTTGACCATTCGAGACAATGCGCGAGTCTTCTGAAGTTCTTGTTTGTTCTTCTCTGGAGGTGTCCCTGACGTCTGTGTTTGTCCAGTGCAGATGCTCATCCGTGGTCAACAGCAGGGAGTACAGGCGACGCTCCAAAAATATGAATATCATGCAAAAGTTCATTTATTTCAGTAATTCAACTTAAAAGGTGAAACTAATATATTATATAGACTCATTACATGCAAATTGAGATATTTCAAACCTTTATTTGTTATAATTGTGATGATTAAGGCGTACAGCTTATGAAAATCTTTTCACAATATTCTAATTTTGAATTTGGGGTTTTCATAAGCTGTACGCCATAATCATCACAATTATAACAAACAAAGGCTTTATATCTCACTCTGCATGTAATGAATCTATATAATATATTAGTTTCACCTGTTAAGTTGAATTACTGAAATAAATGAACTTTTGCACAATATTCATATTTTTCGAGTTGCACCTGTATACTGTTCCATTGCTGCTTTTAAAGTAGTCAATAGTCAATTGTATCTCATCTCTGATCACCAAAATGATATATTTAAAGTTTTTTCCTTGAAAAGAAAGTTCTTCATCCTTAAAATATCTTGAATGTAACTCGACACCCGTGCCTCATTTATTATAAGTGCTTTATGAATATGCAAATTAGCCCCGCTTCCACTCACTCGCACCAGTATTTATTTCTGCTATTTGAAATTGGATTATTTGTTCTTATTTTATCACTGACTGCTTGCTTGTCTTTAATAATGTTTTAATGTACATTAAGTAGGCTAGTAGTTTTTGCTGTAGCAGAGAAAAATAAAAAATAAATCGAGAATCGATATTTCACTGTTATCTAAACATTTGAACATCTGAACATTTTGTATATAATGTTTTTGTTTTGTTTTTTTGTGTTCCATTGCTGCCTTTAAAGTCCCCCTGTAGTCAATAATTTTATAGAAAGAAATATTTGAATCAACATATCATTTATTACAAAAACTTTTATGCTACAATGGTCTTTTATTCCCATCAGAAGCTGCATCTGAATTACTGACATTCTTTATAATATCTTCTTTTATGTTGCGCAAAAGAAATACAGTCATACAGGTTTGAAACGAGTAAATGTAAATAAACAGAATTTTAATTTTTGGGCAAACTATCCCCAAAATTATGAAATATTTTTTTACATGAAATGGGAGGCTACTCTAAATAAGAAGCTAAAACTGCCAGTAGGTGGCGGAAAATGTCTAAACGAGTGAATCACTGAATCATTCATTCGATTTGTTCAAACTGCAGTTTCATTAAGAAGTAAATGGCTCTCTTTATGAATGAGTCATTGAATCATTGGTTCACCCGATTGATTCGCTCAAACTGCAGATTCATTCAGAAACGAAACACCGCTGTGTGTTGCTCGGAGATGCACAACAGTTCTGCTCCGGCTTTATTGGTAATTTATTTCATTGGCAAAGTAGACAATATTGTGTCTAACATAACACAATATTAAAGTCCCCTTGTATTCAATAATTGTATCTCTTAAACCTCATCTTTGATCACCAAAATTACATATTTAAAAATGTTTCCTTAGAAAAAAATGTCTTCATGCTTTAAAATAGCTTGAATGTAACTCGACACCTTTGCCTCATTTAGTATACGCAGTTCTATGAATATGCAAATTAGCCTTGTCAGTATAGTAGATCCGTGCATTTCGTCTTAAAGTGACGGCAGCCTAATAAACCCGCGGCTGTCCGTGTCATTAATCAAACAACAGAAGAAAACGAGAGAATCGTTCACTGCCCGTCACTGAATAACTTTGGAAACTTTAATAAGAATCAGTGTATATTTCATTAATACGGTGTGAAGACTATACCGAGTTTTAGTTTTACTTGATTTAATTTCTGTATAGTTGGCTATTATTATAGGCAAAATTTTTTATTTAATTTGTGTTTTTATCTTGTATGTGTCCTATTGTTCAAGGTATTACTGACTGTGTCAACTCACTGTGGTTTGTTGAAAGTGTAACTGCTCCGAAAAAAACAGATGAATGGTTTGGGGTCATTTTGGGGTTTTATGAACGTATTGGCAGAAGTCTAGGATCGGATTTGTCAGGAGTCACTGTGTTTTGGAGGATGCTTCCTGTTTGAGGGGTCGAAGGTCATGCCCTCCTGACCCCGGCCTGTTTCCGGCCTCTGTTTGCTCAGCTCAGACTCTCTGACCAAACACACAAATAAAGCTGATATTTGGTGGAAGCTCTGCTGCTGACTTGGGGAAGAAAACAAATAAAAAGGGACATAGAACAGACCCTTCCTGTGGATCAAACCAAGAGTTCCTCAAGGCCCTCGGGAAGCTTGATTTGAGCAGCCGAGGTGTTTTTGGTAAACACTCTCTCGCCGTCTTTGCAAAGGTTCTTGGCCTTTAGCAAACACCTCGCCATCAAAGCGCACGATTACAGAGAGACGGACAACTTGACCAAAACAAGCTTCTGCCATTGACCTTCCTGCTTCCCATCATTGTCACGGAGAGGAAGATGAGCGTGTGTGGAGCAGCACACATGAACACTGGGACGCGGAGGTCATACGCTGGATGTGTAACTAGAGAGCATGGAAAGTGGAAACCACATGAGTCAATCCCCCCAGGAGACAGAAGATCAGCCTTTAACTCACGCATCAACAGGCCTGGACCACTGGAGTGCTGGCAGTGCTGGCGAGTAACTTACTAAAAGTATTCAGGTTTTCTGTTAGAACGGTATCGAGTTAGCGGCCCCTAAGTTAAAGGGATAGTTCACTTTAAAATGAAAATTCTGTCATCATATACTCACCCTCAAGTTGTTTCAAACCTGTATGAGTTTCATTCTTCTGCTGAACACAAAGGAAGATATTTTGAAGAATGTCAGTGACCAAACAGTTACAAGGTCCCATTGACTTCCATAGTAGGGAAAAAAAATACTATGGAAGTCAATCGGACCTGGTAACTATTTTGTTACTGACATTTTTCAAAATATCTTCCTTTGTGTTCAACAGAAGAAAGAAACTCATACAGGTTTGAAACAACTTGAGGGTGAGTAAATGATGACAGAATTTTCAGAAAGTGAACTATCCCTTTAATAACTAATGATCTTTGCGACGGAAGTGAATCAATCAAAACTAACTTTAGCTGGACAATAACTTAACCACAAACCCAGTCTGGAGCCGCACGGGTATATCTGTGGCAATAGCCAACTATACATTGTATGGGTCAAAATGATAGATTTTTCTTTTATGCCAAAAATCATTAGGATATTAAGATCATGTTCCATGAAGATATTTAGTAAATTTCCTACCATAAATATATAAAACATGTATTTTTGTGAGTGAATGCAGCACAATCGTGAACATAAATGCACAACTTTAAAGGAGATTTTCTCAATTTTTTTTTGCTCCCTCAGATTCCATATTTTCAATAGTTGTGTCTCGACCAAATATTGTCCTATCCTAACAAACCACACATCAATGGAAAGATTATTTTATCAGCTTTCATGTGATATATAAATCTCAATTTAAAAAAAAGACCCATGTGACTGGTTTTGTGGTACAGAGCCACATATGAGGTCAACAGCGGATGTAATTGCTTGGTCAACAGGGGTCCTTAAACCTGCGTTGGGTTGTGTGGTGGTCAACAGGGGTCCTCAAACCTGCGTAGGGTTGTGTGGTGGTCAACAGGGGTCCTCAAACCTGCGTAGGGTTGTGTGGTGGTCAACAGGGGTCCTCAAACCTGCGTTGGGTTGTGTGGTGGTCAACAGGGGTCCTCAAACCTGCGTTGGGTTGTGTGGTGGTCAACAGGGGTCCTCAAACCTGCGTAGGGTTGTGTTGTGGTCAACAGGGGTCCTCAAACCTGCATAGGGTTGTGTTGTGGTCAACAGGGGTCCTCAAACCTGCGTAGGGTTGTGTGGTGGTCAACAGGGGTCCTCAAACCTGCGTAGGGTTGTGTGGTGGTCAACAGGGGTCCTCAAACCTGCGTAGGGTTGTGTGGTGGTCAACAGGGGTCCTCAAACCTGTGTTGGGTTGTGTGGTGGTCAACAGGGGTCCTCAAACCTGCGTAGGGTTGTGTGGTGGTCAACAGGGGTCCTCAAACCTGCGTTTGGTTGTGTGGTGGTCAACAGGGGTCCTCAAACCTGCGTTGGGTTGTGTGGTGGTCAACAGGGGTCCTCAAACCTGCGTAGGGTTGTGTGGTGGTCAACAGGGGTCCTCAAACCTGTGTAGGGTTGTGTTGTGGTCAACAGAGGTCCTCAAACCTGCGTAGGGTTGTGTGGTGGTCAACAGGGGTCCTCAAACCTGCGTAGGGTTGTGTGGTAGTCAACAGGGGTCCTCAAACCTGCGTAGGGTTGTGTTGTGGTCAACAGAGGTCCTCCAACCTGCATACGGTTGTGTGGTGGTCAACAGAGGTCCTCAAACCTGCGTAGGGTTGTGTGGTGGTCAACAGGGGTCCTCAAACCTGCGTAGGGTTGTGTGGTGGTCAACAGAGGTCCTCAAACCTGCATACGGTTGTGTGGTGGTCAACAGAGGTCCTCAAACCTGCGTAGGGTTGTGTGGTGGTCAACAGAGGTCCTCAAACCTGCGTAGGGTTGTGTGGTGGTCAACAGGGGTCCTCAAACCTGTGTTGGGTTGTGTGGTGGTCAACAGGGGTCCTCAAACCTGCGTAGGGTTGTGTGGTGGTCAACAGGGGTCCTCAAACCTGTGTTGGGTTGTGTGGTGGTCAACAGGGGTCCTCAAACCTGCGTAGGGTTGTGTGGTGGTCAACAGGGGTCCTCAAACCTGCGTAGGGTTGTGTTGTGGTCAACAGAGGTCCTCAAACCTGCGTAGGGTTGTGTGGTGGTCAACAGGGGTCCTCAAACCTGCGTAGGGTTGTGTGGTAGTCAACAGGGGTCCTCAAACCTGCGTAGGGTTGTGTTGTGGTCAACAGAGGTCCTCCAACCTGCATACGGTTGTGTGGTGGTCAACAGAGGTCCTCAAACCTGCGTAGGGTTGTGTGGTGGTCAACAGGGGTCCTCAAACCTGCGTAGGGTTGTGTTGTGGTCAACAGGGGTCCTCAAACCTGTGTTGGGTTGTGTGGTGGTCAACAGGGGTCCTCAAACCTGTGTAGGGTTGTGTGGTGGTCAACAGGGGTCCTCAAACCTGCGTAGGGTTGTGTGGTGGTCAACAGAGGTCCTCAAACCTGCGTAGGGTTGTGTGGTAGTCAACAGGGGTCCTCAAACCTGCGTAGGGTTGTGTGGTAGTCAACAGGGGTCCTCAAACCTGCGTAGGGTTGTGTGGTGGTCAACAGGGGTCCTCAAACCTGCGTAGGGTTGTGTGGTGGTCAACAGGGGTCCTCAAACCTGCGTAGGGTTGTGTGGTGGTCAACAGGGGTCCTCAAACCTGCGTAGGGTTGTGTGGTGGTCAACAGGGGTCCTCAAACCTGCGTAGGGTTGTGTTGTGGTCAACAGGGGTCCTCAAACCTGCGTAGGGTTGTGTGGTGGTCAACAGGGGTCCTCAAACCTGCGTAGGGTTGTGTGGTGGTCAACAGGGGTCCTCAAACCTGCGTAGGGTTGTGTGGTGGTCAACAGGGGTCCTCAAACCTGCGTAGGGTTGTGTGGTGGTCAACAGAGGTCCTCAAACCTGTGTAGGGTTGTGTGGTGGTCAACAGGGGTCCTCAAACCTGCGTAGGGTTGTGTGGTGGTCAACAGGGGTCCTCAAACCTGCGTTGGGTTGTGTGGTGGTCAACAGGGGTCCTCAAACCTGCGTTGGGTTGTGTGGTGGTCAACAGGGGTCCTCAAACCTGCGTTGGGCTGTGTGGTGGTCAACAGGGGTCCTCAAACCTGCGTAGGGTTGTGTGGTGGTCAACAGGGGTCCTCAAACCTGCGTAGGGTTGTGTGGTGGTCAACAGGGGTCCTCAAACCTGCGTTAGGTTGTGTGGTGGTCAACAGGGGTCCTCAAACCTGCGTTGGGTTGTGTGGTGGTCAACAGGGGTCCTCAAACCTGCGTAGGGTTGTGTGGTGGTCAACAGGGGTCCTCAAACCTGCGTTGGGTTGTGTGGTGGTCAACAGGGGTCCTCAAACCTGCGTAGGGTTGTGTGGTGGTCAACAGGGGTCCTCAAACCTGCGTAGGGTTGTGTGGTGGTCAACAGGGGTCCTCAAACCTGCGTAGGGTCGTGTGGTGGTCAACAGGGGTCCTCAAACCTGCGTTTGGTTGTGTGGTGGTCAACAGGGGTCCTCAAACCTGTGTAGGGTTGTGTGGTGGTCAACAGGGGTCCTCAAACCTGTGTTGGGTTGTGTGGTGGTCAACAGGGGTCCTCAAACCTGTGTAGGGTTGTGTGGTGGTCAACAGGGGTCCTCAAACCTGTGTAGGGTTGTGTGGTGGTCAACAGGGGTCCTCAAACCTGCGTTTGGTTGTGTGGTGGTCAACAGGGGTCCTCAAACCTGCGTAGGGTTGTGTGGTGGTCAACAGGGGTCCTCAAACCTGTGTAGGGTTGTGTGGTGGTCAACAGGGGTCCTCAAACCTGCGTAGGGTTGTGTGGTGGTCAACAGGGGTCCTCAAACCTGTGTAGGGTTGTGTGGTGGTCAACAGGGGTCCTCAAACCTGTGTAGCGTTGTGTGGTGGTCAACAGTGCTAATGTTCCCCAGTGCAAGCTTTTGAAACCCTAAAAGTTGATTGCATGTTTGTCTGACAGTTTTCAGCTACGAGTAGTGACGAAACACTCCATCAGCTTCACAGCTGAACAAACAAGCCAATAATCCCCTCGAAGTGAAGGAAGCGGTTTCTTCAGACGTCTGAGACATGAACGACTGAATGATCATTAGGTTTTATGTTTTATGATGATGTATTGGTGCAGGAACCCTCAATGTGAATCACAGCGTCCTTGTAAGCGATATTTCACTTGTTGAGCTTAGATAAAAAAAAATACAATTTCTCTTTAATAAGAAAGCTTTAATTTAGTTAAGTCTGGGTTTGATTTATAAATAAATGATCAGTATGAAGAGCTCCTGCTGATCCACTCCAAATGTTCTGATCAGTTTTGAAAAGAATGTAATTTATTAAAATCATAATAAATTAAATGATGATGAACATATTAATGTAATCGCAATTAATGTAATTGATTCAAACAGAAACAAGATTATTTTTCTTATCCCATTGGCCGATAATTTAGCTTTTTTTAAAGCAACAAATCACTTAATTTTTAATAATTTCCCCAGAAAACAAGACATAATATTATATGGCATTTTACTGATCTAATAAATGCATCTTGATTTAAGAATTTTTAGATATTTGGACTGGAAACAATTCAAAAATACGGAGTAAGAAAATTATTTTTTTGCAGTGACTCTTTTAACTTACAAAGTAACTTTGATTCTTGCCTTCTTGAGGCTCGAGTTCAAATCCTGCAAGATTAGCCATCATTTTCTACTAATAATCCATGAGGAAGTTATTGGGTTTACAAAGACGTAAAAATGCAATTGTCTTCCACTGAATGAGGGAAACTGAACGCTTGCTTGCTTTGTTTCAGATCCGTGTTTTGAGTTCGGACTCTCGGCTGTTCTGGGAATCGCGTTCGGAGGATTCCTGATCGGAGTTCTCCTCACCGGGGCTTTATGGTTCATCAAGATTCGCACAGGTGAGTAACGGTCGTGGAGAATGAGTAATGTGTGTGACTTAGGCTGCTTTACACTTGGCATTAACATGCGATCACTTATCCAATCATAAGCCAATCAGGACACAGTGTGTACTGTACACACCTGCCCACATCAAGTGGTTTCTGTATCTGGATAACAGATCGATCTCGCATTCCCACGACAAAAAAAAGAAAAAGGATGGCTCCGGTGCAAAGTCGACTTGCGATGGGTTTTCTTTAAAAAAAAAATTTTTCAGAACAGTGTGTGGGCGGTGTCTCGCTGCGAGTGCACAACCAATCAGAACAGCGTGTGGGCGGAGTTTAGCTGCTAATGCACAGCCAATCAGAACAGTGTGTGGGCGGAGTTTAGCTGCAAGTGCACAGCCAATCAGAACAGTGTGTGGGCAGAGTCTCGCTGCGAGTCCACAGCCAATCAGAACAGTGTGTGGGCAGAGTCTCGCTGCGAGTCCACAGCCAATCAGAACAGTGTGTGGGCGGAGTTTCGCTGCAAGTGCACAGCCAATCAGAACAGTGTGTGGGCAGAGTCTCGCTGCGAGTGCACAGCCAATCAGAACAGCGTGTGGGCGGAGTCTCGCTGCGAGAGCACAGCCAATCAGAACAGTGTGTGGGCGGAGTCTCGCTGCGAGAGCACAGCCAATCAGAACAGTGTGTGGGCGGAGTCTCGCTGCGAGTGCACAGCCAATCAGAACAGTTTGTGGGCGGAGTTTAGCTGCAAGTGCACAACCAATCAGAACAGTGTGTGGGCGGAGTCTCGCGGCGAGTGCACAGCCAATCAGAACAGTGTGTGGGCGGAGTTTAGCTGCAAGTGCACAACCAATCAGAACAGTGTGTGGGCGGAGTCTCGCGGCGAGTGCACAGCCAATCAGAACAGTGTGTGGGCGGAGTCTCGCGGCGAGTGCACAACCAATCAGAACAGTGTGTGGGCGGAGTCTCGCTGCGAGTGCACAGCCAATCAGAACAGTGTGTGGGCGGAGTCTCGCGGCGAGTGCACAACCAGTCAGAACAGTCGCCAAACTGTCGCCGAATCAGTCGCCAAACTGCTCCATCTGCAGATAGATCACAGCCGTGGCCTGGGAAGTGTCAGGACGGGGTTGTAGACATGCGTACGCCACGCCGCGGTTATAAACGAGACCCCTGGACGTTTGTGAAGAGCTGTGTGCGCTCGTGGTCTGATGTGTGCCTGTGTTTCAGGGCATCCTGTGGCTCTGGGAATGAGATCAACAGCGGCCGAACTCTCAGGTAAACCTCAATCTTTTCTTCTGCACACTTCCTCTGCTGTTTTCCTGTCGCATTTCCTCCTGAAGGTGCGATCGCTTCGCACGATAGTTGCTGTGGAAATCTGTCCTCGTTTGTTTTCGTGGATCGCGCTCAATATATAAGAGACGGCGCCAACTCCTGCGAAGACCTCAGATGACACAAACTCTGAATCAACATTCACCAATGCTACAGTGTCCCTGTTACACATGTACTGACCATACTAATAACAGTAATTTATGCATAATTACATGCAAATAACCCTCAACCAAACCCTAACCCTATAGTAAGTACATGTAGTTGCTTAATATTTCTCAGTTCTTACACATATAATTACGCTGTAACAATGACACCTTAAAATCAAGTGTAACCCTACATTTTTCTAAATGTCATAATCATTTGTTGACAAACAAGTATTCATTACTTCTGTGAGCTCATTGTTTCCGGATTAAATTATTACATTGTTTAAACTAATACATTTAGGATGAATTTAAGGGCCCACACACTTTTGGGGCCAGAGATCGATTTTATTAATGCGATGGGTGCGGTAGGGGCTCATATTATATATATATATATATATATATATATATATATATATATATGTTTTTTTTATATAGCGCCTTTCTTAAGACTCAAGGTCGCTTTACAATAAATTACAAAAACACATAACATAGAAACATGACATAGAAACTGTGAAGGTACATATAGAATCATATATATGCGACTTGTTTATATATGGGTCAAAATTATCCATTTTTCTTTTATGCCAAAAATCATGAGGATATTAAGATCATGTTCCATGAAGATATTTAGTAAATGTCCTACCGTAAATATATAAAACATGTATTTTTGTGAGTGAATGCAGCACAATCGTGAACATAAATGCACAACTTTAAAGGAGATTTTCTCAATGTTTACATTTTTATGCTCCTCAGATTCCAGATTTACAATAGTTGTGTCTCGACCAAATATTGTCCTATCCTAACAAACCACACATCAATGGAGAGATTATTTATCCAGCTCTCATATGATGTATATATATATCATATATATATCAACCTCATATTGTTTCATAGGGCCTAAAATGGCTAGCGGTGCCGCTGTGACCTGTACACCGCCCAGCACTAATTGAATATTCCCTGTGTTTTGTCCAGTGCTTTCTCTATCCGGATGCCCATGTGGTTTGAGCAAACGCCAGCCGGTGCCCACCCACCCGTCTCCATCCGAGGACAGCAGTGCCAACGCCAGCATCGGCAGCACCCAGAGCACACCCACCAGCAGCATGGCATAACGTCATAACCATACCATCATAACCATAACCATAACGTCCCTCTGCCTCCCACCGTCCCGAGCGAGAGAGAGAGAGAGAGCCAGAGAAGCGTTCCCTGTTCCTCACACACACTCGCTCAGCCGGCTACGGGAAGTCAGCGGGGACGGAGAATAAAAAAAGAAAGCACTTGGCTCGCAGAGACAGGAAAAACAACGCATAACCCCCAGGAACTAACAGGAAATTCGTGGCATTCCTGCGCCGGTGCCTCTCTGATGGAGGCGACATGAGATTTCACTGACAAACAGCGCATGACGCATCGGCTTTCTTTCAGACGCGGCTAAACGTGGCTCAAAGACGCCTCACATCCCATAACACTCATGATGTGATGAAACATTCAAACCAATCAAAACAGCGATAATAAAATGAAGCATTTTTATTTTTTGAGTTCGTACTGCTCTCTCACATGCATGGGACACATTGGAAAATAGCTACCTCGAGTCTCTAAGAGTCTCTATGGATGTAGATTTGTTAAATATCTGCTTAATATATGAATCTCATGAAATAATTTGCATATTTAACCCCCAAATCAATACAAAGCCAAAGATTATTATACAGGTGAAACTCGAAAAATGAGAATATGGTGCAAAAGTTCATTTATTTCAGTAATTCAACTTAAAATGTGAAACTAATATATTATATAGACTCATTACATGCAAAGTGAGATATTTCAAGCCTTTATTTGTTATAATTGTGATGATTATGGCTTACAGCTTATGAAAACCCCCAAATTCAATCCAATGGATCCTATGGAAGCTTGTTTCCGCCACAGAGTGAGAAATACAAAAGGTAATGGTGACTTTTTATCTCAGAATTGCGTAATAAAGACTTTTGCTGGTTACACTGACTTTTGCAAAGACTCGCAATTGCTGGTTATTAAGTTAGAATTATGAGATATAAACTCGCAACGAGCTTATGAAAACCCCAAATTCAAAATGAGAATATTGTGAAAAGGTTTTCATAAGCTGTAAGCCATAATCATCACAATTATAACAAATAAAGGCTTTATATCTCACTTTGCATGTAATGAGTCTATATAATATATTAGTTTCACCTTTTAGGTTGAATTCCTGAAATAAATGAACTTTTGCATGATATTCTCATTTTTTTGAGTTTCACCCGTAAGACTTTTTTTTGCATTGCAATGACATTTTAAATGTTTTCTTTATTTGGATCATAGTAGTATTTGTTGCATTGCTAAATTGAAAATTGTACATTTAAATATAAATATTATGGCTATAATAAATTAATAATCCTTCATTTTCTTTATGCTAAATGTTTTTTTTTTTACTCTTTTGGTTATGGGGTGAAATATGACCCGAGATGTTTTCATGAGATTCGTATGTGTGTGTTTTCCCCTCTCAAACCAACACTTACCAGAGATAAAATGGTTTGTTCATTAAATTTTGTAACTTTGTCACGAAAATGTGGTTATTAGCAATAGTAATTAAGCAACTTCAAATCAGTTTTTTGTATAACTCTTTATTTTGAGGTGACGTAGATACACGTTACTGCATGTACTTACTATTTTAATAACAGTAAATTATGCATAATTACAAGTAACCAAACCATAACCGTAACTTTATAGTAAGTACATGGTTAATTATTTGAGCAAGTACAATGTAACTACGTTACCTTAAAAAATATATATGTGTGGCTATTATATGTACAGTATATGCATTATGCTGTAGATCCAGTATATAGTAAATTCATAACTTCAGCAGTTGGCCTGAAGTTTTCATATTTTAGTTTTTATATTTGAAGAAGTGAAAATGAGCCCAACAAAACCAGAAACTCATGTAATGTAGCTTATTTTACAACAGTATACTGTATACTATGCATTTCATGTGAATTTATTCATGTATTAGTATTAATTTTATTTTATTTGTGAGTGTGAGTGTGTGTGTGAGTGTGAGTGTGTGTGTGAGTGTGAGTGTGAGTGTGTGTGTGTGTGTGTGTGTGTGTGTGTGTGTGTGTGTGTGTGTGTGTGTGTGTGTGTGTGTGTGTGTGTGTGTTATTCCAAGCCTGCATGACTTTCTTCCATCGGTGGAGCACAAAAGGAGACGTTTAGCACAATGTTCACGCTGCTCTTTTGCAGACAAAAAGCATAAAAGTATTCATGCACCACATCCCACGTCTTCTGAAATCATCTGATAGTTTTCTATTGAGGAACAACATTTGAATCATGTTCAGTGTGTGGTGTGTGTGACTGGTGTGTGTATGAAGCGCACAGCTGTGAACTGTTCCTTTAACATCAGCTGGATGTGAAAAGCAGGAAAATGCCACTTGAGCATTTGGTGCAATATCTGTGGTATTCATTTATGTTCATATAATTATGTGTGTCTGTATGTAAACTGTTTTATTGTTATATCAACTTTTATAAATAACATTTGTATTGCATGTTTCTGTTTTCTCTGGAGCGTTACCATTTAAAGCATTTCCCGAACGGTCATTATCTGGTCATATTTGCCCATTTTGAAGAATTATTTTAATCCAATTTGACATACTTTAAATTAAATCATGAAAACAATGCCTCCTAATGTCATTACAGTTTATTTATTGCTTCTCCGCTGATGTTCTGGGAATGTGTTGTTCTGAGAATTGCAGAACTGCCAAAAGAAGCGGAAGCAGAAGTTTTGTCCAACTTATAACTCATCACGTGTCTGGAGCCGCACGGGTATATCTGTGGCAATAGCAACTATACATCGTATGGGTCAAAATTATCCATTTTTCTTTTATGCCAAAAATCATGAGGATATTAAGATCATGTTCCATGAAGATATTTAGTAAAGGGTTAGTTTTTAGTAAATAAATATAGTAAATAATAAGTAATTTAGTAAATTTCCTACCGTAACACTCTTAGAAGAAAAGGTTCTATAGGCGCTTCGTATTTGGAACCCCTAAAAGGTTCTACACTCTTAGAAAAAAAGGGTTCATTCTATATAGAACCATAGGGTTCTTTACTCAACTCCAAAGAACCTTTTATGCTAAAAAGGTATAATGACAAGAAAGAACCCTTTAAATATGAAGCGCCTATAGAACCTTTTCTTCTAAGAGTGTAAATATATAAAACATGTATTTTTGTGAGTGAATGCAGCACAATCGTGAACATAAATGCACAACTTTAAAGGAGATTTTCTCAATGTTTCGATTTTTTTGCTCCTCAGATTCCAGATTTTCAATAGTTGTGTCTCGACCAAATATTGTCCTATCCTAACAAACCACACATCAATGGAGAGATTATTTATTCAGCTTTATATGATGTATACATCTCAATTTCGAAATATTTACCCATGTGACTGGTTTTGTGGTTCAGGGTCACATATATGGTGGTCCCCACATATACCTTAAAACACTGTATGTGGCAAATATATTGAACAATAAGATGTGTTCTAGCTCACGCACACCTGGTGCAACTAATGAAGCCCTTGATGAGTGAGACGGAGCCGGTTCTGCAGATTTGTGCTGTAGTTCAGAGGATTGAATCATTTTGCAGAAGTAATTAAAAGTTTCATTTTCAAGATCTCTCTCTCTCTCTCTCTCTCTCTCTCTCTCTCTCACACACACACACACACACACACACACACACACACACACACACACACACACACACACACACACACACACACACACACACACACACACACACACACACACACACAAACGCTGTGAAAAGCACCAACGTTTTTTAAAAACATTTTATAAGATCAAGA
This sequence comes from Phoxinus phoxinus, assembly GCF_949152265.1. Lineage (NCBI taxonomy): Eukaryota > Metazoa > Chordata > Actinopteri > Cypriniformes > Leuciscidae > Phoxinus > Phoxinus phoxinus. Next base: position 47,015,825 of record NC_136878.1, on the reverse strand, counting down.
TGGACACAAAACCATGAATAATGATCTGAAGAGTTTCTCCACACTGTTGTGAACACGTCTAGTTTATTCATAAACCCCTTTACACTACAAGTAGACCGAAGGGATGTACAGTAAAAAATAATAATACAATACAAATAATAATAGGCCTACTGTAAAACATAAAAAGAAGACAAATTTAAATAATAACAGAAAAAAAAGAAAAGATAACAGAAAACAACATTGAAGAAAAAAATTAAATAAACAAAGTACATCTGCCAAAATTTCTTAGACTTAAGACTGAACAGCCATAGAGAACAAATGTGTTTTCAATCGAGATTCCAAAAAGTAAATTGATGGTACACATTTTTCCATAGCAACAGAAAAAGAAAATCCATAGTTTTCAAGCAAGTTTTTGTAATTGTGAGAAGTAAACAATTAAGTGATCTTTAAGGTCTTCATGAATTGATATGAATTAAATACATAATATATTCTGGAGGCGGAGCATGGGCAGCTTTGTAGAGCAACACCTTATATTGAATCCCATATTTACTGTACACTGGGGAATAATATTATTATATGCTCCCTTTATATGCATTCTGGACCAATTGTAGTTTTGAAATAAGAGATTAATTTACTCCCAAATAAATTGCGTTACAATGATCCAAGCCGGTGGAAATAAACGCGTGAATCACTGTCTCCAGATCAGAAGCAGACAAACAACGCTATCTCACGACCAATTCGTACGAATTTGTACGAGTGATTAAAAGGTGGCTAATTCGTACGAATTAGTACGACCTCACTCGTACAAATTTGTACGATTTGTCTAAACCCACGTGATGGGTAGGTTTAGGGGCGGGGTCAGGGGTAGGTCATTCGTATGAATTCATACGATTTTGGCAAATCGTAAAATATGTACGTACGATTTAGCAAAAAACGTACAAATTCGTACGAGTGAGGTCGTATGAATTGGTACGAATTAGCCACCTCGTAAAATTCGTACGAATTGCCGTGAGATCGGGTAAACATATTTAATTTTCCTCAACTGAGAAAAAAAAGCAACTTTTTACCACACACGTAATCTGAGCAGCAGATGTGTCGAAAACTACACGCAGATTCATTATCTGGAGCCGCACATTCTTGCCCACGGACACAGAACATCTGGTAAGTCACTCTCAACCTGTAAACCTGTAAAATTGGCAAAACTCAAAACAATTAAGGCAATCAACTTTTTTAAGTTAAAAGACATTCGAAGTGTAAGTAAGCAGAACTGGCAGATTTTTATTTTGTACTCATACATTTGAATTGTTCTTAACTTGAAATGTTTGAGTTCATTAATTTAACATTTAACTTTAACATGTAATCTCAATAAGAATACTTTTATTAGTATAAACTAACATGTTAGCAATAGTGTGTTATACAGAAGCACTTTCTGTATGAGAGCAACAATATAAAGCTTTTATTTGCTCTCAAATCAATCTCACTCCCAACGTCTCAGCGCTCCATATCTCTCAACATATTTGTGATTGTTTTCATGTTTTTCCAGTTCTCGCCCACATTCTTTTACTAAAAGTGAGGTTGTGATAAATTTAGATAGTAAATATGAATGATTACATATAAATTAATGAACATTTTTCTTATTATGCTCTGCACTAAACCATTTATTTGGCTAAATATTGCTTTTTGTAGACTAAAACTATATCTTTGATCTTCAAATTGATGTAAATGATTAATTAATTCATGATCATAACTATCCTAAAACCAACATTAGCAGAAATTCTTCTAAATTAGCATAACAAAACATTAATCACTACTAAATCTCCAACTTAACATTAATATTGCACAAAAAATATTATATTACACTTAATTTTAGCATTTCTCTCCCTTTCGAGTGCCATCGGCAAAGCATGCTGGGAAATAGGCATCCCAGCCGTTCCAGTGAAACTTAAGTTCGTCTAAATTAAAATAAATAATTTAATAAAACTCAAAACAATGAAACCTTTCAGTTTACTTAAAATATATCAGTTCTGTGAACTTGAAAGAAAAAGAAAGTGCTAAATACTCATAAAAGTTCATTTGACTGAACTAATTAGTTTATTTGAAGTTTGTCCTACTCAAACCAATGAGTTATTTTAAGTGTTAGGGTTTACAGATTTGGCCCAAGAATGATACCGCACATGAACACATTATCACACACGATCCTCTATCAAGCGGATGATGGGAATGAACACATCAGAAGTGTTGTCATTATCAGTGTGAGATTCTTCCCAAACTTGACAGAAGGAAGTTAAAACACACGAGAGAGTGACACGAATGCCTTTTCCCACCGAGATAAAGATGACAGACACGTTTCCTCGGACTCCTCATGACGGTGTTTTCTGTCATGTCCCGTAGGCTGATAGCTAACTCTGTATATTGATGCTCCTCAACACAGTCGACTATCCTTAAAGGGTTAGTTGACCCAGAACTGTAAACTCCGTCAGTAATGACTCTCCTCATGTTGTTCCCCGTCAGACTCTCCTTCATCTTCAGGACACAAATGAAGATATTAGTGATTAAATCTGAGCGCTGTCTCACTCCTCCATAGGCTTCTATTGTAATTGAAACTTGCCGGCCCAGAAAGTTAGTAAAGACCAGAGCCGGACAGTAAAGGAGTACATTTACTTGAGTACTTAAGTAGAATTTTGAGGGATCTGTACTTTACTCGAGTATCATTTTTGGGGAGTACTCATGACTTTACTCAAGTACATTTGAGAGGCAAATATTGTACTCTTTACTCCACTACATTTCTATCCATAACTGTGAGTACCCGTTACTTCTTCTAAAAAAAATAAAAAATAAAAAAAATATTGGAAACCCTCAATTTGTTGTTTCCCTCTCAAACGTGACTGGATTGTGCAGGCGCCACTGATTGGGACAGCCTATCAGCAATCAGCTTTCAGAGGTGTGTCAGCACATTGCTATATTGCCTTCTCTGCTGGTTTAGGTTTATTTTTTGATTGATGAAAAAACAGGGAAACTCACATGTACACACAATTGTTAGCTGAATTTTCTTTTCTGATATTACACATTAATGTAAGCTGAGCATTTTCTTTGATGTTCTTGAGTATGCGGTGTGTTTAACACGGTCAGGTTCAAATGTGGGTGCAAAACATCCATTAAAACTCTAGCAGAGGTTTGTCCGAGCGTTGCCATTGTGCTATTGCCTTGTATTGCCTTTATTTAATGTTAATTATTCGTGCTATTGCCTTGTGGGCAAGTGTTAAATAAAGCAACATGGTAAAAAGATGCAAATGACTTGATTTTACTTTCAATTCCTTTTACATTCTCCAAGGTATTAACATTAAAAATTTTTATAACTCCATGTAGGACGTTTCTGTACATAAATGTAAGCACTGTGGCAGTAGTAATGCAATATTTAGAAAATGTACTCTTGTACTCTTGATACTCAAGTACTTCAGTACTTTTACTTAAAGGAGAACTCCGGCGCAAAATGAACCTTTGGTCTGATTACACATTGTTACCAAGTCAACCGTTATCTGAGATTTGTTTTCATGATTATCGAATGTAAATAGTTTTATCTCTAAAAACAGTTTAGCCTATAACGCTAGTATAACGCTAGTATATTGGGCATTGAGTAATGACAAATAAAATTGCTTGTTAATACCACTAACAAGGCTCAAAATAGCCCCACACTAACACGGTAGCATAATGAGGGTCCCTACCTTGTTTAAATTAATTTATGATGTGGTAATGATGTTTATAATTTTGTGCTGTTTTTGTCTTGACATTGTTGTGTGTGTTTTTTTTTTTTTTTGTGGACCCCAGGAAGACTAGCTTGTTTACTTTGGTGACAGCTAATGGGGATCCTTTTTACAATTAACAATAAACAATAAACCTTCAAACCGAAGCATTGAGAACTTTGACAGTGTCCAGACAGTTTAATAAGAAGATATTTTATACATACAGTCAACTTCGCAGGCAGAAGCCATCTTTGAAAAACAGTCTCTATCAGTCGATCTAGGAACGCCGATCCAAGTGCGCTGGACCATATGAGATTCTACACAGTTCAGCGCACTTGGATCGGCGTTCCTAGATCGACTGATAGAGACTGTTTTTCAAAGATGGCTTCTGCCTGTATACGTGAAGTTGACTGTATGTATACAATATATTCTTATTAAACTGTCTGGACACTGACAAAGTTCTCAATGCTTCGGTTTGAAGGTAGGGACCCTCATTATGCTACCGTGTTAGTTACCGTGCAAGCAAATGCCATGGGTCAGCTAAATTTGCATAGCGTAAAGAAAGTGCGCCGGCAACATGCAGATATGTTTTCGCTTTCGGAGCCAAGTTTATTTCTTCACTCCTCAAGCCATTCTGAGTTAATCTCTACTTCCTCTTCGAGACGAGCTTCCCTCCAGGTGTTGGTGTGACAGCGAGTTCCAGCGAGTGCACATTCCCTGCGATCTGAGCAGTGATCTGCCAGTGTGTGTGTGTTCTCTCCCTGGTCGCTTTAACATCTGCGGGGATTTCCTTCTCTCTAAAAGAGCAGCGTGTAGCACGTCTTTTTAAAGATGCATTGCCCGTGCCCTTCTGGTTGTGGTCGACTGTTATCTGACTTAGATGGGCACAATCGCTGCTTTGCGTGTTTGGGCTTAGAGCACGCCAGAGCAACGCTTGTGGATGACTCATGTTTTCATTGCGGAAACATCCGGGGGCCACATCCCCCTCTCAAGTGTTGCAACCCGCGAGCCGACCGAATGATGCCCTTGACCAGTCCCGGCCAGAGGTCGCGGGCGGGCCGAGGGTGTCGTTTGGCGCTCCTGAGGAAGATGCTATGTCGGTCACAGCATCACAAGGTGGGCAGGAGTCCTCGGGAGATGAAGGTGCGGCTGTGCTGCCGCCTCCGGGCGCGCCAGCATTGCCCGATCCAGATCCCGAGCTGACAGCCATGCTTTCCCGGGCGGCCGCGGACATGGGGTACCTATGGTTGAACGCTCTGTTGCGATGCAACTGTGTCCACTGAGTGCTTCCTCCCGTGGTGACCCTAAGCACCCCTCCAAGGCCTGTAGGTTTTCGTCTACTCTGTTGGCGAAGACCTATAGAGCTGCGCCCCTCCCGCACGGCCCCAGCAGCAGCCTTCACCCGGGCCGCGTCGTGGAGGAAGCCGCAGGAAGGCGGCACAGCCCTCTCCAGGCCCGCGCCCCGCTAAACGCCAGGCCAAGCGGTGCTCCTGAGACGGGCTGCTCAGAGATGGCGACCAGTTCTTTTCAGGAGATGGTAGCAGGACCACTCCTTCCCCCGGTGGAGGGCCGGGGGAGAATCTTTTGTTCTCCACTCCCCGCTGCTCACCCACGGGTTCTTAGGGTGTAATGTGGTCAAAGAAAGAACTGATATCCCCATCTCTGAGCCCCCAGAAGGGTATGACAGTGCACGCCGCCCACGGGCCCCGCCGCTCTCATCCCCCTCTGTCGCCAGACCCTTGCCAGAGCACGCCCCCGCAGCCTGCCAGAGCAGCGTTCCGGCCGCTATGCCACCCGCGTCCGGGCCGGTCATTCCGCTTCACTGCACCCCCTGGGGGACATCTGTCGTTCGCATGACCCCGCTGGCACAGTCCTTGGGAGCCTGGTTAGAGCTTCGGATGAAAAGAGACGAAGGATGCGATCGAGACTGTCCCTCCAGCCGCAATGAGGTCCGGCTTCTACAGCCCCTACTTCATTGTCCCCAAGAAAACCGACGGGTTACGGCCAATCCTGGACAAGCGCGTCTTGAACCGTTCCCTTCACAGGCTTCCGTTCAAGATGCTCACGGCCAAGCGCATTTTCGAATCCTGTGCAGCCACAGGATTGGTTTGCAGCGATCGACCTGAAGGACGCAGACCGTTCTTGCGGTTTGCTTTCGAGGGGCAGGCATACCAGTACGCGGATCTCCCATTCGGGCTGGCCCTCTCTCCTCGCGTGTTCACGAAGGTCATCGAGGCAGCCCTTGTGCCGCTACAGCAACACAGGGTTCGCATCCTGAATTATCTCGACGACTGGCTAATCCTAGCTCACTCTCGGGACCAGGTTTGCGAACACAGGGACCTAGTCCTCCGGCACCTAGCCTGTCTGGGCCTTCGGGTCAACTGGGAGAAGAGAAAACTTTGCCCCGTGCAGAGGATCTCTTTTCTCGGTATGGAAATCGACTCGGTCGCCATGTGCGCGCAGCTTACAAGCGAGCGCGCACAGTCACTGCTGACTTGCCTGAGACAATTCGAGGGCAAGTGTGCGGTTCCACTGAAACTTTTTCTGAGGCTCCTGGGGCATATGGCATCTGCAGCCGTGGCAACGCAGCTCGGATTGCTTCATATGAGACCGCTTCAGCACTGGCTTCGCGATCGAGTCCCGAGGTGGGCATGGCACCAGGGCACATTCCGAGTACCAGTTACTCCGACCTGCCGTCAGACCTTAACCCCGTGGACGGACCTCAGCTTTCTACGGGCCGGAGTACCTTTAGAACGAGTTTCCAGGCATGTTTTTGTCTCAACGGATGCCTCCTCCACGGGTTGGGCCGCCATGTGCAATGGGCATGCTGCCGCGGGTTCTTGGACAGGACCCCACCGCTTATGGCATGTCAATTGCCTCGAGTTGCTGGCAGTACGTCTCGCTCTGCACCGCTTCCATGCGCTGCTCAAGAACCAGCATGTTCTATAATCTCCGAGTGGAGCCAGTGTCCTCCCGTGTACTCGCTTTCAACCAGCCGGTACTAGGACCCGTTCAGGTGTCTTCGCTTGCTCGCCATTCCACTCCACGGACTGGATACGTGCGATATTCCTCAGGTGAGCCTGATAAGCCCTGAGTTCCTCCAGCGCTGTTGACGTCAACGCCAGAGTTATGCCTCTGGCAGCTTTCGTGTTGGCTAGGTGCCGCCATGTGCATGGTTCCCCCTCTGGGCGACCCCCACGTGCGTATTACCACTGTAAGCCTCTCTCGAGCATGTGTCTTTCCCTTGGCAAGCCAGTCTGCCACCCCTGGGGTTGAAATATTCCACCCTGCGGGCTGGACACCCCCGCGTTCTCCGTATGCACCCCCCTCTGGGTCATATGCGTATTCTTAAGTCCCTCCCCTTGGGCAGGCACTGATTGCATATTTCCACTGAGATATGCTTCCCAGTGTACAGAATAGTGTTATCAACTAAATCGTCACGGAGACTCAAGATAGAACGGCGTCTTTTCAGTTTCGGGTCGACTAGTAGCCTAGTTGTATAATTTCTTCCGATACTGGCCTCTGTAACCGGGAGACGTGGCCTCTGTAACCGGGAGGCGTGGCCTCTGTAACCAGGAGGCTCGGTACTTGAACTCGGCACTTGAACTGTTCCTTTAAGTAACTTTACAACTACCTTATTCTACTAACCTGAACCAGTCTACTATACTCTAATGAGAGTTAGTTTACACGTGTGCAAAGTTAAAGGAGAATGTCTAAAGTGGACCATCAAAATAAACCACATGTCCACTGATTATATTAAAATAGACATTTCAACATTTTAACATTAAAACTATGAAAATCCATCATAAAAATAACTATTGCATGATTAAAACTTTGATTATATAAACAAAATAATGAAATAAACTATTTAAATCAACCCGTTCTCATCAATCTGCGTATAAATAACACGACTTTACACTTTCAAATTGCGTGCAATGCATACGCCAAAGTCCAATTTTGCGTGCATATGATACGCCAATCTTTCCCATTAACTTCGGTGGAGAGCAGATGCGTCTAAATAACACGCATCACCTTCTACGGAAATGACGTCACCAGCGAGGCTCAGTTCGCCCAGTTCACCTGATGCGCGTTCATCTTCAAACAGGTAAGGAAGGGCAATAGTCTTTTTTTGTAATCAGATCACGGTGTTAACTATATTATTTTAATTATTACAGTGTTTCTGCAGCACGTTTCATGTGTCAAAATGGCAGCGAATGCGTTTAAATTAGTTAGTGAACACAACAGTGGGCCACTCTGCTTCTACTGTAACGTTAAACAGACCTGTTGCAGTTTGAAATTAATAAAACAGTTTTCAATCATGTTGTGACATGGGTCTTCAGCTTTTAGACATGGCTGATGACAGCACTACAAATCAACAGACTAAATGAGTGTTTGCTAACGTTTTTAGCTAAAGTGGCATGGTTAGCCTAACGTTAAGCCTACGGGACCCCCCAGGGGTCAATAATGTGGACTAATCAGTGCGTATGGAATAATTCAGGCACGCGCAGACATTACTAGTTGCTCGCAGATGCATGATACTGTAGGGTTGGATTAGACACCTATCCCCAAGATATTTGATTGCTTTTATTGCTCTAGCCTATTCATTTGTAAATGGCATTGGATAAAAGCATCTGCTAAATGATTAAATGTAAAGGAAAATTAAGCACGATTTAGACTAGACCCCTTGTCTCCAACTGAAAAATAGTAACCGCTTACAAAAAAAATATTAATCTGTAGTTGATAATAATAGATAAGTTAATATGATAGGTGACATAATCGTAGCCTTTGTAAAATAAACAATTGAATACAGAAATCTCATGATCTCAATGAAAATCTGCATTCTCCTGCAAATAGTCAGACACCACTATTCTCTACTGGAAAATTACAAAATTTAACCTTTACCCTCATATCACTGATGTGGTCCAAACTTTCCATTCAATTATAATAGTCAGCAAGTTTGAGTTGCAGGCAGATCTCGGATCTAACTGACACCTTTGTTTGTTGTTTAAGTACAATGTCAAGAGGAAATAAGAACAAACTAGAAGCTGTTCTTCAGCTCGGGGATGCATTTGTTGAAGAGATACAGGCAAGTTTCATTCTTGTTATAAACAAATGTGTAATTAATTAACTCCAGTTAGTTAATGCCTATGTTTCACCCATCTACTTTTCATTACATGTGCATACAGAAACATAACACAGAGTTACAAACTCAGAAGGCTGAAGTCACAGGACAATCTAAAGTGACCTGGTGGAAGAGGGACCGTGATGGGCAGCGTGTGACCACCAGCAAACGGAGGAAAAAGGGTTCATCTGCTGGTTAGTGTACATCTTATCAAATTTATGTCAAATACTTTAAATGGAGAGTGATGATGTGTGATTTTAGAGTAGGTGCTGGTTTGATAATGGTGTTGTTACTCAATATTCTGTATGCTTGCACATTCATAATGTAAATTACATTATAATGCCAAATACATTTAGGTTTGATAGTTTCCATGTTGCAAGTTTGCCAAAGGTTTCAGCTTTTATTTTTGTAAATCTTTTTTTTTTGTACAAGAGTTTGAAAGAATTGTACTCTAATAAGAATTCTAATGTGGTTTGTTATTTTTACTTCCAAACAGTTGGTACCGGTACTTCTCCATGTGCTTGTTCCACCATCACAACTTCATGTACTAGCTACCAAGATCCTGGTAAGTAGAAAACTACTTTAAAAACACTTTTCATAATAAGGTATGCTTCAAATGAAAACAAGGAGTTACGTAAAAAGGAAGCCTCATTATACCTGCACTTTTGCTTTGTTAAGTAACTACTCATGTTAAGTAACTAGCAATGATGTTCCTATTCTAAATGCTTTTTCCACAGTCCCCTAACATGCCTCATATTAAAGTTATCACAATTTGGTGCACCAAGCCCTGTCAACATGACAGAAACAGGAACACTTTAGACAATAGCATCACTGTTTTTCAGCCAAATCACATGGTGGTTGTTTAGTTTCACAATTAAGTGGGCAACACTACTGACAACCTGCACAGAATCTTAAGGGTCATGGATTTGATTGCCCATTTCCAACTATCCTTTCACCCTCTGCCTTCCCTGCTATCACTGGACTGTCCCTGTATTAAAAGCAATGGAAATGCCTCAAAAGAAGTCAGTGGTAGTGGAATTGCAATGTTGGATTTCTAGTATGTTTTTATTTTTCTCTTTCTCTCTGAAGATTTTAATATGCAGAGGCTTGAGGACCTTCTACGGGATTCAGAGAGCATCGATGAGCAAGATTTTGCTCAGCAGCCATCTGTGTCCAGTTGGGGTCAAAGACAGAAAGGGGTCCAACAATGTTGGAAACAGGCGAGGCCACAAAACATCCATAACTTGTTGTCAGCTGAGAACATTGTCCAGATAAAGTGCAACCACTGTCACGTGACAGAAGCCATCATCCGTTGTAGAGACTGTTTGCCCTCAGAGTGGTTTTGTGCAGAGTGTGATCAATTGGTGCATAAACGCCACACTCTGCACAGTAGGCAGACCACCATTTATGGGTTTTATAAATACATTCCCCCAACAGAGTTTGTGAAACTCCATGATGATAAGTACATCATCTGTGAACAAGGTTGGTGTCTCTTTTTCAGATGATTTGCATTTTTTCATCAACACACAACATTATTAAATTTTTCATTATGTTTTCCAAGTACTTGCTAACAATCCAAACATTCTTTAATGTCATCCTGATTGTCCTTTGCTCTTGCAGATTGTTTGCTGCCAACAGCCTTTCTTCAAAATATATGCCCTTGTGACACTGGTGATGTTGCAATCTCTGTTGGTAGATCCATCATACTGGTTTGCATAAATGGTAGGATTGGGTAAAAATATTGTTTATCTAACATATTACTTTAGTTCCTTGTTAGTTATTTGTCTTTCATGTGCTCCCAGGCCGTTATAATCTTCACGTTCCGGTGCTAACATGCAAACATTGCAATAAGCAATGGGCTCCAGAAGTCAGTGACTTTGTAAGGAGTGGTTACTGGCCCGCTACCATGCAAGCGCAGACACTTTTCCACCAAGATCTGTTCCATTCCTTTGAAGCTATGAAGACAACAGCTCCAGCAATGTCAGTGAAAGCCTTCACAGCAATGTTGGACCAGAGAACAAAGCGGTTTGGAAGAGTGAGTAAAAATTTGAAGCTGAAAAACAAATGCATTCGTTATTATTATAAGTAGCTGTAAGGCTGGACAGCATGGCAAAAAGGGTGTTCGAGTCCAAACAGGGCGCAACTTCAAATATACCCACATATGAAGTCAAGGTCCACAAGTGGCTGTAATATTTCAGGTTACTGAAATTAACTGAACTGAACTGAAGACCATATTAGACAGCATTGCCAATTGCATCCTTTCTTGGGTTTGACAAGGTAAATTGACAAAACATAAATGGGGTGACCTTGTAGTTCATTGTCATTTAAAGCTGTTCTATAAATTGTTTTTCAGACTGGCAAAGTGAATGCAGATGCTTTTCAGAGGAGCTTTCTGCAATATGTGTACTGTAACTCTGAAGAGGACCAACTTCTGGAAAAGGAGCCATTTGTCTGTCCAGCCTGTAGTCCTGAAATGGTGGCTGTTTCAGTGGATGGCAACAGAAAACTCTACAGGTTCCAGAAAGCAAACCAGTGAGTTTTGTGTACACATTAAAAACAGCCAATGTAGTTAATGTATGTACTTGCTATTAACATTATCATAACAATTTAGTTCTAATTTTGTTATTTAAAATTAAGCTGTTGATACTGTAGCTGTTGAATATAATATCCATGTTAGACTTTGTAACCTTGTTTTTTTGTTTTTTTAAGTGTCATATAAATACAATTATTATAATTTATTATTATTATTATGTAAAACTTCTTACTACAGTGGTTATCCAGAATACATTTTGTTGTAGGATTGAAGAGCCAGGGTTCTTTGATGGAGTGTTTTTATCCCAAGACTCTGAGGTGTCCAGTTTTGTTGAGGAAGTCCGGGGGGCTGTCAAGAGTGTAAGTTTTCAATCAGGCTGAGCAGTGGGTATCTCTGGCTTATTTTATAACTAATTGTAAGTAAAGTTGGAAACAATGTAGCCTTATTAGGTGTTCGGAAGAGGGAATCTTTGATCAGGTGTTGAGATGGCAATGGCAGGTTGCTGAGGTTAGCGATGCAATCGGACTTTCACAAAGAGTGAAGTGGCAGAGCTGGATGAAAAAAATACAACTATATTCTAATCCAGAGGGCACAGTATTTCTATAGTATTGGTTGCCGCACATACAGTATGTCTGACACAATTTCTGACAAAGTTAGACTATTGCAATTATCCTCCTGCATGCTAAATGGCAAATCATTTCAATTGGTTTGTTATACTCCAGGGAGTTGCAGATGGAAGATGGGTCAGGCAATCAAAGACAAAATCTAATCGGACTGTAATTGTTGGTGTGTTTGAGCGTGCAGCCCTGCTATTTAACTTTTTACTTTGGTAGACGGCAGGAAGAGCGATGTGTGGGGAATCCCACTGGACAGCAGCAAGAGAGACATCCAAGAAGGCCAACAAGTTGGATGAAGAAGGTGTAGAAATTGCTGTGTGCAGGCATGGATTCCTCCTCAAAGGTTGGTATTGGTCTTGATAAATTGCAATGAAAAATATTTGTAGATGAAACATCTGAAGCCTATTCTTCAGTGTGCAATGTGCTCTCTACTTATTTCTTTTTTCCCAAAAGGTCTGAATATGTATAGAGGAGAAATATTTGCATATCCAATGTTTCTCCAAAAAGAGTTCCAGGATGCTGCATTCTTGGCCATGGATGTGACCTGCCGTTATGTGCCATACCTGGAGAAGGTGTCGGAGGCCCTGACTCATCTTCAACCTCTTCAGAAAATGAGACATTGCTTGTCCGTGATGCATGCCAAAGCCCACAATACAAAATGCGAGGTGATGCTTTTAACTACTTTTACATTTCAGAGTGATGTAGCCAACAATTAACGTAAAGTACCACAATGAATGATGTTGTGACCCAAACAACAACCCAGGAGTGTGTTTTGAGTTGTACATGAGCTCCTATGTGGTGTCCTCTACAGCTGGTGACCTTGGGATATGCATCAATATTGATCACCCTGTTATCCACCCTGTTTAACAAGTCCACTGCTTTCTGTAGATTCTGTGGAATGCAAGGAACCAGGAAGGTGCCGGAACCACTCTTGGTGAAGAAGTAGAGCAAGTCAATAGTTTTCTCTCCAGATGTGCCCTCACCACAAAGTATATGTCCAAGTCAGGTTTGTAAGCTTATTTGCCCCCTGCTCCCCTGCAAATGTACACATTAACATTTTACAATTTATTGTGATTTTTCTATTGTTCTTCTTTACAGTAAGAACTGATATGCTTACTGTCCATGCTATTGGGTGGAATCAACGTAAAGAGAATGGCCTCCACATTGCCTTGTCTTCCAGATTTAAAAAGGTATGTTCGTGAGATTACTTTTTCAATAGAAAAAGGATGGACTATTTTAAACTGTTAAATTTTAACTTAAATTCCACCCAAAATGCATCACTTCATCTATGTATATGTAGTCGAATGTCATTATAATAAATCAGGCAGGAACATATACTTTTTGGTATTTTATTAAATGACAGTGTGTTGCTGTTTTGCAGACAGTAGAAAACACCTTAGATGCAACAGAGAGCCTGAAGAAGATGCAGGACCAGTTGCATTGCAGTGATGACATGCTAAAGCAGTGGGTTGTTGATGTCAAGCAGTGGGCCAGTAGCGGTAAGGGCAATGTTGTTTTATACATAAACACTGTTGGAGTAATTTGGTTGTAATGCATGTAGCTTAATGTTAAATTATGGTGTGGGGATGGGCACTATTTGCAAGTCATAGGTCTTCAATTAGTATTTTGATTTAAAGAAAGTAATTGCATTTTTGCAATGCAAACCGAATGATTGGTGCATGTTCATGCAAATCAGACCAAAATGGAACAATTATTTGAGGTAGGAAATGACAGACCAAGCACAATGTGCCAGTAAGGCTCCATGTTTGCAGCATTCATGCATGCTCCGCTTGTAATTCTGATATTTTCAAAAGGTATTTGTTGGTTCTCATTCTTGGTGCAAGTATCTCAGCTTCTCATTGGAAACAGAAACTAGATCTGTAGAAAACTATGAACCTAAGGATTTCATTTTTTTTTCTTAATCGCAAGAGTACCACGTGTTACTTCTGTAAATTCAGTGGATATAGTTTTTTTTTTTCATCTTTGAAAGTTTGGCCTATTGGTGAAAAGTGATGATAATAAAGATATCACACAGATTAGATGCCTATTCCTTTTGGCCTATGTTGCTTGGTACCTAATTGTGGCTGAAACATGCAGTCAGTGTCCAGTACGGTATAAGAAAACCATACGAGATGGATATTTCTGTCCAAATTAAACATTGTCCTAAAGTGTGTCTGTTGCTGCTGTACTATGTGCAATTAAGAAAACTTAAGTGTGTTTGAAACATTTCTCTTTCTTCTTAACTTTAATTTAGGAAATTCAGCTGCCAGTTCTGTTGATGCTCGTGGTTTGCAGATCTCCATAGAAGCACTCTTTGTGAGCATTTGTCAGAAGAAGCACTACCTTTATAGACAGAATGGTATGTATTAGTAAATGCAAGTGATGCAGATGGAAGTTATATTGTTTCTGTTCATTAAATGCCATGATAGCTCTTTTGTAATAACATTGTTTTTGCTCTTATTACAGATCGCAACAAAAGGCGTCAGAAGATTACTCAGAAGATTGCCCAAGAAAAGAAGCGCTTGCTAGATGAGATCCAGAAATACAACCAACAACCTGATGGTGATCCTGTGGACACACACTCAGTTGTGCAGAAACTCTCCAACAAAGCTGCAGAGAGCATGATATGGCCTTGGCAGGAACAGAACACAGGTGTTGTATTAATATTTAACTTTGTTTATTTAAAATGTATCATCATCAAATTAGTTTATTAATGTTTTCATTCCTTCAGACGGTATAGACATTCTCACCAAGAAGAAGCTTTTTGACCAACTAATGTTGGTCTCACGACTGACAGAAGAAAAACAGATCCTTGTGAAGGAGATGATGCAGCACTGTCAGTACCTTAAGGACTCCGTTGCAAAGGTCCAGACACTGATAGCCACCATTTCAGATTGCATAAAAACAGGAAGTAAGTGTAAATCAAACTATATGGCTTTATGCACTTTAAAATGCATAGGTCAAACTATTTTCAAGTGAAAAGCAATCATGCTAGTATTGGCTCAAGAACTAAGGATACATGGCCTTCAAAGATTATTTTATCCAATTATTATTTTCCAATTTGACTTTGTATTTAACATTTATTCTAACATAAATAAGCTCTCTCTGATAAAATGTTTAGTGTGACGGTAATTCCATTACTCTTCATGTGTGGACTTATAGGTTATCCCAATGGATTCACAGAGGAGGCATCCAAGGGTCTCATCAGTCTACTTAAGAGAAGACTGCATAACCTCAGACTCAAGCAGCAGACTGTAGCGTGCACATACAGAGGCATTCTCGAACCAACTCCTAGGCTGGTGGAAGAAGATGAAGGGGAAATGGAGGAAATGGACTGGCAATGTGACCTCAGCTCTGAGGATGATGATGATGAGGAAGATAATGATGCTGAGGTGGAGACTCAAGTCACTTGACTTGGGACTCAAGTCACAGTTGTAATCCCTTTTGCTTTGACTTGTACTTTGATGACTTGAAAAGGTTTCTAAAGCCTTGACAAAAGATCCTGTTTTTGTAAGTGAGTTAGATTGAAAGTGACAGTGACTCCTCAGTTGTTTGTTCCTGCAGTTATCTGTATTTTGCTACATATGCTCTCAGATTATACTTATGTATATATCTTTTTTTTATGTTACTGGAATTGTAATAACCATGGTTATGTTTGCAACTGATAATGTTTGTAAATATTTGATGATACCTGTGTATATACAGTATGTGTATGGAAACAGAAATACAAATTTGATTATTTTTTTTATCAGACTATTGAGTTGACTTTGGCTCATCACACATGAACCCTTATAAAAAGAGAGAACTGGGAGCTTTCAGATTCAACCTGAACTACCAACATTTTGGAACATTAGAGGTCACAGTCACACCAGGTCACATATTAAGATAGATGTATGAAACTTACATACTGTACACTGATAGTTACTGGCAGTGTAATATACTTCAATACTGACTATGTTAAACCATTGTAGTTATTGTCAAAATATATATCAACCATATAGTTAACCACATGTTATATAGATGATCGGTTAGCAGATTTGGGTCAGATTGCTTTGA
Source organism: Phoxinus phoxinus (assembly GCF_949152265.1). Taxonomy (NCBI): domain Eukaryota; kingdom Metazoa; phylum Chordata; class Actinopteri; order Cypriniformes; family Leuciscidae; genus Phoxinus; species Phoxinus phoxinus. The sequence goes on along the minus strand of NC_136878.1, from coordinate 46,999,778 downwards.
ATACAAGCAACATGACTATTAATAATCAGTTATGCAATTTACCTTTTAGCAACAACCCAACTTGGAATATAATTTTAAGAAGCTCAGTGATCTGAGGGCATGCAAAGTAAATGTTATGACCATATCCATCTGATTATCAACTCATCCCATGGTAGGAACAAGCCACATATCAGATGTGGAGACTGTTCATAACAGTGTCATCTTCAGAGATACATGTAGGAAACTTTATAAACCGGGATATTGAGGTTACTACATTATATAATCCAGACCATGTAGGAAGTGGTTTGGAGGAGCTAAAGCATGCCAGAGGGGGCATGTAAAATCCCAAAATATGCCCCTGTGTCAATGGTACCTTCTCACCCATGCCATGGGCACTGATGTACAAATATCCTAACGTTTTTGGAAATGGGGTTTGCAGTTTCTCACAGTGACAGGTGTTGGAAGGAGGAAAATGAAAATAGAAAACTATTTGCCCTTTTTTGTAGAGATCAAAAAATCTTTAAACATAAATAAATACAGAGTATGCAACAGGGCCAACAGTATGTGTAATGCACTCTTGTTTTTAAATGGCAATAATAATGTTACAAGTACAAGAGGAGACGACTACCCATCATAGACCATGGTCTTTTAGTATTTTTATTTTTTTACCATTATATCAGCATTAGCATAAATAGATATGCATATAAGCCGTGTGTGTGTGTACTTGTACAACTATCTTTGTGAGGACCAGTTTGAGTTTTAGACCATCGGAGGTGAGGACCAAGAGAGTAAAGTGAGGACATTTTGACCAGTCCTCACTTTCTGAGAGCCTGTAAAGGTCAGTTTGAGGGTCAAGAGCTGGTTTTATGGATCAGGTTATGAGGATTTGGGCAGGTTTAGGGTCAGGGTTCAAGTCAGGCACTCAGTTGTGATGGGTAGGGTTAGGGTAAGGACCTAGAGATTGCATTGTGTCAATGAATGTCCTCACAAAGATAGATACACACTAACGTGTGTGTGTGTGTATGTGTGTGCGTGTGCAAATCTGTTTACACAGTCAGAAACAAACAAAAACTTTATTTTATATATTGAGCCTGCGTGCTCCCTGAAACTAGACCCGAGATGGCTTGTGTCTGTGAAATGAGAAAATTAAAACTTTGTTGTATAGCTGAACCAATACATTGTTGGAAAGGCCGTGACCTGGAGAGTAACATGTTAGTATGAAGATTCTACATGGCTCCTGCTTTGAAACACTGATCTTTGAAACTTCACCTCTGTGCATGTTTGAAGGCTCATAATTCAGCAACAAAAGGTTATACAAAAAAGTACAGATATGGGACCAACTGTTATAGAGAGCTCTTGACCTGAGTATAGTCAACAACTGGGGGCAGTTAAACAAATATGGATAACATATGGGTTCATTAATTTGACCCCCTTTTAACAATTAGATGTTTCAAATCTGATTACATAGATGTGTTTACCATCCTACTAAACCCCCCACTATGCTCCCAACTCACTATTTACAACCTCCAATTGTAAGAAAAACACTAATGTTTTAAAAACTACAATTCCCTTATATCCAGACAATGCAGCTTGATACAAATCACCACTACAGTTGTAGTTCTTCTGGTTTGCAAAGTAGGGTTGTAAAAAGATATATCTACTGAATATATGAAATATCTAGTACAGTCGAACTAGTAATTATACTGCATCTAGATGATCTATGTTAACAAAAAGTAGATATGTTGGTTTATTTCAGATATTTTAGCCAAAACAGGAGTATAACCATAGAGTATAATGCGCAAACTCCGCCCACAACACAATGCACTTCCGTAACCTTATGCTTCCAAAAACTGGATTTTTTTCTTCTTCTCATTTTCCAAGGAGAAATTATTAAAAGTGATAGCCTTAACATGAACATAACGTATTGTTGAGTTATTCATTTGTTTTTCTGTGAAGAAATGTTGAAGATATCGTAAAAAAAAGGGGGTGTCTGTGAAGAAAATACTTCCGGGCGGAAGTACGTAATGCAAGCTACGTGGTTTATGCATAGGGTTTATGGTTTATACTGTCTATGGGTTTCAGCGATAGCAACATCAATAGCAACCACCATAGCAACGAACTAAAGATAATATGCATTCACTGAACGAAGATTATGAAAACAAAATGCAACTGTAAGGTTATTCTTAACACCAAAGCTGGCTATACCTTGAGTAATACAAGGATTTAAAAGGTTAACCTTATGGAACAAAAATATATGGGAATATACTGCAAAATATAATAATATATTACATAATACCTTTCACACATATGCGAAACTAACGTTAGTGCTTATATTTGTCAATATACTGCAATATATGCATTGACCATGTATGGCTATATATTGATACATATTAAATATTTATAAATGAAGATAGTATTTTTAATTAATCAAAGTTTTATCCTTTATTGTGTACATAGTACACATACCTGTTCCCATACATGTGAATGTATGATACACACATATATACACCCATTCACAGAATAAGTTGCAATCAGTGTTTACAACAGACTTCTAGTTCCCAGCATGATTTGCCTCTAGGTTAAAAGACAGTAAATGTTAAAAATAAGTGTTATTTCATATGTTTTGCTCAATATGAATATAGGGGAGATCTATTTGTGTATAATGTTAAATTATTTTGGTATTTAAAAGTTTTTGGGTTTATTATTGTGCTGAAGAGTATTCTCTTTGCTAAATACTTTGCAAGCGTGCTTGTGCTTTATTAACTAGCTTGAATATATTGGGCCAGAATGAGGTGAAAATGAAACTTTGTCATAGGACAAAATGAAAGATATTCATACACCCTCAAATACTCCAGTAACAATGTCAATTCCATGTTTTCAGAGAGGGAGAAACAAACAACAAATCCCACAACAGAACTTTTATTGTAAAGTGCTCATTGGAAGTGCCAGACAGTGCAATGATTGGCCTTTTGGATGATAGAAATAGAGGTACAGGTCCTTCCCAACAGCCAGCCCTAATGAACAAATAATGAAACAGATTTATAAACAAATACTATTTAATTTACAACATATATGTAATCAATTCTGTGCAATACAACTTTATTGTTGTCCACATAGCCCAGTTTAATGGACACAACATTTGTTTCTTTTTACCATCAATGTGACAACAGTATTTTTAGCAGACCTTTCTTTATGACACAGTCATTCCAATGTTCTCCTGCGGTTCCCAAGATGGGGGCCAGGCCTTTTGGCTGAAAGAAATAGCAAAATAAAACATACAGAAATTATGCATTTAATTTCTGAAATAGGTTAAATATAAGGATAGCCTCCGACATGGTTTATAAACCCTGTTAGGCTTCTACATATTTCCCTGACAGAATGGGGTAGAGAAAGCAGAAGAGAATGTATATTTATATCCAAATTATATTATTGTCAATTTGTAATGACATTTTAAACTGTACATGTATGTTGTAGCTTAATCTCTCTGTAGGCAAAAACAGCCACATGTGGAGAGGTCTTAGTTTATCTGTATTAAGCAAGCCCGCCTGACTTCCCAAAAAGAAATGTAACACTAGTCCAGGCGCTTATTACATAAACTTAAATAACTCCCAATTCATGGTAAATCAGACAGGCTTCTTAATTAGGTTAACTGTCCCTTTAAAGACAACTCATAAGTCAGTTAAACAAGAAAGCTGATGTTACCATGACGGACACGGGAGCCAATGGACCAGGACTTCTTTACAGCCCTTGGGAAGAGGGTAAAAGACAAACCAAAATCATACTTTTATTTCATAATGAAATATTTCAATACATTTTTCCTCCCAGCCTCTAAAAATCAATCGCCATATAATTACCAAAACAAAGTTTTGGTTTAATATTTAGAACGCTCTAACAGCAAATTATTTAACATGTTAACTACTTTTTATTTAGACTTTTCTGACAAAAGGCAACAATTTCAGCAGTATTCTCCTGGTGTAGTATAGTATCAATTTATGCACCTACAGTCGTACAGAATGTTCTCCATATAGATACTCACCTTTTTTTCACGTGTCTTGGACACATATTGCACAGGGAAAATTTCCAATGTGCTGTGATACTGGCAAGCTGTAAAGAAAAATGAACAAATTGTGTAAGTACAAACCATTGCAATGTAACTGTATAAACCCACAGAAAGGGTATTGTATGCATTTCTCTTTGAAATATAAGACCAGAAGTAAATGCACATCATCATTTCCCTGGATTATTCCGAAGCCCCAAAAACACCAATGTAAAATGAGTAAATTAGGCAAGTAAAATATATTTTCAACTAATATTACGTTAATAGTTTTAAATTTGTTATCAGGCCTTTAATGTACTAAACTAGCAATAAGAATATATTATATTGTGGGCCAAAAAGCAATAAGATTAGGATTGATTAAGAGTTTAGGACTTATTATTTAATTAATTTTGAATTAAAAATACTTCATAGCATTTTTCTTACCATCATCCTTGTTTTGGCTTCTTTTCCTTTTTCTTTTTGCTGAAATTTTGACAGCTGGCTTCCTGTATAGAGAAACAAAAAACATGTGTAAATTGCAATAGAGGTGTGTGGTGTCTGCCTTGCAAACCAGGTAAATGCTTGCAAATACACCGCAATGCAGGACAATCTGTTGACACTTTCTCTGATGACTTCACCATTGGGCATTGCCACATTGCATTATGGCACACCGGATGCCAAACTACTGCTATACAAATAACTCTTACTTCTAAGAGCAACTTACTTCTGAGTCTAGTGTGGTGTGCTACTTCTTTTTGTACATGGACACATTCTTTACCATTCTGTATCTCATATTCTACATAGTCAAGATTGCCCTTAATGCTCTGCCTCTTCTATTCTGTATTGACACTTACCTGTTTGCTGCTAGTAATTTCTTCTTCGCCTCAAACTCTTTTTTCCCCATTTCCTCTGCCTGTTCTCTCTGCTTGTCTGCCTCCATCAGTCCCAGCTCTTCGAAGTCTTCCTGTTCCTCCATCTCTCCTCTCTCACTCTCTACCTGTACCTGTACCTCTCCTCTCTCACTCTCTACCTGTACCTCTACCTCTATCTCTCCTCTCTCACTCTCTACCTGTACCTCTACCTCTATCTCTCCTCTCTCACTCTCTACCTGTACCTCTACCTCTATCTCTCCTCTCTCACTCTCTACCTGTACCTCTATCTCTCCTCTTTTCACTCTCTCACTCTCTTCTCTGTCTTCCTGTGCCTCTATCTCCATCTCCTGCATGTCCATCCTCTCAGTCTCTCCTATTTCACATTGCCCCCCATGTCCTCTCTGGTCTTCATCATCTATTTCTCTTTCTGCCTCATCTTCTTCTCCTGTCCTCTCTTGCTGGCCCACCTCCTCTCTTTCAAGATCACATGCTGTGATAAAAAATAAAACAAAACAAGACATTTAAGATGCAGTACGTGGTTCAAAATGTGAGTAACCAAAGAAATATAAAAAGTTTAAGACAAAAGATAAGTAGAACAAAATTACCCACCACCAGCAATCTAGATTGTGTGAAAAATTCTCTGTACTGACATTTAAAACCGATGCAACTGGATAGGTACACAATACAGGATCAATCTTAATAGAGAGTCATGAATGTACTGATGTTGTGATGTGACCTACCTTCTAACAAACCTTCAAATAGGCACAACATCTTCTCCAGGACCGCATGCGCCACCACTGGCAGCTCAAAGGGGCACTGGAGCTGGGCCATCCACTTTTTATTTTGTGGTCTGTACTTTCCCCACAGCAGGAGGGGAAAGTACCCAAGAGCCTTCAGTTTCTCCACCTTAACATAGAAAAACAATAAGCAAACACAGAGATTTCTAAGACAAGGTTACAAAGGCAAGAAATACATTATTATTATACACACACAAGCTGTCTTTAAAAAAGTTAGTATGGGTTTTTATAAGGGTGAATGTCCTTTCTGGAGTAACTGAGGCATATGCAAATGTATCTTTTCCTGTAAGAAATCAAACTTTCTCTCTAAAATATTATGTACTGACCCTGAATCAGCAAGTGACTCAACCTACTCTACTGCATGACCACACTGTAAAAGAAAATAACTGATTTGTTCTGTAGTTGCTGATGGAATGATAGTTATATCAGCTCATTCGTGTGTGTTGTTGCTAGCTAATTGTTAACGGCAAGAGATTTACATTTTATAGAGAATGTTTCACAAGAATCATCTTGGAACTACCTGTAAAATAACTTTTTTTGTAAAACACTTATGAATTAGGATATTTTACCTAAATTTTACAGTTTTTGTTTGGCAAACGCTTCTGCCAGTCATTGACCATTTCTTTTTTAACGATCTTTAACCAATATTTGCATTAATGGTAAACGTTTGGCACCCTGTGCTGCCATGCATTTCACAGTTTTTTTATTTACAGAGCAGCGAACCAAAAGAAAAACCTCTTAGTGTAAAGTGGCCTTGGATACTGGGGCTGAATGAATACAAGTTGTAGGTAGGGCTAAATTCTGTGTATTGTTTTAGTATTTATATATGGACTAGCTAATTATTATCTGATATATTGCAAATGCAGTTGGGTTGATGACATCATGACACATAACTGCATGACATTACCATAGATGCTGCTTCCCTGCACACTGTAAATACAATTCTATATTTCTGTAATGTTGATAGGAACCTGAAATGCCTGACCAAAAGAGAAAGACAAAATGTTTATTACCAGCAGGGCACTGTTGTCAAAAATCTTTGCCTGATTGCGGGACTTTTTGACTTTTTGTGCCCATTCCTTGGCTCTGGTCCGGAACCCTTTCATACGGGCCGTCTGTCTGGACTTCATGTCCAGCAGCTTCCCACACTGAGTAAGGGAGAGAGACAAGAGAAAGCGGTATGACTCACGAAAAAAATTAAAATAAAATAAAATTGTGGTCCAGTTGATCAAGCATTGCTGATGTTCTAGCCCTCTATTTACAAGGGCCTAAATAATAACTTGGATACCAAGTTTATGGAATTCATTGAACAGAAATATGCAGCTGAGTCAATGCACCGGCACGTTTTAATAATATTAAAGGCATAATGCTAGAAACCTAGTTAGTTATGTATCCATATTTTAATGGAAAATACGAATGTCCATTATCTGGCCACAGACATTATACCTTAAAGGGATTGTTCACCCAAAAAGGACAATTTTGTCATTGTTTACTCTCCTTCCAGTTGTTCCAAATCTGTATGAGTTTCTTTCTTCTGCTGAACACAAATGAAGATTATTTAAAGAATGCTGGTAATCAACCAGTTGAAGCACCCATTGACTTCCATTGTATTTTTTTTTCCTACAATGGCAGTCAATGGGTGCTTCAACTGTCTGGATACCAGCATTCTTTAAATAATCTTCATTTGTGTTCAGCAGAAGAAAGAAACTCATACAGATTTGGAACAACTTTGAGGGTGAGTAAATTATGACAATTTTTATTTTTGGATGAACTATCCCTTTAAGTTGTCATTATTGTATGCGCTAGTGGAGATATTGCCATTTTCTTAAAATATGGATAATCTAATCTAGTGATCACAGTTGAGATTCACCGCAAAAAAAGTACTGTCTGTAATAGACAGATTCATTGTCAAATATGTAGCCTTGTAAGAGGATGTTATTTTAAGGAACCAACAGTCAAAAATTAAATAACAACAGGCACCTTTCCATCAGGTGGGAAATGTAACATTTTGAAAAATACCTACTGTGATGCAAATGTGTAGTGTAACAAAACTCTTTCTGTCTTTTGTATGATGAACTTAATGTCTCCACTGCAAACTCCTGTTTTATTGTCACTGTATTGCATAGGCAACAAATACTGAAATATTTAATGCCAATAAAGTTTATTTTAATTTGGACTTAATGACTCTGGCTTTAATGCATGAAAATGGGGGTTAGCAGTTAGACAGTTCAATAGCCTATTGTACATTATTTACCTTGGTGCATCTTCTATTGGCACAATTTATCTTTTCCAGGCAATGGGTGCACTGTCGAAGACTTGATCCACCTGGCATTTTCACTACAAATAAAACAAAAATAAATGATAATTATCGACATGCCACGTAACAAAATATTTAATTATGTGGGAGGACCTGATGTGAGCATATACTATGCCTTTCCAATGGCACTTTAAAGATAAAAAACTACACAAATTTGTCTTTATTGTCCACCATGGATACATTTTGTAGGACCTAGGGATGAGTGACATAGAACACATCAGACAAACTGCATATTAACTAAAGTAATCCAATTGATGTTAATGATATTGAACTGCAAGGTAAAGTAAGTGTGTGATATCAAAGTAGGTATGGGTAGCACTTTACACAACACACATTATAGGGTAATATCACAAAGTAACTTATTTTATGGTACTGACAAGTAACTTTTGTAATATTAATGTGTACATTTTTGGTAAAAATGTGTAATTATTAGCATTATAACAGTACTACATAAATGTAGGAATTGTGCACTCATTGAATAATGACTATGTAATACTTTGGAAGCATTGGCTTACTACTAGTCCTTTCCTTCTCTAATTAATGGTACTTCCATATTCTTGAGAACAGATGAGGTTGTGTGACAGTACTGTTACCCAATAACTATTGTGAAAAAATGGGAATGAATGGGAACGGCAGAATAAATTCAGGCTTGATACCTTAATATTGTTTTGTTTTTTTGCTGGAGACAAAGACTCTAATTAGATTAATTAATTTCGAATTAATCTAAATCGTGCTCCATTTTCCTTTAGGTAAAATGCACTATATGATGCCATTAGAAATAAAATATCCCAGGAATTGAAGCCTAATCCAACCCTACTGTATCATGCCTCTGCAAGCAACTAGTAATGCCTGCCTGAATTATACCAACGTGCCTGTTATTCTAGCAGATATCAGATCGGCTGGTATAGTGAATGTAGGCCGTATGATCCGAAATACTGATCTGGTGTCAGCCCCCACATGTAATATGTAACGTTAGAGCCAATTACAGGGACACCACACCAAACTTACATATAACGTTAACATTTATAGATGCAGCATGGATTATATACATGCCATTTCTACTGGCACGATTTATAGCCAATAAACGGGTTGTCCTGTTGCCCACAATTTGGGAATAAATCCGGTTTAGGAGTCCATGCGCACATTAAAACTTCACATTATTGACCCCTGGGGGGTCCCGTAGGCTTAGGCTAACCATGCCACTTTAGCTAAAAACGTTAGCAAACACTAATTCAGTCTGTTGATTTGTAGTGCTGTCATCAGCCATGTCTAAAAGCTGAAGACCCATGTCACAACATGATTGAAAACTGTTTTATTATTTATTTCAAACTGCAACAGGCATAGCCTACAATAGAAGTTAGCTTAGGCTAATGTCAATGGATACCAGCTGTGCTAACGGAGCAGCCCACGGTTCCACTCATTTTAACCACGCATTAACGTTACGCTGCCATTTTGACACATGGACCCACCCATGTAACAGAAACACTGAAATAATTAAAATAATACAGTTAACACCGTGATCTCATTAAAAAAAAAAAGATTTCTGCCCTTACTTACCTGTTTGAAGGTGTAACGTGTAACGGTACGCGCATCAGGTGCAGGTGAACTGGGCGAAGCCTCGCTGGTGACGTCATTGTCATTGCCCGTAGAAGGTGATGCGTGTTATTTAGACGCATCTGCTCTCCACCGAAGTTAATGGGAAAGATTGGCGTATCATATGCACGCAAAATTGGACTTTGGCGTATGCATTACACGCAATTTGAAAGTGTAAAGTCGTGTTATTTATACGCAGATTGATGAGAACGGGTTGATTTAAATATTTATGCTTCACAGAAGTGCTTCATTTGTGGTTTCATTTTAACCACAATACTGTCCATATCTTTGTAATAAAAATGTATTTGGTTATTATAAGAAAACCGTGTTTGAGTGACAGACCAGAGTTGAGGTAAACATCAGAATCACTAATCATGATGCAAAAAGTGTGAAAATATTAATTCATTTGGATAGCAAGACAAAAGTCAATCATTTTAGGCTATTCCCAAAACTGTGTTAAATGCATTTTCATCTCAAGTGTTATTAATATCTTAAAATATGAAACAAATGACTTCATGACTTTCAGAAAGAAAGAAAATGTCATAATTCTGCTGTGATCATATTTGTGTGCTGCTGGATATTATTAGTATAGACAGATGAAGTAAAAGAGAGTAAAAGTGTGTTTTTAGAGAGTTTATTTTCTGAAAGTCCATAAGAAACTCATATGCTGCATAATGAATGTTATTGCCCTGACCATAATTCATAAGCAGCTTATTTCCCCTTTTCGGCTTTGTCCTGTAATTGATTTTTTTTCTTTCACACACACACACACACATATATATATATATCATCAGTCTGTAGTAGAGGAACAAATAAAGCACGTTTTCATCAACCTCATGCGGCGTCTGTGATATTCATAATCCATAATTTCTTATTAATGAACTTCATTTCACATTCAGGAGACTGTGAATGGAAATGAGGGAAATATGATGCGGCAGCAATCGTCCTTCTTATTCTCTGGGAATAAAGCAGCATTTATGCTCGGTGAAGAGAGGGAATATTAATCACAGAGCCTTTAATAAACTGCAGTGTGTTTAATTAGAAGTGAATCTGCTGTTGAGCTCGTGAGACTCGTGTTCGTGAATCCTTCTGCCCTCTTGTGGAGGAGTAATGCATGACCGGCTGATCTCGAGTCAGTCTGGCCCTCCAATCAGCCGATCAGACGATTATTATATTAGGGAAACAATATCACTCATATGGCATAAAATGCATTTATTACATTTGAGAATTGAGAATCTTAGTAAAAATGTAGGAGGCATTTTGTTACTATATTGTAATTAATGGGGTTATTATTAATAATTACTAATTATTATTTAGTCAATCATTTTATTCCTTAAAACTCATATTTTATCACCAAAAGGACATATTTAAAGGGGGGGTTGATCATGATTTCCCTTTTCTAGCTTTAGTTAGTGTGTAATGTTGCTGTTTGAACATAAACAACATCTGCAAAGTTACAACGCTCAAGTTCAAAGCAAAGGGAGATATTTGCTTTTACAGAAATCACTTTTTATGGACTACAACAAACGGCTGGTAGGAACTACACGAGCTTCCTCACGGGTTAGTGACATCACTAACTCTAGAATTTACATAAACCCCGCCCCCAGAACACGATTTATAGATTATCAAGACAGAATATGCTAATCAATGACTAGAAGATAACTACATAAATTCATCAACTAACCATTCAGAAATGTCCTGTTGCTTCTACATGTCGTCACTTCTTCTTGAGTCTCTCCATCATTGTCTGACTCTTTTCTTTGTCTGAGGCTATAATAATAATAATAATAAAAATCTGCCGCCTCTATGGGGATTTAACACAGGGGTGTCCTGATTTATGCACCCTGTGTTTTAAGGAAGAACATTTATTTATTTACGATACATTATTCATTTACAAAGAAAATTGGTGTCCTTAAAGCTTGGAGTTTTCCTCATTTTTTTAATTAAGGCATTAAGATCAATTTCCGAACGATGATTTTATATTCCTCTTTTTAGTCATTTTCAGCATGTGTGTGTTCACTTATACTAAGTGTACATGTAACATTTAAATAAAGTGTTAGCCAATCAAATAATGTGTGTGGATTCAGGAGTAAGTCCCGAGGAAAGTCACACACACTGTTTCTGAGAGTGTCTTTTCGCAGCTAGTCTCACTTACACACCGCTTGAATCCAGCAGGATCTATTGCCATGCACCGTATTCATTAAAAACGAGTGAAATTGAAATCAATTAGCGCTGAATGATGCACACAGAATGTGTGTATCAGATGTTAAAAGAGTTTCAGAGGTGATTTCTCCCATGAAATCATGGGAAAGTTAAGGCTGATCGTCTGCCATAAAGAATGGCTTTAATAGGATTATTACAATATATGCTTTGAAAGTTCAAAATGTTCATATTTGTTTTTAAAGACGGTACAAGTTAAATTAAACCCTTAAAATATGAGGAAATTCCTTTTTATATTTGCCCATTTATAGTTGTCCATACTAAAGATACGTCCACTGTCGCTCGAATTACCGAGAGTAGGGATTTTACAAGCGCTCGGATTATGGAAAAGGAAACGTGTGTCGCCCGGCCTGTCATGTGTGTGACATTGAACAGCAAACTAGGTCAAAGCTATAGAGAAGATAATAACCGTCCCTCGGGAGAATGCGAGTGTATGATTTGAGAGTGTGTGTGGGAAGCAGTGTGTGTGTGTGTGTGTGTTAATTGTGTATTACAGTGCTCTCAGCCTGAAGTGCTGCATAATGATCTCCTTCTATGCATCTGATCAGCCTACAAACAACCTTCACACACTCCCGTTTCCACCACGAGCACATATAAAACAGATCTGCCATGCTGTAAAAGTGCTTGTGCCACATCAAACCTCACTTCTTTTCTCTATTAGCCAGGCGGTGGAGTGTGTAAGAGGAGGTGAGGAGGGCAAAGGCCTGGTTTTCCTGAGCATGAAGCAACTAGACCTGCCAGATGTTGCAATATTGTCCTATACATGTATGTATATGTTATGTTATACAAAACATGTGTCACTATATATGTGACCCTGCATCACAAACCCAGTCTGGAGTCGCACGGGTATATCTGTGGCAATAGCAACTATACACTGTATGGGTCAAAATTATCCATTTTTCTTTTATGCCCAAAATCATGAGGATATTAAGATCATGTTCCATGAAGATATTTAGTAAATGTCCTACCGTAAATATATAAAGCATGTATTTGTGTGAGTGAATGCAGCACAATCGTGAACATAAATGCACAACTTTAAAGGAGATTTTCTCAATGTTTAGATTTTTTTGCTCCCCAGATTCCAGATTTTCAATAGTTGTGTCTCGACCAAATATTGTCCTATCCTAACAAACCACACATCAATGGATTTGTTAAGCTTATTTATGCAGTTTTCAGAAGATGTATACATCACAATTTCAACCATGTGACTGGTTTTGTGGTCCAGGGTCACAAATATCCTCCCTTTCTGAAACGAGAAAGTCAACTATTGACGAACTGTCTCCACCTCTGACATGTGTGGACAGCTGTGCAGATCGGTGCCAGGGGACGGTTTGATTGACTGAGATGGAGACAGATTTATTTGAATTAATAGATACAGACGACGTCTTTCAAAATAATTTCAAACCGGACGCTCAGCATATGACAGACAAAGCTTTATTAATAGCACCAGTCCATTAAGTCTGAAGGAATGGGCCTTCCAGCAGTGCAGTGGAGCACGTTGGATTTTTATTCTGCTCAGTCTTACTGGTAAATTACTTCTTAAGCCTCGGTTACGCTTGATGGAGGAAAGGAACGTGTCAATAGCAACAGCAAAATCAGAAGAAAGTCCATCCTACAGGAATGAGAGAGCAAATGAACTTTGGGGAGAGTAAAACTTCTAGAGCTGAGGTGATTGCTTTTAATATTGCTTCAGACTTTGAGTTTCGTTCACTTCCATTGACATGCAACATGTTGCAAGATGTTTTTGCAGCGGTGCACCAAGGCTTGAGTGCTATTTCAGAAGATGCATAACAGCGCCCCCTACTGTTTAACAGTAAAAACAGAGCATCATCTTGCCAATTGTGGGGAAAAAGTTAAAAAGTCATTAGTTTATACCTTAAAACTCATCTTTGATCACCAAAATGACATATTTAAATGTTTTTTTTCCTTGAAAAAATATTCTTCATGCCTTAACATATCATGAATGTAACTCAACACTTTTCCCTCATTTAGTATGCGCGGTTCTCTGAATATGCAAATGAGACCCGCCTCCACTCCCTCACTCAGAGATCCACTGGTTGACGATCACACGTTGATCTGATTGGTCAAGGTAGTGTGTGACGTCAGAAACACCAGCGATTTCAAACCGTGTTTTTGAGACTGTCTTTGGTTCACTGCAGTTTTAAGCAGAAAATACTCAGCAATGCTGTCGACTCATGAACTTACACATAGTGTGTGTTAAAGCAGATTAATAACACCACATAGACACATAAACAACACTAAAAGCTGGATTTTCACCACAGTTTCAATAATGCTTGTGTTTTGCTGATTGGCTCATTATGTTCTGGAATAAGTGATCATGACATGACGATATCAGATGCAGATTGAAGCGGTATGCGCTCAGGAATGCGAACTCTCCTCTGATAGATGTGAACCGGTCCTTGCATTTCTCTTCATCTTATATGCATTGGATCTAAACGTTGGTTTAGCACAGCAGTTCTGCTGAAGTGCCTGTTTTGTCTCTCGAGTCTGCAATTGCATCAACAGATCCATCAAATACTCCATATACATTTTCTTCTCCGCAAGCCACCAACCAAAAACCTTTTTTATTTGGTCAAGAGAAGCAAAAATGTTCTGTTGAATCACCGACTCATTATTCATGCCGTTCTGCCCAATGACACACTGTACGCTTCTCTCTCTCTCTGTGCGAGCTTCCGACTGTATCAGAGACACATCTGAAAATAAAAGACATCCATATTCAGGATTTGCTCAGAGCGAGGAATATATATATTTCATATGCCCTTCAGCAAAGATTAAAATGAAACAGGAGCAAAGCATTCACCTCAATGCAAACCAGCTTGCAGATCTGTAAATATTCACTTTTTAGCATTTCCTCTATAATGCGACGCTATTTTGAGATCGATGGAATATGGAATAACTATTCTGATGACATTATAATGATGATTGGTATACGTCTTCTTTGTCTACAAACTAAATTGAACCACTAAATTGATTAGTGTAAGAAATACAAAGCAATTTCCATCAGATTAATTAAAGAGTAAAGGTCATTTTGTACAGTAATTATATTAGGCTACTATGTTTTTTTTAATTAGCTTTTTTGCAGTTTTATGTTTTTTTCAACTTCAAGCATCATTTGTGGCATGGGCTGATTTTTCTTAAAAATAAATATATTTTGCACAGATAATGCTGAAGTACCACTGTGTGTTATAGAGACTCAGATGAACAGAATTGCCAATAAACAATATTATACCGGATGCGCTGAGATGTGATGGAAATTATATTTGTTCCAACACTTTAAAAAACACTGGGTGAAAACAACAAAATTTGGGTTATTTTCAACCCAATGGCTGGGTAAATATAGGGCAGAACACATTTAATTTTACCCAGCAAATTGGGTTGTTTATTTAACCCAGCATAATGGTTTGATTTAACCCATAATACTGAGTTGATTCATTTTTACTATAGTACAAGCTTTTTTTTAAATATATATTTTACTTTATACATGAATTAATATTTACAGCTTAAATTAAATCCTCTAAACCTCTAAACACAACCACTGGTTAGCATGATAATTTCTTTTTTATTGATCATATTTTACAGTATAGCATTGAGCATATGCATACAAGATCCAGCGACGTTACTGTGGAAACAACAAGACAACAAAGACTGCTCGATTACACTTGAATTTCTTATAAATGTTTAATTTTTACTTCTAATATCTGTTAAACATTTATATTCTGTATCTTAAAAAAAATAAAATAAAAAATCATACAATTTATTCAGGGCATCAGGCGTTTCCATCACGGAAAAGACAGACTCGTTTAGGTGACTCACATCGCGCCCCTGTATGTTGCTTTGCATTACATTAATATACAGAACAATAATTAATTATCTGGGTGACACAAAAACGACCCAAACTCTGAAAAAATAATCCCAAAACCCTAACGCTCAAAATAACTCATTGGTTTGAGTAGGACAAACTTAAATTAAACTAATTAGTTCAGTCAAATTAACTTTTATGAGTAGTTAGCACTTTCCTTTTCTATCAAGTTTACAGAACTGATGTATTTTAAGTAAACTGAACTGTTTCATTGTTTTGAGTTTTATGAAATTATTTCTTTTAATTTAGACGAACTCAAGTTTCACTGGAACGGCTGGGATGTCTATTTCCCAGCATGCTCTGCCGATGGCACTCGAAAGGGAGAGAAAATGCTAAAATTAAGTGTAATATAATGTTTTTCGTGCAATATTAATGTTAAGTGGGAGATTTAGTAGTGATTAATGTGTTGTTATGCTAATTTAGAAGAATTTCTGCTAATGTTAGTTTTAGGAGAGTTACCATCATGGTGACGAGCGGAGCATGAGCTTGATTTGAGAGCAAATTAATTAATGTACTGCATATTACGGATTAATGTACTCATACATTTTAATTGTTCTTAACTTGAAATGTATAAGATCAAAATAAAAATCTGCTAGTTCTGCTTACTTAAACTTTGAATTTAAGAACTTAAAAAATTTGAGGCAATTGATTGCCATACATTTTTTGAGTTCTGCCAACTTATTCGGGTTTACATTTGGGTAGAAAATATAACCCAAGATTTTTTAGAGTGAACACACTCAACTAATATGAATTTCTACAACCTAATTTGTATTTTTTTGTAAACCAGTGATGATTAGGTTTATGACGGACACGGTTTTGTCTACAAATTGCGTGTTTGAACTATTGCAAATCACATTGAACTAATCGCCTCCTGTAAAATAGTAAGGTTTTGAGTTATAATAATCCATGATCACAAGAGTCCAATGAGGACATTGTTCTGAGACAAACTAGCGAGAGTGTAAACGTTCAATTTCCTGAAGTCCACAGGGTTGAAGAAACACCTGACCCAGGATCTGGGTAACACAAAAACTACCCAAACACTGGGTTGTTACGTCTGACCCAGGATCTGGGTAACACAAAAACTACCCAAACACTGGGTTGTTACGTCTGACCCAGGATCTGGGTGACACAAAAACAACCCAAACACTGGGTTGTTATGTCTGACCCAGGATCTGGGTGACACAAAAACTACCCAAACACTGGGTTGTTACGTCTGACCCAGGATCTGGGTAACACAAAAACTACCCAAACACTGGGTTGTTACGTCTAACCCAGGATCTGGGTGACACAAAAACTACCCACACACTGGGTTGTTACGTCTGACCCAGGATCTGGGTGACACAAAAACTACCCAAACACTGGGTTGTTACGTCTGACCCAGGATCTGGGTGACACAAAAACTACCCACACACTGGGTTGTTACGTCTGACCCAGGATCTGGGTGACACAAAAACTACCCAAACACACGGTTGTTACGTCTGACCCAGGATCTGGGTGACACAAAAACTACCCACACACTGGGTTGTTACGTCACACTGGGTTGTTACGTCTAACCCAGGATCTGGGTGACACAAAAACTACCCAAACACTGGGTTGTTACGTCTGACCCAGGATCTGGGTGACACAAAATCTACCCAAACACTGGGTTGTTACGTCTAACCCAGGATCTGGGTGACACAAAAACTACCCAAACACTGGGTTGTTACGTCTGACCCAGGATCTGGGTGACACAAAAACTACCCAAACACACGGTTGTTACGTCTGACCCAGGATCTGGGTAACACAAAAACTACCCAAACACTCAGTTGTTATGTCTGACCCAGGATCTGGGTGACACAAAAACTACCCAAACACTGGGTTGTTACGTCTAACCCAGGATCTGGGTGACACAAAAACTACCCAAACACTGGGTTGTTACGTCTGACCCAGGATCTGGGAAACACAAAAACTACCCAAACACTGGGTTGTTACGTCTAACCCAGGATCTGGGTGACACAAAAACTACCCAAACACTGGGTTGTTACGTCTAACCCAGGATCTGGGTGACACAAAATCTACCCAAACACTGGGTTGTTACGTCTAACCCAGGATCTGGGTGACACAAAATCTACCCAAACACACGGTTGTTACGTCTGACCCAGGATCTGGGTGACACAAAATCTACCCAAACACTGGGTTGTTACGTCTAACCCAGGATCTGGGTGACACAAAAACTACCCAAACACTGGGTTGTTACGTCTGACCCAGGATCTGGGTGACACAAAAACTACCCAAACACTGGGTTGTTACGTCTGACCCAGGAGCTGGGTAACACAAAAACTACCCAAACACTGGGTTGTTACGTCTGACCCAGGAGCTGGGTAACACAAAAACTACCCAAACACTGGGTTGTTACGTCTGACCCAGGAGCTGGGTAACACAAAAACTACTCAACCACTGAAAAAATAACCCCAAAAATGTATCCACAAGGCTCAACCCAGGATTTGGGAAGAGAAAATAACCCAAAATTTGTTAGAGTGAACACACTCTACTAATTCATATGAACTTCTATAACCTAATTAATACACTCTAAAAAATGCTGGGTTGTTTTAATCCAATTTTGGGTAAAATATGGACAAACCCAGCCATTGGGTTACATTTTTACATTTTTAACCCAACATTTGGGTTTGTCCATATTTTACCCAAAATTGGGTTGAAACAACCCAGCATTTTTTAGAGTGTAATTGTTGTTGCTTATGCTCTAGGTTTTCGGCGGATCTTCATGCTCATGGTTTTGTCTACAAATTGCATGTTTCTGGATGAATCACATTGAACTAACCACCACCTTGTAAAATAGTAAGGTTTTGAGTTATAATAATCCCATGATCATGAGGACATTGTTCTGAGACAAACTAGCGAGAGTGTAAATGTTCAATTTCCTGAAGTCCACAGGGTTGAAGAAACACCCTTTAGCAGACCGAAGACAGTAATAAATATGCCTCTTAAACGTAAACGCCACAAATTCTGCTGAATAATTTGCTTATTCCAGACGCTTCTTCCAGACTCTGAACGCATTTCAAACACTTCTCTCCATCCTCCCCTATTTTTTTAAGTCTGCAAACCTTATTACGGTGAGAGCAAACATGATTGATGTCCCTCCACCCGCATTCACATCCCTCGCAGCAGATATGGAAATAACAAGGCAAAAACATAAATGTAAATTAGTGGGAGTTGCTTTAGGTAAACCTTGAGCCGTCTGTGAAGACGACTGGTTTCACTCTCTGAATGCTAAGCAGCCGCAGACGCTCGTAAACAAACCGGCCTCTATTCAATTTCAATGGCCGTAATTAGAATGAATGAGACGCGCTTCACGCCGAGAACAGGAGGAGGAGGAGGAGGCATGGACTGAGAGATAAAGACCCTAAAAGTGATCTCGCTGGCACACGATGCAGAATAAACGCCGTGTTTTGATGAACTTTTCCGAGTCTTGTGACTGGATCACAGCGTGGAGTTCGCCGATTCGCTCGCTGCACGCCTGAGATACTGTTCTGCAGTCAATGTGACAAACGAATTTGATTGGCCTCACATGCATTCACATGTGATCATGCATTGGAGAAATAATGTATAGGAATAATGTAGGACTGACAGGAGGAAATGTGCATGGTAATATAACTCGAATATGATTTTTACGTGAATCTGTGATTTTTGGAGGGAAAAGCAAAAGCATGTGACGTTCAGTGAAACATGAACCGATCGCATGCCATTTTCACAAGATGTAAAATGTCCCCAGAGTGTGTGTGTGTGAAGTATTAGCACAAAATACCCCGCAGATATTTTTATATAACATGTTAAAGTGTCACTTTTTGAGGGTTTGCAAAAAATGCACCGTTTTGTGTCTGTCCCTTTAAATGCAAATGAGCTGCGGCAGGGGGCGGAGCTTCAAGAGCTCATGTGTGTTACACGATTACCTCACACACACACACACACACACACACACACACACACACACACACACACACACACACACACACACACACACACACACACACACACACACACACTAAAATGACAGAAACTGTTTTGCCTTTAATGTTAAACGGAGTCAGACAAAGATGGAGAGACTCCAGAAGAAGTGACACATGTAGAAGCAACAGGACGTCTCTGAATGGTTAGTTGATGAGTTTATGTCGCTGATGTGGAGTTAACGATCTTCAATTAGCATATTCTGTCATGCTAATCTATAAATCGCTCGTATAGGAACTGTTGTGAGACGCACACAGAGTGACTTTCTATTGCATGTGAAAAGATGGATGCTAAAGTTTGAGCTGACTCACAAATGTGCTCGACTACAACAACTCTTCCTCTCCTCAACATGGACTGTGTGTTCCGGGGGCGGGGCTTATGCAAATTCTATGGGGTGGTGATGGCGCAATGGATAAGACACATGCCTATGGTGTGAGAGACCCGGGTTCGAATCCACTGTGAGACACCAATGTGTCCCTGAGCAAGACACTTAACCCCTAGTTGCTCCAGAGGCGTGCGACCTCTGACATATATAGCAATTGTAAGTCGCTTTGGATAAAAGCGTCAGCTAAATGAATAAATGTAAATGTAAATGTAAATGTAAAATTCTAGGGTTGGTGATGTCACTAACCCGGGAGGAATGTCGTGTAGTTCCTACCAGCCGTTTGTTGTAGTCCTTTTCTTTAAAAGCAAATATCTTCCTTTGCTTTGAACTTTGAGCGTTGTAACTTTGCAGATGTTGTTTATGATCAAACACCAACATTACACACTAACTACAGTTAGAAAACACAACATTACACACTAACTACAGTTAGAAAACACAACATTACACACTAACTACAGTTAGAAAACACAACATTACACACTAACTACAGTTAGAAAACACAACATTACACACTAACTACAGCTAGAAAACACAACATTACACACTAACTACAGTTAGAAAACACAACATTACACACTAACTACAGTTAGAAAACACAACATTACACACTAACTACAGTTAGAAAACACAACATTACACACTAACTACAGCTAGAAAAGTCAAATCATACTTTACCTCCCCTTTAAATGTACAATTTTTGGAAGTGATTTTTTTTTTTTTTTTTACTGACATTCCCTGTGTGACACACTTGATGTTTTTTTCATTTTAATATTATGCTTCTTCTTAGTTAAAAAAATATATATATTTTATGTAAAATGTTTTTTTTGTTTATTGCTTTATTTTAGTGTCATGTGTGTAACCATGACGGTGTTTTGTGCACATATATATATATATATATATATATATATATATATATATATATATATATATATATATATACATATTTACCTCAGCTTGTGATTCATCATCACATGTCTTTTTGTTTACTATCAGTGTTATTATGGTGGATGTCAGAATATTTTAAAGGTACAAAACAGATTTATTTCTAATTCAGCAGAAAAGGGCTGTTGGATTTACTGGTTTAAAATTTATTTTTATTTTCTATAAATTACAGTTTTAGTTTGTAAAATGTACAGGTTGCTCAATAAACATGTTTACATTTTTACATAATTTTTTTCTCATAATTATTCATAATTATTTTCCTGTAAAAGCGACAGGATTTGTCCCGTTTTATAGAGAAATAACTGAATAATAGCAGAATAACCGTGGAGTTGACAGATCCGGTGTGAATGCGGCGACCTGTTGATATGGATGCCGAAATAAACATCTGCTAATGTGTAAAACAGGGCTTATATAATCAGTAAAATGCATCACTTGACTCCATTACGCTGGCTTAACACAAATTACTTACAGTAAACTAAACCTGAAACTATCAGCATTGCATGATCACATCTCTGTTTACAGGAACACCTTATTTTAGTGTCTGTGTTTCTAAAGTAATAACTATAAATATTGCATAAATGCCAATTAAATCAAACAGTTATACCTAACCCTAAGTACATGACCACAATCAATATGCGTTCACACACTGTTATTTCTGTTCATGAACGCCCTCTTGTGGCCAGTCGAGGCACGTGTACAGTAACACATGATCATCTGTACATGACAGACACGTCTGGTGGTGTTTTTTGTGTGTGTGTGTGTGTGCAATACAAACGATGAAGATGCACACAACTCCTTCTGTATCATGTTCATTTGTCAGAAGAATGGATGGTGTGTCTGAAGTGTGTGTCAGTGTTGAGCAGCTCATTAGACAGTGCAGTGAACAACACTGAATCCTGAGATGCATTATACAGTGAGAACGAGCGGATCAGATGAGGGTGTAACTTTCTTTATTCTCCTGTTAAAGCAGGGGTGTCTAACTCAATTGGTTACATCTGTGTATCTGTTCTCAGAACGCGTTCTGGCAAGACGTTATGTACAAACTTTCTTCCAGTAAAGCTCGTTCAAAGTTATCTAAAAATGTTCTCAAAGCGTTAGCACAAAAACAATATAGCTGCATCGGTCATGGAATGTGTCTTTTTTTTCTGAAATGTTTTAGTTGGACTTTCATCTAACATATGTTTTTAAATGCTACCATTGGTTTAGGAATGTTCAAGAATATTTAAAAGTAATGTTTATACAATGCTAAAATGATATGTTATGGACATTTAAAGTTTTTAAAACGTTTAAAAAACTTGACTTTTTGAATTTTAAAAGACAATTCAGAAATAACCGTTTTATGTGGAAAAGATCAATTCCCCTCAGGACGTGCAACCAAATCTTAGTGTTAACACTTTTTTATTGCTTTGGTTAACGAGTAGCCCTTATTTGATCCGGCTCTTTACTTCTGCAATTAAAATCTGTAAAATTTCTGTGCTTAATTGCATAAATAATATCTAAATCATACAAAATTAGTATTCTAAATTAGTGTTACTACACTTTTGTCTTTAAAAATAATTTCCTATGACCTTTAATTTGGAGTAGAAACGGGTGGAGTGACCATAGACAGTATATAAGATGGACACAGCGACCCCATAGACTTCAACGGAGAAAAGTGAAGCCCATTAGAAGCATCACGTCCTGATCGCCAGGCGAACTGCGCAGACTCAAACTGAGCTTGACGACGTAGACGTGACGTGAGCCTGTCTGACAGCTGTAGGTCTTCTAGTCGCTGTGCCGAGAGAAATCTGAATCATTCCCTTCCGAATCTCTCAGAGACGGAGAGCGTGAGCATTAGCTGTCCATGAGCTAGCAGCGGGACCAACTTTATCACTCTCTATGGGCTTCTCCCTTGACTTTATCAGACTTTATGCCTCCACGTTCCCCTGATCGCCCGTGAGCTTCTCTGCCGGTCTATATGGTAATTTAGAGTCGCGTGGTTATGACGCAATCGTTAGCCTATTTTTTACAAAAACGGCTTCTACGAAGTCATAACGTAAGATACAAAGTAATGGAGCCTTTTATACATTGTCGTGTTTCTTTAGAAATAAATAATGGACAAATGGAGTCTTTGGACGCTTTAGATGTAAAGTTATTTGCTGTCAAAGTGACGCAAAAATGAATGGGAGTCACTGGAATGCTAACAGCAGGTGATGTTCTGATACAATGGCGGCGCCCGCGGAGGCTTCGGTTTCCAGCGGATGGATTACCCCCTTGGGAGTGACTTTATCGCATCAGACATGTGACACTTTGCTCACAGCTGATTGGTCCAATTTCGGAACATCACCTGAACACTATGGCGATAAAAACTGCTAAAAGCCAACCTCACTCTAAAAAAAGCTGGGTTGTTTTAACTCAAATCTGGGTCAAATATGTACTAACCCAACCAT
This sequence comes from Phoxinus phoxinus, assembly GCF_949152265.1. NCBI lineage: Eukaryota > Metazoa > Chordata > Actinopteri > Cypriniformes > Leuciscidae > Phoxinus > Phoxinus phoxinus. The sequence goes on along the minus strand of NC_136878.1, from coordinate 46,976,326 downwards.
TGGGTTAACATTTTTAATAAAAAAATGTAACCCAACGGAAACATATCTGGCTATCCACCTGAACCAGCTTCATGTTGTTCTCTTTTCCTGCTTTATTCAAAGTGTAAACAAAGAGGTCACCTGACAACACGCTCAAATACCGCTGTCTCCATATTGACTTTCTGTCAGGCCACCATTTGCCCTTCAGTTTCTGAGGAGAGTCTGAGACACGAGGACGAGAGGAATCAAGGAAAGGTCAGTGTGAACGAGAGGTGCTTTAATGCTGACCAGCTCAACACACACTGAGGGAATATCACTGCCGGCCACAGAGACGACCGAGGAAGAGGAAGAGTCGACTTGCAGAAGAAAGAGTCGGTAAATGAGGCGGTGTTCACGGGAGCCCGGGGTCTGTGACTCCATGCTGTCACGGTCGACATGTTACACACACACACACACACACACACACACACACACACACACACACACACACACACACACACACACACACACACACACACACACACACACACACACACACACACACACACACACTAACGATTGAATTCAACTAAAAATTCAACATTATACTAAATCAAATTGTAAAAAAGTACGTTCATGCTTGACATGACTTTAGTTTATAAGTTTGGTATTTAAGTTCTCAACTAACTAATTAAGTTGTTATAACTAATTGCAGCAAAAAAAAAAAAAAATTATATATATATTATGAAAACTGTTGTAATCCTCATGAGCACATCGTTAAAATCACCTCAAGTGTTATAAAGTACTGTGTTGTAATGGCCTCTTTTAGTATAATTTCTTGGAGACCTGATTAAATGAAAATATGAAGGTGTATTCATACTTAATTTATAAACTGATATAAGATATTACTCAGCTGACAGAGAACGTTCTGGCAAAGTTCTCTCAACGTTAATACAGGAACGTTAATATAACGTTCGTTCAAAGTTGTCTTTTAATTGGATGTTCATCAAATGTTTTTTAAATGTTACTACTTTTTTTAGAAGGTTCAGTGAGCACTGAAAAGTAACAATTTGATTTCATAACTTTTGTAAAGTGGAATGTTCCCTTAATGTTCACAGTAATTTATTGTAAAATAATACTCTATAATCCTGTAAATCACAATTGGTTCCAGTACATTGCACATGGAAATAATGTGTAAAGTAATACTTTTTAAAAATAGATTATGGCCAAAAGAAAGTATCTTATAAGGCAAAGTGTTTCTTGATCTCATGATGCCTTAAAATGCTCCCTATGTAGGGCAGCTCACTAGCTTATGTTATATAGGTTTGGGCAATATACCGTTTAAAACAATAACCTTTCTGGTATAATTTCAAAGTATTATTTTCATCATAAAACACCAGAGTTTGGCACTTTACATTTAGTTTAAAAGTGTAGAGACTGACTCGTTACATTAGTAGCAATGCTTGATAGGATGATGAGCCCTTTTGATGCTGTTCCTGTTTCCATGGTAACAGCAATTTCTCTGATTGGTGGATCCAAATAACTAGCGCTTCAGGATTAAGGCTATTAAGCATAATTAAAAAAAAAAAGTAAGTTGAAATCACACTGACTTGTGATTTCTACAGAAGCATATATCATCTCTTAACAGCCTCAGAGCTGTCTTGAAAAGGTTTATATGTTATCGTTAAAAATCAATTCCTTCATGGAGAAAATGAATGTGATTTTTACTTCCGGAGCCCAGCGGTTGCGCTCTATTGGCCTGTCACTCGTAGTTACTGTTGCTAACGCTGTCAAGCTTTCACACAAGCGCTTGTTCTCCTGCTGTTCGACATGAGGAGAGAGGCGTTCATATTTCAGATCAAATTTTTTTTTTTTTTTTTTTACAATTCATTCATGCTCAACAAGGCAGCAAAAATATATATTTTTTATTTTCTATTTCAATATATTGTAAAATGTAATTTGTTCCTGTGATGCAAAGCTGAATTTTCAGGATCATTACTCAAGTCTTTAATCTCTGAATGGTTGCTGAAAATTCACAGGAATAAATTACATTTTCAAATATTATTATAATAGTATTTCACAATATTACTGGAAATATAATACGTGTTTTTGCTCTGTATTGTATTTTATTTTTGAATGCAGCCTTGGTGAGCAAAAGAGACAAACTTTCAAAAGCATTATTAAAAGTCTTAATTGTTCCAAAGTTTTGTTTTCTCATGGATACGGACATGATCCACTGATTTAGGGAAGAAGGATTCGGAGGAAAGACACATCTTTATCTGTTAAGGTACTGTTAACTTTTATGGTTCCAGAGTTGTTAGCCAAAATGTAAATGAGTTTATTATAGTGCCATCTTGTGGCTGATTCTAATACACATCCTCTATAAATTTCACAAAATTGCAGTTGCTGATTACGATCAAACGTAAATCCCTAAAGATGAGCAAATACAAATGTTCTTGATCAAACTGTTGAGCAGTTAAGACAGGGATTTAGTTGTAGCGCCCCCTATGGGCAGATTTGGAGGCAAATTGGTGCACATCCTCAGAATGTCCTGTTGTTTATGTGTATTAAGTTTGGTAAAGTTTGACAATTTCATTGAAAAGATATAGGTCCATTAATCGAAATGGGTGCGACCAGACTGTTTAATTGGCTTATTCGCAACACTTCGATTGATCAACTATTTTGTTAACTTCTTGTCATGACAGTCTTGGTCTGATGTGTGCCAAGTTTTGTGCAAATAGAACCAAAAGCAAAATTTCAACAGTCTGTTTGTACAATAATAAAGTTCAACATAAGCCTATACTATCAATGAAGTGGGGTCTATGGTTGTTTTAATCAGTTTTATAAAAAAAAATGTAAATGTAAATTTAAAAATGTAATGTGTTACTTTACTCATTATTTGAAAACAATAATCTGGTTATGTAATGTGCATTACATTTCCAACACTGACAATAAATCAAGCAACATTATCATGTCTCAGTCGCTCTCTCTTCTCATCTCCAATCTGAATTCTGAAAATGAGCCCTGTTGTTTTGATGGTGGAAATGTTGGCTAAGCATCTTGGCCCAGCAGTTTACAGTTGCTCAGCTCCCTCAGGATTAGGATTGCCAGTCCATTAAGTGTGAAGTGGGATCATGTTTTCCAGCAGGCTGGGCCCAAACATCCATCTTGTCACACTTTAACAATGCACTTCACTGAAAGGCCCAGTGCTTTAGGATGTCCGCTTCTTCCCCAGAGATGTGAAATGATCAGAAAAGTGTCAAAACGGCATTGACCAGCATTCATTCATGGCTGGACGAGGCCACAGTTCAACATGGTCACCCCGTTACCGAGCAAAGTGTAGTGTAGCGATGTGTGATTCCTACATTGTTGGTGTGAAACTTAATTCATGCCTGATAAAGTGCATCTGTCTTCAAAGATGGCATCAACAAGAAAAGCAATGCCTCAAAGATGTAGCATAGTGATAATTGCCACACTGCACTTATTATGTTGACTGAAAGACGTCTATTTTTAGTGTGTGTAGACGTTCATAGGTAGCAGCTTGAAGATCGGTGTGACACATTGCAAAACCTCCCTGATGTGCCTTAGCCCTTAACTACTTAACTAGGCATTCATCAGAAAATCAGTGCTCCACAACCAGATCTAATTGTGTGCTGGCCGAGAGCGGGTTTCTGGGCTTGATTCAGAGGGAGCCACTCATTAAATTCAAGTCAGTTGTTATAAGAGACAGCAGGAGAGGTAGAACAGCGTCCAACACGATGTGAGCTTTTCTCTTTTTTTTTACTTGTCATCTGCGCGGGTGTTTGCACATGCACGCTCACTGAAACATGAAAAGCGGGGCAGAGGCGTTTGAAGTGGCCTCTTCGACCAGCAGGACGTGGCTTGTTTGTCACGAAATGTTCTTCACAGGATGTCCAAACTGGTCAATTTGTTCTCTCCATTGTCACCAAGTTGAGAATAGCTGTATCTGATTAATCTGAATAGTGTTGCTGTGAACCGATTAATCTGACTAGTGTTGTCACGAACCGAATAATCTGACTAGTTTTGCTGTGAACCGATTAATCTGACTAGTTTTGTCACAGACCGATTAATCTGACTACTGTTGTCACGGACCGATAAATCTGACTAGTGTTGTCATGAACTGATTAATCTGACTAGTGTTGTCATGGGCCGATTAATCTACCTTGTGTTGTCATGGGCCGATTAATCTGACTACTGTTGTCATGGACCGATAAATCTGACTAGTGTTGTCATGAACTGATTAATCTGACTAGTGTTGTCATGAACCGATTAATCTGCCTTGTGTTGTCATGGGCCGATTAATCTGACTACTGTTGTCACCGATTAATCTGACTTGTGTTGTCAACAACCAATTAATCTAACTAGTATTGTCATGAACCGATTAATCTGATTGTGTTGTCATCGACTGATTAATTTGACTTGTGTTGTCATGAGCTGATTAATCTGACTAGTATTGTCATGAACCGATTAATCTGTTTGTGTTGTCATCGACCGATTAATATGACTTGTGTTGTCAACAACCGATTAATCTGACTAGTATTGTCCTGAACTGATTAATCTAACTAGTGTTGCCATTAACCGATTAATCTGACTTGTGTTGCCATGGTGAATCGGACTTGTGTTGCCATGATGAATCTGACTTGTGTTGTCATCGACCGATTAATTTGACTTGTGTTGTCATGAACCGATTAATTTGACTTGTGTTGTCATGAACCGATTAATCTGACTTGTGTTGCCATTAACCGATTAATCTGACTAGTATTGCCATGAACCATTGCCATGACAGAGTCTGTCTAAAGTGCTGGAAAAGAGAGAGTTAAAAGTTTCTGTTGTAATATCAAGTTCTTCTAAGCTATCCAGGATGCTGAGATGACCGTTGAGCATTGTCATAAACCGATTAATCTAACTAGCATTGTCATGTGCCGATTAATCTGACTAGTATTGTCATGAACTGATTAATCTAACTAGTGTTGTCATGAATCAATTAATGAACTGATTAATCTGACTAGTGTTGCCATGAACCAGTTAATCTAACTAGTGTTGTCATGAACCGATTAATCTGAATGGTATTGTCATGCACAGATTAATCTAGCTTGTGTAGTCATGAACCGATTAATCTTACTAGTATTGTCATGAACCGATTAATTTTACTAGTGTTGTCATGAACCGATTAATCTTACTAGTATTGTCATGAACCGATTAATCTGACTAGTGTTGCCATGAACCAGTTAATCTAACTAGTATTGTCATGAACCGATTAATCTTACTAGTATTGTCATGAACCGATTAATTTTACTAGTGTTGTCATGAACCGATTAATCTGACTAGTGTTGCCATGAACCAGTTAATCTAACTATTATTGTCATGAACCGATTAATCTTACTAGTATTGTCATGAACCGATTAATCTTACTAGTGTTATCATAAACCGATTAATCTGACTAGTATTGTCATAAACTGATTAATCTGACTTGTGTTGTCATGATCCGATTAATCTGACTTGTGTTGTCATGGACCGATTAATCTGACTTGTGTTGCCATGGACCGATTAATCTGATTTGTGTTGCCATGGACCGATTAATCTAACTAGTGTTGTCATTAACTGATTAATCTGACTAATATTGTCATGAACTGATTAATCTAACTAGTGTTGCCATTAACCGATTAATCTGACTTGTGTTGCCATGGACCGATTAATCTGACTTGTGTTGCCAATGGGCCGATTAATCTAACTAGTGTTGTCATGAACCGATTAATCTGACTATTATTGTCATTAACTGATTAATCTGACTAGTGTTGCCATGGACCGATTAATCTGACTTGTGTTGCCATGGGCCAATTAATCTGACTAGTATTGCCATGAACCGATTAATCTAACTAGTGTTGTCATTAACCGATTAATCTAACTAGTGTTGTCATTAACCGATTAATCTAACTAGTTTTGTCATGCACAGATTAATCTTACTAGTATTGCCATGAACCGATTAATCTAACTAGTGTTGTCATTAACCGATTAATCTAACTAGTTTTGTCATGCACAGATTAATCTGGTTTGTGCTGTCATGAACCGATTAATCTAACTAGTGTTGTCATTAACCGGTTAATCTGACTAGTTTTGTTATGAACCGATTTATCTGGCTTGTGTTGTCATGAACCGATTAATCTTACTAGTATTGTCATGAAGCGATTACCGGTAATCTAACTAGTGTTGTCATTGACCAATTAATCTGACTAGTTTTGTCATGCACAGATTAATCTGGCTTGTGTTGTCATTAACCGATTAACCTAACTGGTGTTGTCATGAACCGATTAATCTAACTACTGTTGTCATGAACCGATTAATCTGACTAGTATTGTCATGATACCAAACAATTTCAGTAGTTGGTACCAATGAAAAATAAAGAAACACGTTACAGGCTATAGAACAAGTGGCAGGTCTTTTCTCACTTGGAGTACATTTTATGTTTGTTTGTCCTTTCTGTTGCTATGGTTACAATGCTCAACACTGCAAACACACTATTAGGTATTGAAGAAAGGCTAGTATTGTTATGTTTTTTAAAATGTAAGTATCAACTTGGTACTGAAGTACCAGCACTTTTGACAACACTAAGGCTGCGCCTGAAAGCTTATAGGCAGCTGACTTTTTGCCTTGCTGTCTTATTAGGTAAGAGTTAACACGCGAATTTACCTCATGAAAATGATGTCAGACAGATTTCTGAGGCAGTTTAATGATCTACAATAAAATAGAGAGAGCTTTGGTGATAACTAAGTGAATATTTAATTACTAAAATACAAATTTCTCACTAGAAAAGTGGACAAAGTTGGTCAAAAACGTACATTTACACAAACTAACCATCAAGCGAAACTTTCAGACGCCATATTTATATATTAGCTCAACTGTCATGGAATTGAACGCACAGGATTGTGGGATATCTTAGGCAGCAAAGGATACATCTATGCTGCCTTCAGAAAACGATCAGATGAAGGGATGATCTCAGTAGAAAGCATGATCATTGGATTTGGACTTGCCTTGTTTTCTGCATGCCTCCTTTTCCAGCTTTCGGACGCCTAAATCTGACCAATGCAAACAAAGACGTCTGCAACGACAAAGGTGAGATATATCCCTCGTGCAACATTCAAACCTGGGTCTTTCTCAATCCGGCAAGTGCAAGAAAGACTCATTAGGGATACAGAGCAGCGAGGGTCTTATCAGTGGGAAACACAAACGAGGCTTCTTTAGCTTGCCACTAATGGTCACTAATGGGTTTAGCGCTCGTCTGCCAGCCTGGGAAGAAGACTCCGGTCCCCATATGTCCGTTTCACACAAACAAGTCTGATAGAGTGGGCCTGAAATTCTCCAAGTCCATGACGCACACTGTAGGAATCATGAGCATTACGGCGTGTGGTTATTTTATCAACGGCACACACTGTATGTGACCCTGGAACACAAAACCAGTCACATGGGTCACTTTTTTTAAATTGAGATGTATACATCATCTGAAAGCTGAATATATAAGCTCTCAGTTGATGTGTGGTTTGTTAGAATAGTATATATCCGGCCGAGATACAACTATTTGAAAATCTGGAATCTGAGGGTGCAAAAAAATATTGCCTTTAAAGTTGTATATTCACGATTTGGCTGCAAACATATATATTTTTATATATTTCCGGTAGGAAATGTACAAAATATCTTCATGGAACACGATCTTTACTTAACCCCTTATCAAACGCCCCCCTTTTTTTAATAGACATGAAAATGCACATTCTGAACTTAAATGTTTGTAATTCAAGAATGCTTTGGAATATAGATGTAAGATTGGTCTTGTTTTAAAGAAGACATTTGGCAGATTTTTTTAGATGTGAAATACATTAAGAAAGTAAAAAAAAAAAAAAAAAAGTTTTAGAAGTTTGAGTTTATGAAAATGTACAACGTTAAAAATTAAATTATTCATATATTATATAAAATATATATATTTCAAAACCTGGTGGACTCTAAAACTGCAAAAAAAAAAATCAAAGGCAAAAATCTGAACAAGTTGCGTTTCAAATTTTAGGTTGATATCTCAGAAAATAAGCGTTCAGTGAGATTTAGTTTGGGCGCAGTACCACACTTCTCCACTAGTTGACATTACTGCCCATATAAGGGCGCATCCATTTCCATATGTGGTTTGAGTGATCTGAACCATTATTTTTACAATTTTCATCCAATTTATGAAGTAGACATCCTATTCAGAAGTAGTGTTGGAAGAAACACAAAAGATCACGTATGTGCATTATAGCTCGCTGCCACATCACTAATGCTGAATCTATTATTATTTTCTTTATAAAACATTTTCAGAGCTTTTTTTCTAAAATAATTGAATGGATGCTATCTTTTGAACTCTTGGCATGAAAACAAACTGAGGTTTCTACCATTCTTTCATGATTTTTCATGTTCATCACTATTTCACAATAAAGGTCTGAACACGCCTTAGGAGTATGAAAATATTCTTGCTGCAAATTCATAAATTACGGCTCCTCTGTAATTTATTTTGAAAATCAGTCACCAAAACTGAAATGAGAGATTATAAGCTTTCAAATGATATATCGTTTGTCAAGATTGGTTTAGGTTTAGTATAGGATATTACTGTTTTAAATATATAATGGCCGGTGCCAATATAACGGGTTAATATCCTCATGATTTTTGTCATAAAAGAAAAATAGATAATTTTGACCCATACAATGTATTGTTGGCTATTGCCACAGATATACCTCGTGACTGGTTTAGTGATCCAGGGTCACATATGACGTTCAATCCCAAACACCACTGCCATTATGAAGCAACACAAAGCTAGTGTCATGCATTTGCAGCAAGGAAGCATCTATGGCAAAGAAATCTGAATGCTTTGACAGCTAGCAGTTTCTGTGGCATTGCAAACATGATTAAATCAATTTTAAGTGGCGCATTCTGGAAGAATCTCTGCAGCGGATGTCATTCAGACAACAAATGCAGCGGCGAATCTGCGGATGCACTCACCATTGATTGCATGGATGACTTTAGCATCTGAAAAGCTTCCCTAAGTGTAAGCGAGCACGAGTCTTTCCCTGAGTTACGGCGTGTGTTTCGATGCCGTCTCCATCGGTCTGCTTTGCACCTTCGCATGTGTGTTGGGAGTTCTGTTCCCTCTTGAGCGTGTCAGCCCTAATCGAGAAATTGTAATGGAAAAGCTATTCTTTCTCAAGTGCTGCACAGTCAAAAAATCAGAACAAGGAGAATGATGGAGGGCCATAAAGCAGAGAAACATCTGATTACCGTGGCCCGAGATGCGTGACTTATCAGACGAGATTGCACTGCCGACGCAAAACACTCCAAACAAGATGGGCACTTTCTGGTGAAAGCCATTCCTCAGCATTATTGATTAATTCCTTGTGAGAACTGAATTAGATTCGATCCAATTTGCTTCACCACACACTCACCCTGCAGGAGAACACGCTTTTATTTGCATGTGGAGGTTCAGGTGGAGATGCAAGTGTTGCTAAAACACAGTCTGCAAACGAACCACAGGAACGATCGCGGTGCTGTGAGGTAATGAGGACACGAGGACATTTTTATACTTTTGAAAATGCATCGGAAGCATGCATGTCGTGATTTATTGTGGCGTGCATGTATTTGCACACTTAAAGGTTAATTGTTGTGCACAGAAGTCAGGAAACAACACGCTAGCTTGGCTGCAATTAACCTCTTAGTATGATAGAAACTAGAACTCGCTATAGGATAAAAACATCCATATGTGACACGCACAGAGCCAGCGCAAGTTTTTCGAAGGGAGTCTCAGATTTCTGTTCTGCAAAAATTACGTCAATGCAAACATTTTAAAAAAGCGCAGAAATTATTTTTGAGACTTTAGTTTAACCCCTTAAGCCCCCCCCCCCTTTTTAAATAGACATGAAAATGCACAGTCAAGAATGCTTTGGAATATAGATGTAAGATTGATCTTGTTTTAAAGAAGACATTTGGCAGATTTTTGTAGAAATGAAATAAATTAAGGAAGTTAAAAAGAAAAAAATATATATTTTCAAAACCTGGAGGACTCTTAAAATGCAAAAAAATCAAAGCCAAAAATCTGAACAAGTTGTGTTTCAAATGTTAGGTTGATATCTCAGAAAATTAGCGTTCAGTGAGATTTAGTTTGGGCGCAGTACCACACTTCTCCACTAGTGGACATCACTGCCCATATAAGGGCGCCTCCATCTCCATATGTTGTTTAAGTCTGAACCATTATTTTTACAATGTTCATACAATTTATGAAGTAGACATCCTATTCAGAAGTAGTGTTGGAAGTTTGGCAGATTTTGAAATGAATTCAACCTCTAAGAAACACAGAAGATCACGTATGTGCATTATAGCTCGCTGACACATCACTAATGCTGAATCTATTATTATTTTCTTTATATTTAAAACATTTTCAGACCTTTTCTTCTAAATGAATTGAATGGATGCTATCTTTTGAACTCTTGGCATGAACACAAACTGAGGTTTCTACCATTCTTTCATGATTTTTCATGTTCATCACTATTTCAAAATAAAGGTCTGAACACGCCTCAGGAGTATGAACATATTCTTGTTGCAAATTGATCAATTACGGCTCCTCTGTAATTCATTTTGAAAATCAATCACCAAATATGTAAAGATTGTAAGCTTTCAAATGATATATAGTTTGTCAAGATTAGTTTAGGTTTTGTATAGGATATTACTGTTTTAAATATGTAATGGCCGATGCCAATATAAGGGGTAAACTTACTCAGAAATTCAATTGTGATTCAGGAGTTTCTCTCTCATCATCGGTCACAGATATGTTAACAAAAAGAAGTAAAGTGTGTGTGGATACAGTATCGTTCAAAAGTTTTGGCTTAAGTACGATAACATAAAATAAAAAAAAACCTTTTATTCAGCAAGGATGCATTAAATTGATCAAAAGTGGCGGCAAAGACATTTATAATGTCACAAAAGATTTCTATATCAAATAAATGCTGTTCTTTTGAACTTTATATTCCTCAAAGAATCCTGGAAAATAAAAAAACAAATAAAAAACAAACAAATCTGAAGCAGCAAAACTGTTTTGAACACTGATAATAATGATAAATGTTTCTTGAGCATCAGATCATCATATTATACTGATTTCTGGAGGATCATGTGACACTGAAGACTGGAGTAATGATGATAAACTCAGCGTTGATCACAGGAACAAATTACACTTTAATAGATATTCACATAGAAAACAGATATTTTAAAGAACAATAATATTTCAGATTTTTACTGTATTTTTGATCTAATAAATGCAGCCAAACCAAACTTTTAAACCGTAGTGTAATTTCATTCAGCTAAACATCTGCATCACAGGTTTGAAATGACATTATGACACAACCGAACTGTTCCTGTAAACCCGTTTAGAAGGTTTTCATCTTTAATTACGATACAGAACCTCTGTCAGAACTGTTTGCAAAGAGATTACAAACATGTCAAAGGAGAGAGCCAATTAAGAAACGTCAGTTTTTGTGATGCTGCCATTAAACGTGTCTGGCGTTGTTTGGACGTTTCTAATTAATGGTGGCATTGAATGACAAGTTGCCATCAGCTCCAGTCGTCTAATTTAAAACACTGCAGAAGTTTCTCCAGCTTTAGTGTCCTCGTTTATAACCGGTGCGCCGCACAAAACAGGCCCTCAGGCCCTGTTTACACGAGAACGCTCGCGGGTGAAAACGTAAACATATTTTATCGGATGTGCCTTTTGTTTACACGGCGACGGCGTTATTGGGGCTTAAAAATGCAAAAAAGTGAAACCACCCTCCAGAGTGCAAATCTTAAAAACGCTCCACCGTCGCGTTCCCGTCTAAAGGGTAAAACCGGTAAAAACGCAAAAGTCCGCTAGACAGTGAAAGCGCCGCGTACGTGTTTACGTCACAGGCATGCGCCAGTACAGGAAAATAACAAAACATTATCAAACTAAAATATAGCATTAATTTCATTGACACAAAAAAATCCTGTCATTTTTGAGCGACAGGCGAAGAGCACCGAGGGTTAAGCAGCCGCTTTACCGTATTAAACATGACAAACTGTTTCACTTTCAGTGCTTCACATCGCCACCTAGCCGCCTGGAGTGCACACTACATCCAATCTCACACACTTTTGCGTCACCATATGCACACAGATTCCCCCCCATAACGCTCGTCTAAACGCAGAATAAAAAGTGATAACGCAACGCCACTTTTGCGTTTTCTCTTCAGATAATTTCTGTGTAAACATAGCATAAAAGAGCCGTACGCCACTTCTCACGCACAAGTTGTGATTTATAAAAACAAACTGGTGTGTGTTTTCCGTACAGCGCCGTAACTCGCCGCTTCAGTGCGATACATCGTTGAAGAAATCAACTAGCGAGTCACGACTGTTTTCCGAAGCCATAGTGTCGCAAATTGGTCGTTCTACCGCGTTAGTTGATGTCTCGCACGTGTGGAGTAATAACTACTGTTAATGAAACTGTTTGAGATCGAATTAATGATGTTTTGCTATAAATTACAGACATGACATCTGAGGACTATTTCTTATGTTTCTCAGTTATTTTGCTTTATTTCCAGATTCAATCATAGTCTCGTTCTCACGCACTAGAGCTCGTTCACACATGCGCACTCTTCAAACACTACACTTTAAATCTCTCGACAAACTAAAAGACGTAAATTACATTTGATTGTATTCTAAATTAAAGACACAGAATGCACTGAATGTCAGATTGATTATTTGACTCAAGATGAGGATTTATTGAGTCCACATGTCATGCAAACTAGAAACTCTGCTTCTAACCACCGGTCGAGATCTGTCGCTCACACACACAACTGAACTTTCGAACATAGTTGGCGAACGATGCTTTCGGGAAACTCACCCCATCAAACTCTGATCATGCGTACAAACATTTCTGGAGACGGAGGAGTTTGGCGACACCGATGGTGAACTGAGGGACTGACGGCGGACACTTTAAAGGGGTCATGACATGAGAAACCAAATTTGCCTTGATCTTTTGGTATATAAGAGGTCTTTGTACCATTAAAACGTCCTGCAAGTTTCATAGCTTAAGACGTCCTCCCGATTATAAACGAATCATTTATTTAATCAAGCTCTAAATACAGCTCGTTCTGGATCCATGGTAAGAAGTGACGTCACGGTGCGAAGTGACGTACCAGCGTTTGCATATGACCGCCTCCAGCACAAGACAACTACGCTTTAAGCGCAAGACAACTACGCTCATTTCGTATCATTGTCGCGCCTGCCTGACAAGTGTTCAGTCGACGGACAGCGAGTGGATCTGCAGGGAAATTACGATGCCGCAGATGTGCTGTTCCTGGCTGTGGACAAACAACATCTTTGAATATGCTGCGAAAGATCCAGTCGTCAGGGGAAAATGGATGCACTTTATTTTTTGCGGACGTCTCAGTCACGGCAGTGTTAGTTTAAGCGTTTGTTTTATACATTTGAAGGATGACTGTTTTGAGAACAAATCCCAAAATGATGCTGGCTTTGCCAGAAAACTGTTGCTCAAAGATAAGTCCGTGCCGACTATTCTGGGGTCAACAACGACGACGCAAACTGTAAGTAATGTATTTAAAACTTTAAACTACTTTTTAAATACGCCGAATCCGCAAATATTCTGGCTGGGGGCGTTAATAATTGATGCATAAGCACTGACGTTAGCCAATCATAACAGTGGGCGTTAACACTGAACTCTTAAAGGGGAAACACCCCCAAAACAGACTGTGTGAATCAGAGGATGAGAAACAGGGAAAAGGTCATAAATCACCACATTTTAAAAGTTTTTTGTAAAAAAAACTATACTATAATTGCACCTAAGGGAACATAATAATAAAATAAAAAAAACCCATGTCATGACCCCTTTAAATCCTCATTATGAGTCCTGATCATAAATACAGTGCATATTCACAATAACCGTTTAAATAAATACAATAATGATTTAAACTATATGTTTTACATCTGATACACATTTAGATTAAATATGCCACTCTCATTACTGGAGTTATATTACATCAAATCATTACTGAGAAGTTACGAATTTTTTTATATTCTAATAAATAGAGATATTTGTAGTGGATGCGATGCTTTGAACACTCTTCCTGTGGCATGCTGTGTTTTAATGTTAGCTTATTAGCGCATGATAATAGCAGAAAATGATCGATAATGCACAATAAGGCCAATCTGTTTTCAATAAAAATATAAAGCAATTACAAATACTATTTGACCAGTGGAAAAGATTGAGAATAACTTTCTCTGAAATTTATTTTATACTATTTTGATTTATTTATTTATATATATAAAAAAGGCAAGGATCAGCAACTAAATGATTTTTAGCAATGTAATGTGACGCACATCCGTCTCTCATATTTTCCTAATGTCTCGAACCGTTAAACATGTTCTCACGTGGATGAATATGCATATGCAAATGATATGCAGATGAGGATATGCATAGTAAAACGAGGCGTTGTAAGCTCATGTATGGTTATTTCGGGGTGGACGCTGACTGCGTTTATAAAGGGGATATTGCGCAGGTTCTGCCGTCCGCCATTTTGGGCTTTCGGCCGCACACAGCTACACTTTCAGTGCGGATCCTACGCACAGTTTTATAAATGAGACCCCAAATCTTACTTTGTTGGACTCCCACCACAATTATTTATTATTATATTATACTATTTTTGTCTTGTTTCCAGTACAAATATCTAAAAATTCTTCGTCATTTTGCGTCATCGGAGGCTTTTTTGTCCAGAGGCGAGAGACTCCAGCCAGTAGGAGGCGCTAGATCCGCATGTGTTCACCCTGATAGAGTAGGATCTCACTCACAGAATTTACAAACAGTGTCAGCCATCTTTTATTTGGAAGCTAAGCTAACAGGCTCTTGTTCTGTGGAGAAAGCTGAGTAGTAGCGGTCTCCATCCTCCTTTTCCCGGACACGTCCGGCCGTCGAGATCGTCCAAAATGTCCGGGATTCGGCTTTTGCTTTCTGCCGTCGCCATTCATTGTTTACATGCACACCTTTTGTTTCAATCTAACTGAACTCATCCCGATTGGTGAATCTGAATGTAGTGTTTACATGAGCGCTAAACAAGTAATCTCGAAAATCCCGGGCACTCGTCACGGAGACTCACTAGTAGCCTAGCGTTATTGTTTAGCTGCGCTCTTAACGGTAGGCGTGGCTTGGGAGTGGCCTCGGGCAGCAAAGCAAGTGCATTCTGGGAGTTGTTGTCTTTCATCCCCATAAGCCAAAAATGAATTTTCTGGCTTTTCTCAGTCTAGAAGGCTCAAAATTAAAAAATAATTTCACATTTCTACTACATAAATGACCCATTTTAAATACACATTCATCTTTCCAGAGGTGAAGTATCCCTTTAAGTGATTTGTTGCTTTAAATAAGCCACACAATCTGCCAGTGGGGTTAGAAAAATAATTTTAATTCAAACAGAAACCTGATTATTTTTCTTACCCCCATTGGCAGAGCATGTTTTAAGCAAAAACTCACTTCATTTTGATTTATATTCCCAGAAAACAAGACATAATATTTCATGGCACTTTCCTACTTTAGTAAATGCATCTTTATTTTAAGATTTCTTTGATATTTGGACTTGAAACAAGACAAAAATACTAAGTAAGACATTTTTTTGCCGTGTATGAGGCATGTGACAGAGCGAATGCATCTGACTCAACACAGGCCAGCTGTTCTTCATGCCCATTAACCATCGTCTGCAGCGGGAGAGCATCAATCTCCATATCCCTCGACCTTTACCTCTGGAGGGGAAAGTCAATGACTTGCACTGCGCACAGTCGAGCTTCAAACAGGTCAAGCGGAACTGCCGTTCTCCATCGATATCATCGGGATTTGTTTCTTTAAAGCCGGAGATCATTCATTGGCTCTAATGTACTGGGTTCAGAGACGCCAACTCGACAGCAAGAAGAGCTGCAATGGAGAAACGTCTTCAGGAACAGCCACCACTGAATATACTGGGACACACTGGGTACTTTCAACAGTTCGTACTCAGTAAACGCTGGGTTTGGATGCACTACAAGAAGACCAAGAAACCAAATAACACCACTTTATAGTATATTTATTTATCTAAGCAACTGTTATTGTACTCCAAATTATCAAAAGATGTGCTCTTTTTAAATTAATGAAATAGCGTGCAACAGTTCTGGAAGTAAAAACATAAATTTTCTTCACAGAAAAAACGTTTTTCAACAATGATTTCTACACCTTTAAAGTCAGCTCTACTGTGGGCTACGGGTCGAGGTGTTTAATCGATGGTATTTGCTTCTGATGATGACTTCAGTCCCACATTAGTTCAACTTAGTTTTAAAATAACAGTGTTTAACAGTGGAATTTGTGGTGAAAAACATTACCAATGATGCTGTACAGAAATTCCACCAATCAGAGAGTTGAAAACATGGCAAAATAGCTCTTTAGCTCCGCCCACTCTCATTAAGCACCGCATATTTATCAATCGGGTCAAAATATTTGCATATCTATGCATATTTAGCAAAACATTTTTTTTATTTATTATTTATATACAGGTGAAACTCTAAAAAATTTGAATATCGTACAAAAGTTAATTTATTTCAGTAATTCAACTTAAAGGTATAGTGGAAGATTTTATTTTTCCGGGTGGATAATCAAGACTATTGGTCCTCCTAGTTGTCAATCATTCTGGTGATATGTTTACGTAAGGCCGTCGTACGCGCTCGTCACTTTTTCAAAAATTCGGGAAAATCTTCCACAATACCTTTAAAAGGTAAAACTAATATATTATAGTACATGCAAAGTGAGATATTTCAAGCCTTTATTTGTTAAAATTATAACAAATAAAGGCTTGTAATATCTCACTTTGCATGTAATGACTCTATGTAATATATTACATTCACCTTTTAAGTTTAATTACGGAAATAAATTAACGTTTGGATGATATAATTTTTTTTTTGAGTTTCACCTGTATATATATATATTTTTTTTTTATATGAGTAGTTTTGAAATTAATCATAATTTTTAATTGGATTATGCTGTTTGCAATGCTTCATGGGATTGTAGTTCTTTCCCTCTCTAAAGCCGGTAAGTTCACAGTCTTGTACACCTTTTGTATTTTTGTCAAATTTTCAAATACTTTATTGCTTCAAATCAAAATCCGTAATGTTGTGATTCTCCTTGTATCTCGTTGGCTTGGTTCATGGCTTATAACGCTCTAACCAAAACTTTTTTTAAATCCCTAAGTGAGAAATGAATGGAAAAAATACTTCCGGAACAAATTCTGCTGAAAAAGTAGGCGTGTGCTTATGCACTCCATAGATATCCATATAAGGCTAGATGTCTTACGGCGGAGTCTCTAACGGCATCACCGGCGGCCATCTTGTCACAGGCAAGCGTTCTGGCGGCTCTGTGTTTCCTGATGTAAGGTAAGTGATCTGCACGAACACAAATACTCTTATCTCGCTGAAATCTTGACGGATTTACAAACGGTTTGGTTTCTTACAAACGTTATTAACGTGGCTATAATTCTGGATGCTTGAACATGTTGAAATATATAATATTATAATTATTCATAGTCATAACTACATCTCTGACGTTTATAACAAACCAACCCGTTTGACAATTGGTAGAAAATTTAGCCAGTTGTGGTTATTTAAAAAGTACATGCACCATTAAAACACAATGTTACGAGTGAGCGAGCTGACTGTGACAAGATGGCCGCCAGGTGCGGACGTCGACCTCCATTGGCCAGCAGCGCGGATGAGACATCTAGCCTTTATTATATGATATCTATGATGCACTCTACTATCCAAAAGCAATAATATCCTAAAAATACAGTTATTATAGTAACACAAGGTTTCCCAAATATTTAACACCAGTAAAAACACTGCAGTCATGTATTGATTCTGGTCATCGTCATGTTACGCAACAAAAGAGTTTAAATGTGGTAATGAAACAGTTCTGTTCACTTACACAAATGCTATCAGTTGTAATCACGTTGAAAATAAGCTTTTCTCATTTCAGCGACTGCGTGTGAAAAGTGTTCGCCTCCATGCTAATTCAGTCACACTTTGCAATCAGGTTACTGTGTAATTTAACAATTTGTCTGAGAAGAAAAATGGCTTTGCAACCCCTTTGCAATGTCACACTGCCTTCCAGTCCGAGTTAAAATAACATCCGTTCAGTTTGTACCACTTTACGAGCACTGCTGATTAAAAGTCTGCACTGTTTATGGAAATTTCCATTCATTCCTTTGGGACGGTCTATAAAGCGAGCAATAGTGGGCGGAGCTTAGCGACCTGTCAATCAATTCCCAAGAGCAATGTTTGCGAGTGAACTCAACCTGCAAATATTCGCCCAAAAACATCATTAGTGGACTATGCAAAGATGCAAAGCAACATTTCCCCACTCAAGAGAACAATACACTGTAGATAAATCATAATATTGCTCTGCTTTCATGCCGTCGAGCAATAGTTTGCCCACTAATCGTATTCAACACAACAATATGTTTCAGGCTTTTTAATGTCAGCTCTTGAGACCAACATGCACTGCATCATAACATTTTATAATTACCCTTCTGAGAGTACATTACCGTGCCCACTACGTGGAACATAACTATTTATTTATATAACTCAAATAACTCTTTTTTTTAATTCTATTCTAACAGCAAATGACCAATGACTAATTGCCACAGCAACACAAGCGCTAGCTCACACTCGCTGTTGTCCTTATCAGGAACACACACATACGGTCCTGTATCCCTCAGAAGGAGGAATCAGAGGACAACAGTTCAGTTATTGTTAGCTGGAAAATGCAAACTCAGCATATTTATATTTTTCAACGAATTAGACAATAAGAGAGAGTCATAGAGCCCAATTATCCATGCGACTCCAGGCACTAATGTAACGCCACAGTTATTTTAGCATCTGTTAATATTTTTACTTAGATTTCCATTTTATACTGTACCCCATCTTTTAACCCCTTAAGCGGTATTTTTTTAATCGACATGAAAATGCACATTCTGAACTTAAATGGTTGTAATTCAAGAATGCTTTGGAATATAGATGTTATAGATGTGATAGATGTAAGGTTGGTCTTGTTTTAAAGAAGACATTTGGCAGATTTTTGTAGAAGTGAAATAAATTAAGAAAGTTAAACAGAAAAAAAGTTATAGAAGTTTTGAGTTTATAAAAATGTACAATGTTAAAAATGTAATTATTCATATTTTGGGAAACACACAAATTGAGGAACAGCGATGTTCATGCACAGCAGGGTAAGTAAAATGTGAAAATAATCTAATAATTATAAATCAAACCGCTTATCCATAAATCATGTTGAATAACACTAACACCGGGAGAGCCGCGATCGGATTGGGGTAAAGGGGTAGGCCGAAGATTAACAAAATGCTGAAATATATTTTAAAGTATGTCAGTGAGCCTCCGTCTTGCCTTTAATCGTCTAATTTTATGTTCAAATAAATGCATTATGAACAAAGAACCGTCATTATTTCCAAGCAATAGGTGTTTTATTACACCTGTCGACATTAGTTGTGAATGGGGCGTCCCACACTGCTTGATCCACGCAGCATTTCTCCCCTCGTCCGCGCTGCTGGCCAATGGAGGTCGACGGCCGCACACGGCGGCCATCTTGCCACAGGGGGCTCGCTCACTCGTAACATTGTGTTTTAATGGTGCATGTACTTTTTAAATAACCATAACTTGCTCAATTTTCTACCGATTGTCAAACGGGTTGGTTTGTTATAAACGTCAGAGATGTAGTTATGACACTGCATACTTATGAATAATTATAATATTATATATTTCAACATGTTCAAGCATCCAGAATTATAGCCACGTTAATAACGTTTGTAAGAAACCAAACTGTTTGTAAATCCGTCAAGATCAGGAACCACAGAGCCCGCCAGAACGCTTGCCTGTGCCAAGATGGCCGCCGGTAATGCCGTTCGAGACTCCGCCTAAAGACATCTAGCCTTATATGTATATCTATGGGTGCAGATCGTCTCTTTTTCTTCTGCTCTTTTTTCCTGTTGTGTCGGTTAGCAAACAGTGTTGCATTAGCATGTACGCCCCCTTCTGGACTGGAGTGTGTATCGCCTGTGACTGACTGTATGCAGCGAACCGGGACATCCATACCTTTACAACCCTAGTCCATACAGTTTTTATTATTTTTTTGTTTATTTAGTTTTAGTTGTTTTAGTAATTCAACTTAAACTAAATGAAAATGAGATGTTGCTTTTGTAAATAGTTTTGGTAACACTTTATAGTCAAGTCAAGCCAAGTCACGTTTATTTATACAGCGCTTTTTATAATACAGATTGATTCAAAGCAGCTTTACAGAGAAAACAGGAAAATCATGCAAAAAAAAATTCACTGAAAAGAGGAGGAGTGTGTTCCGGCGGAAACGTTCCCTGGTGATATTCTGCAGTTTCAGAAAACAATTCCTCCACTGACCAGGAAAAACCGAGTCTAAAGACAGTGGCGCCACACGATAGTCATATGCTATTTTAAGCGTGCATGCTTGACCATAATGTAGCGTGTGAACAACACACACACACACACACTTTGATTCTCTCATCTAAACGGATGCAGCAGTTTTCATTTTTGCAAATCATACATTATTACAAGGAAAAATATTAATATTTAAGATGTGAAAAAATAGGCATAAATCTAGATTACACATTTACCCAAATTATTATATGCCTGTTTAACCGAAGCTAATGTGTGTGTGTTTCTCCATCATCCCCAATGTCACTTCTCTGTGTTTTACGGCCCTGACGAGAACGTCGGTCTCCTCGGCTGTGAACCGCTCCTGGCGTGCGCCGGCAAACCCGCCGTTATAATAGCGATCCGCCGTTATAATAGCGATCCGCCGTTATAATAGCAATCCACCGTTATAATAGCAATCCACCGTTATAATAGCAATCCGCCGTTATAATAGTGATCCGCCGTTATAATAGCGATCCGCCGTTATAATAGCAATCCGCCGTTATAATAGCAATCCGCCGTTATAATAGCAATCCGCCGTTATAATAGCAATCCGCCGTTATAATAGCAATCCACCGTTATAATAGCGATCCGCCGTTATAATAGCGATCCGCCGTTATAATAGCGATCCGCCGTTATAATAGCAATCCACCGTTATAATAGCGATCCGCCGTTATAATAGCGATCCGCCGTTATAATAGCGATCCGCCGTTATAATAGCAATCCGCAGTTATAATAGCAATCCGCCGTTATAATAGCAATCCACCGTTATAATAGCGATCCGCCGTTATAATAGCGATCCGCCGTTATAATAGCGATCCGCCGTTATAATAGCGATCCGCCGTTATAATAGCAATCCGCCGTTATAATAGCAATCCGCCGTTATAATAGCAATCCACCGTTATAATAGCAATCCGCCGTTATAATAGTGATCCGCCGTTATAATAGCGATCCGCCGTTATAATAGCAATCCGCCGTTATAATAGCAATCCGCCGTTATAATAGCGATCCGCCGTTATAATAGCGATCCGCCGTTATAATAGCGATCCGCCGTTATAATAGCAATCCGCCGTTATAATAGCAATCCGCCGTTATAATAGCAATCCGCCGTTATAATAGCAATCCACCGTTATAATAGCATCCGCCGTTATAATAGCAATCCGCCGTTATAATAGCGATCCGCCGTTATAATAGCGATCCGCCGTTATAATAGCGATCCGCCGTTATAATAGCGATCCGCCGTTATAATAGCGATCCGCCGTTATAATAGCAATCCGCCGTTATAATAGCGACCCGCCGTTATAATAGTGATCCGCCGTTATAATAGCGATCCGCCGTTATAATAGCGATCCGCCGTTATAATAGCGATCCGCCGTTATAATAGCGATCCACCGTTATAATAGCGATCCGCCGTTATAATAGCGATTCCGCCGTTATAATAGCGATCCGCCGTTATAATAGCGATCCGCCGTTATAATAGCGACCCGCCGTTATAATAGCGATCCGCCGTTATAATAGCGATCCGCCGTTATAATAGCGATCCGCCGTTATAATAGCGATCCACCGTTATAATAGCGATCCGCCGTTATAATAGCAATCCGCCGTTATAATAGCGATCCGCCGTTATAATAGCAATCCGCCGTTATAATAGCGATCCGCCGTGGAACAAGCGCGCGCCGGCTCTTAAAGGGAATGTGAGAGGACGCTCTGATTGGTTTATTTCACGTTACGCCCAAACCACAGCTATGAGTAATGAAGCGACTTCAGACCAACACATTTTAGATTTGCGTCGAGCGCAAGAGTCGTTTATCCCGCCGGTATAATAGCGACAGCGCCGGGATCCGCCCACAAAGTTACTTGCGTTTCACGTTTGATACTTGTGTTTCAGAAAGTTACAATAGGGCCCATAGTCCAGAAAATACGGTAGAAATATTAAGTAGCGTTAAAATAGAGCCCAATAGCATCACAGTCCAGCTTAAGTAAGTTCAGTGATGGTTAATACGTTATAAGATGGTTATAATAAGTAATGCTTTAACCAACATTGTATAGCCTACTGTAACTAACAATGACTGTCATATACAATGTTGGTTAAAGCACACAAGACACCTGAAAAATGTGGGCTCGCTGTGACCTAATGATCTAAAGTTATTAAAATGCAGTGCATTGGAGACACATCACATGCGTCGTCAATCATCTTTAGCACAAAAACACTGCTTTATTTTAACACAGAAAACAGCCGTGTTTGCATCATATCTCAGAAATGGTAAGATCTCTCACTAAAAATAAAATCTGCAGTTGCACCAAGTATAATCTCCACAGGGTTACATGTAAGAGCAGTCTTACAATTTAATAGGCCTATATATATTGCATTCGAAGGAAGGTCAGAAAAAGTCTGTAAAAAACATAAAGTTTCCCAGCGTCAGCACACAGATTGAATGTCCACTTCAAATCGAGACGACAACATCCCGCCGTGAGATCTGAAGAGGAACCTGCAAATTGAGCTGTAGATTGATGGAAGTGAAGCTCGATCTGTAACACACGCCGCCCAGAAGAGCATCTGAACGATGAAGCCTTTTAGTCAAATCTGATTTAGGAGCAATTATGTCCATGACGCGCCGCTCTCATCCGTGTCCCCGAGGACGGCAATGGATACAGACAGCACATGTCTGGCAACTTGACTGTAATAGGACAGCTATTCAAGACATATTGCCTCATTTCCCCACTGGATCCGAGTGTAATCTCATACAAATGGACGGAGGAGGTTGTCCGGATAAACATTGATGTCTACAGTAACGAATACAATGGAGTAAATCACCATTTGAAAGTAACATGACGATTCAAAATAATAATAGATTCTATCAATTACATCGTTACACCAGTAGGTGGCGACAAGTGACTGTTATAAATGTATTTGTTATTGAATCGTTCATTCAAGAGATTGATAAAGAAACGCAGATTCATCCAGTCATGAAACAAGTCTTTATGAGTGAGTCATTGAATCATTCAAGAGATTCATTTAAAGACGGCGACTCATCCAGTAATGAAACAAGTGAAGTCCTTATGAGCGAGTCATTGAATCATTCTTTCGAGAGATTCATTAAAATATGCTGATTATTAATCCATTAATGAAACAAGTGAAGTCTTTATGAGTGAGTCAGTGAATCATTCATTCAAGAGATTCATTCAAAGACACTGATCATTCATACAGTAATGAAACAAGTGAAGTCCTTATAAATGAGTCAGTGAATCATTCATTCAAGAGATTCATTCAAAGACGGCGACTCATTCAGTAAAGAAACAAGTGAAGTCCTTCCTTATGAGTGAGTCATTGAATCATTCAATCGAGAGATTAATTAAAAGACGTTGATTATTAATCCATTAATGAAACAAGTGAAATCTTTATGAGTGAGTCAGTGAATCATTCATTCAAGAGATTCATTCAAAGACACAACTCTCTTGAGGTACTTGAATAAGTATATATATGTGTACTCTTTCTCTCTCTCCATCTCACATACTCTTTTATGAGTCCTTTGAATTCGGACATACTACTCTTGTCACATATGTTTTTTTTGCCTATATAGCAGGAAAGTATACAATTTCGCATGCAGCCATTATGAGTGAATCATTGAATCATTCATTCAAGAGATTCATTTGAAGAAACCGATTCATTCAGTAATAAAACAAGTGAAGTCTTTATGAACTAATTCATTCAAACCGATTAAAAAACATTTTAAATCAGATAAATGTTTTTTTAGACTGCATCAATTCATATTTCAACAATATTGAAAATGTAATATAATTCAATCTGTATAAAAAAACAAAAAATAATAATTTGATCCAGAATCGTGCAGCTCTAGTACGAGGAGTTTGATTGTATCTTGCAGCAATCAGACGTTGAATGGAAGATATGTTTTACAAAATCTGCCAAACCATACAAGACACTTGAGTTTTTCATGTTATCAGTACAAGGACACGAAGAACAGCATCTGCAGCAGAAAAGAGCCTATTATACTCTATCACAAAACAGCATTTCATTGATCGGGTCTGAGTTGCAGAAACATACGAACATCTCTATATTAAAGAGACGCTCGGGGTCAGACAGGCTGAGCTCCGCCAACACTCGCTGCTCTTATAGTGCGAGTCTATGGAGAACGTCCCTGTTCTTGTGGCCGTCACACGACTTCTCTACATGGAGGAACTTCTGGTTATGTTCTGATGATGATTTTTGCCTTTCTGTATGTGTTGTCAGAGACGGTACTGCATTAAAGGAGTAGTTCACTTTCAAATAAAAAAATCCTGATAATTTACTGTCCCCCACATTATCCAAGATGTTCATGTCTTTCTTTCTTCAGTTGAAAAGAAATGAAGGTTTTTGAGGAAAACACTCCAGGATGTTTCTCCATATAATGGACTTCAATGCCAACCAACGGTTTGAAGCTCCAGATGTGAGTTTCAGTGCAGCTTCAAAGTCTCGACACGATCCAGCCGAGGAATAAGAGTCTTATCTAGACAAGGACATTTTATAAAAGGAACAAACAAATGTTATACGTTTTAACCACAAATGCTCATCTTGTACCGTCTCTGAGATGCGCCACACATTACGTCATCACGTTGGAAGGTCAAGTGTCGTTAAATATCCAGGATATGCACACGTAACGACCATTTAAACAATAAACTGACACAAATACACATAAATATGTGTCATTCAACACGCAATAACTTTGAACGGTCCTCCTACTCCACACTTGTAAACACTGGGTCGGTTCTTCCGACTACGTCACGCGCGACCTTTCCAACGTGATGATGTTAAAAAGTATATAAGTTTATAAAAAGTTTTTTTTTAATTACCGATCTTCGCTAGATAAGACTCTTATTCCTCGGCTGGATCGCGTCGAGACTTTGAAGCTGCACTGAAACTCACATTTCAATCTTCAAACTGTTGGTTGCCATTGAAGTCCATTATATGGAGAAACATCCTGGATGTTCCTCAAAAACCTTCATTAGCACTCAAAAAAAAAAAAAAAATGAACTAGGAAGGTCGTGCACTTTACATAATATATTTATATTACTTATAATAATTGTGTTTGTTAACTTGAATGTTTTTTTCTTCTATTAAGGTCCACGTAATTATGTCTCAACTTAACAGTACAAAATCCTAACGTGTTCTCTAAACACAAACCATTGATGTTAAGTAAAAATTCTTACATCCAGAAGGTGGCGGTATAGTGCGACACCAACGGCCATTTTGCCCTAACTTAATTTGATTGTTCAATCTGCTTAAATATATGTAAAATTTAAGTTTACTTAATCCGTTTGTGTTGGATTACATGAATGATTTGTGTTGCATTAACTGAAGCTGGGCGGTGCTTGTTAGTTCCTTTGCATGGTTGAATTTAGAGATAATTTTTTTTAAAATTAAGTGTTGTTTTATGTTTTTTTTTATGAAAAAAGAGGAAGACTTGTTAGTGTGTAATTGTGTTTAATGATCAATTACATTGGATTAGAACCATTCAAACTACAGTGGGTTACCATTGTGGAGAAGAGTGGAGCATTGTGTTTGTCTGTGGACAGATTTGGTTACTTTCAATTGGTTTGGTTGTAAATCTTAGCATTTAAGATGCTAATATGTGCTACTGCTAGCAAATAGCTAAATATTAATTATTAACTGATGAATGAATAAAAAAAACACCTGAATCATGTCAGGAAGCCTTTAAAAATTCACTTTGAGATTACTTAATTTGGGTCGCTTAAAATGACTTGATGTTGAAGTAACATGAACAAATTATGTTTGTTTAACGTAATCCAGTTATGTGTGACCAGTTGACATAAAAAAGTGAATTAAAGTGTACTTTTTGACTTAAGACACAGACATCTTGGATAACGCGGGGGAGAGTAAATGATCAGGACATTTTTATTCGAAAATGAACTACGGTATTGCATTGTTCACAGCAATAAGTAAAACACAACACTTTCTATGATCCGATCAGTTCTCCGTGAATAAAATACATTTCTGTACATTTGTCTAGTTCAGATGAATGGCCATCGGACAGGTCTCTGCTATGATGCTTTGATACTGTGTTTATCGAGCTCGTAATTGCTGATTTGATTGGACCAAGCTAATGCCAAATGCCAAGGCCCAGCTTTTCAGAATCATTCTCTGAGGGGGAAAAAAGGAGCATTGAAAATGTCTTAATATTCTGCTGGAAATCACATGGACACATTCAAGGTTGCTGCATGGTTTTCACATCTCTTTCTCTGTGTGAATAAGACTCTCTCTTCTACAGAGGAGGTAAAAGATTGATAAACCTCAAGGCGTTTCATTGTGAACGGCTTCAGCGAGTGCAAACTCACACACACACACACACACACACACACACACACACACACACACACACACACACACACACACACACACACACACACACACACACACACACACACACACACACACACACACACACACACACACACACACACACACACACACACACACACACACACACCAGTGCGTTGAGCTCACGCATGCTCTGAGGTGGATATACGGGATCTTTTATGTTAACATTAATGTTACATGGCATGCAAGACACTCCACATACAGTATACAAATATACACACCTCCATTAAACCAGCTGCTTTTTGGGATGTAAAAAAAAAGAAAGAAATATATGTTAAATGTAAAAATTACAAGCTATGCACTGCAGCTGGAAAAAAGATGAATGTTTTGGAATGGCAGAATCTGTGGGGGTTTCGTGAAAAAGAGACGCCCTCGCAATATAACAGATCTGGGACGTTTTTATAAAGAAGGATGGACAAATATTCCCAAGTCAAGATGTGCCAAGCTGATAAACTCCTGTGCAAACAGACTGAGTGCTGTAATAAACTCAAACTTGGCATTAGTTCAGGGGGGTGAACACTTATGCAGTTAATTATTCCACGTTTTTTTTTTGTTGTTGTTGTTGAAATGTGTCACTTTGGCTTTCAGTTGTGATGTATTTTTAAAATTAAAAGTGCAAGATGCTTGATCTTTTTTTAACCAGGTGTGTAAAATTTGACATCCACCGTATTAGGTGTGTAAAACTTTCAGTCGTTCACTATTTCTTTGAGGATCAGACAACTGTGAGTTTTAAATCATTAAACAACCTGGTTTCAATCATACTTTACGGGCCGTACACAATTCGTACAGTTGAAGCAGTTTTGCTCAAAACTCTCATATGTCAATTCAGGTGTCCCACAGGGCTCAGTATTAGGTCCTCTTTTATTTATCATTTATCTTCTACCCCTTGGTTATATTTTTAGGAAATTTGGTGTTCAATTCCACCTGTATGCTGACGATACCCAGCTTTATTTGTCCTCTAACCCTTCTGCTAATTTCCCTCCAATTGTCCTGTCAGATTGTTTGGCAGAGATTAAAGAATGGTTTACTTTAAATTTTCTTAAACTAAACGGAAATTCTTTTAGTTTACTCAAAAAAAACAATCTGTTGAAATCTACATGTTCATCTGTGAATATTGACAACTTACCGGTCTACGTATCTAAACAAGTAAAAAGTCTACGGTTATTTTTGACAGTACTCTATCATTTAAAGCACACATAAACAGTGTCATTCGCTCTGCTTATTTTCACATACGCAATATCAATCGGCTTCGTCCAATTCTTGTCCATGCTTACGTCCCGTATAGATTTCTGCAACAGTCTTCTGTTTGGATTGCCTTCAAAGTTACTTAACAAACTCCAACTAGTACAGAACTCGGCTGCTCGAATCATCAGCAGAACTCCCCTAGCTGAACATGTTACTCCAATATTACAACACTTGCACTGGCTCCCGGTAAAATATCGTATTCATTTTAAAATTATTCTTCTTACTTACAAGCACTCAATAACCTTGCCCCTTCATACTTATTAGACCTTCTTCATATCTATACTCCTCCACAAACGTTAAGATCATCTTCTTCTTCACTCACACTTGTTCTCTCTAGAACTCGCACTACTTCTTTGGGATCCCGAGCTTTTAGTCACGCAGCTCCTTATTTATGGAGTTTTACTGCCACAGGATATTCTCCATGTTTTTAAATCTCGCCTTAAGACCCATCTTTTCCGGCAGGCTTTTTTTTTTCTTTTCTTTTTTTTTTTTATATATATTTTAATAATGGTCTCCAAGGTTTTAACAATGAGTATTTGATTACTATTGACTGTTTTTTGTTTGTTTGTAAGGTGTCCTTGAGTGTCATGTAAGGCGCCTATAAATAAAATGTATTATTATTATTATTATTATTAAACTAAAGTAGAAAAATGACAAACATTATATTTAAACATGCAATTTTCTTTCCTGTGTTGGTCCCATGTGCATGTCCCCGTGGTTTTCATCTCGCAATTTTAATATCTTTGCTCATGGAAACATTTTGAGCCTCAAGGTCATGTGACTAATGAACTGTCAACTCTGATTGGCTGATGGCACCACAAGAAAACACATGCTGAACACTATTATAGTCTTACTATTCCTGCCATAGAAAGATAAAAAATAGTGTTTAATAGTATAATGTTAGTATTTGGTACCGAACTCAGAAACAGTCGTGACGTCGCAGACAGCACACATATAAAGACCATAATAGACTTTAATGTTTAATATTTGCTAAAAAATCTCCTCTGACATGAATGCCAGCTTTATTTCTTTTAGATGTCATCAAGCAAAAATATATATACTCACAGTAGCTCTGCTTCTGAATGCATTTTGTTTGGAATACATGCAAGAAATATGTGAAACGTTTAGGGTTCATTTCTGAATCGCGAAATCAGATTTAATTCCTTGCGATTGGTCTTTTTTGTTGCTGTATGATTGTGAACAGAGTGTTATATATCCTAAAGGAAGGGCTTGTTCTTGTTCTTTTAATAGCCAGTAACCTTTTACTTTATGTCTCAGACCACACTTGACAGCTTGTATCATTATAGACTTTGGGTTCATTTGCACACACTCTCTGTTTTAGCACCCGATTCACTAAAGGAATTATGCAAATCAGCTAATTATGCAATTTGCAAAGCACAAATGCGCATCTTGCCAGACTGTGTGTGTGTTAGCTTGTGAAAGATGCATCAGACTCGCACTGGGACTGAACAGCAGCACTACACCTGAATCGACTTATTTATATCTCGACATAAGCTCTTTAAAAGTGAATAAGCCTATTAGTTTTGCCACCCTCATTATGCACGATTAGATAGTTCCTTTTTTTATGAGGTAAAAGGACATGAGCTCTTGAAGCTCCGCCCCCTGTGCCGGGAGCAGAAGCTCATTTGCATTTAAAGGGACAGACACAAAAACTGTGCGTTTTTGCTAACCTTCAAAAAGTGACAATTTTAATATGCTATATAAAAATATCTGTGAGTATTTTGAGTTCA
Organism: Phoxinus phoxinus; assembly: GCF_949152265.1. Lineage (NCBI taxonomy): Eukaryota > Metazoa > Chordata > Actinopteri > Cypriniformes > Leuciscidae > Phoxinus > Phoxinus phoxinus. The sequence continues at coordinate 46,946,407 of NC_136878.1, read as the reverse complement.
CATTTAATACAACTGGATTTTATGGCTCTTATACTGAGAATATGGAGGGAAAAACAGCTAAATTGTATTCCAAACTAAGCAAAAATATGCAATTTGGTGCAGATTCTGATATTTATATGTACAAAAAGTAAGATGAAATTCTGATGCTTGTAATGGAAATCAATGAGTTCTTTATAACTGTATAGCAGATATAAAATGCATATGAATATCAACATCTGCCAATAATATGTCTTAGTAAGATGATATTTAAATGCTTAGTTTTATGATCAAAGCTCTAGTTTAAAATACAATGATTGAGAGATGAACAAATAAACCTTCCTCAAAAGCCTGATGATCATATTTGATATAAGTCGTAAGCCTTGAAATATTACTAACAATATCAAAGTTATTCTTACGTTTATTTGATAAAAAATCAGTGCAGATTTGACAGCATAAACACGTGAAGCACGAGCTGAAGGTTTGAACAATTACTGTATACTATATACTTGCTAAAAAAGTCTAAACGGCAGAAGACAGGTTTTTCAGCAACGTTTAGAGATATATGCGTATTAAATATGATACAGTATAGGCTTTATAGGGTTAAGAATAAAGAAGCTCAAATGAATGTGATCAGCATTGATTATTAACTCTTTAATTGAAGGCAAAGTCACTTGAAGAGTCAAAGAAAGAAACCGACCTTGAAATTATTAACAGATGTAAAATATATGATCATAAGACGGATGAGGGCAGCTCGGACTGTGGCTGAAACTGAAAAGGTATTTTATGAGTTTATTTATATTTCATAAGACCTGTGTGGGGTTGAGCGAGGAAAGTGCGAGAATCAGAACATGAAAGATGCACAAAAAAAGATTGTTGTACTAAATTATGCACGACTACATTACAAAACGGTAGTCCAATTAAAATCTAATATGAAATATTATCCAGGGAAGGTCCTAGCATGCGAAAGTACGTCTGCACGAAGCGGATTTAAGAGAATAAAGGCTTGATGACAAAGTGTCCGTCAGAAGCGCTGTGCACATGTTTATCCGAGCGACAGCAATATTGGACAGCTGAGAAACACAACATGCCAGAAAGCTTTGCTTCATTAAGGTCTTGATAAATCAAGTAGTCCAATATGCTTTTCTTTTGCTACAACACCTCCTGATAAACGCACACACACACACACACACACACACACACACACACACACACACACACACACACACACACCATCTGCTTCCACATACCGGCGATGTTTTCTTGTGAAATCACCATAGTAACGTATATTTCTGCAATCAAAAGCTATGATTCACTCATACACTCATGTTCAGTAAAACAATGCACTTCATAAACCCATCAGATTACTCGATACAAGCCCTACGAGCTCTCCGGCTTCCTCATGATCACTGTAGCTTCAGGAGTACAGCTTCACTGTAGATCACTGTTTTCTTGATCCCGACACAACAAAGCTTAATGATTAAACAAATGATTAAGAAATTTCCAATCCCTATTTCTTACACGTGGTTCACACGGGACGATTTTAAAATTGTCGGCCGATTTTCCAAACCTGAGAGACCGCACACACGGCGATAAAAAATCACGGGTCTAACAGTTTTGGTCGTACAGTGTGTGGTGCAACCACACGGCAAAATCAACACATCACACACCAACCGTTTTGACTCCCGAGCATTCCCAGGTCAGACGGGAAATCTCGCGAAATCCCTCGAGATCAAACGTGACTATCATAAACAATCATGGCGGACGAAGAGGATGCAAGGGGGTAATCCATCAGCCGGAAACTGAAGCCTCACGGGCGCCGCCATTGTAGCAGAACTTCACCTGCTGTTAGCATTCCAGTGACTCCCATTCATTTTTGCGTCACTTTGACAGCGAATAACTTTACATCTGAAGCGTCCAAAGACTCCATTTGTCCATTATTTATTTCTAAAGAAACACGACAATGTATAAAAGGCTCCATTACCTTGTATCTTATGTTATGACTTTGTAGAAGCCGTTTTTGTAAAAATAGGCTAACGATTGCGTCATAACCCACGCGACTCTCTGTCGCACTGTAGAGAGATTACCGTATAGACCGGCAGAGAAGCTCACAGGCAATCGGGGGATGTGGAGGCATAAAGTCTGATAAAGTGAAGGGAGAAGCCCATAGAGAGAGATAAAGTTGCTCCTGCTGCTAGCTCATGGACAGCTAATGCTCACGCTCTCCGTCTCTGCGAGATTCGGAAGGGAATGATTCAGATTTCTCTCGGCACAGCTACTAGAAGACTGACAGCTGTCAGTCAGGCTCACGTCACATCTACGTCGTCAAGCTCAGTTTGAGTCTGCGCAGTTCTCCTGGCGATCAGGACGTGATGCTTCTAATGGGCTTCACTTTTCTCCGTTGAAGTCTATGGGGTCGCTGTGTCCATCTTATATACTGTCTATGAGAGGATGCAGAGGCGATAGTTTGTAGTTTGTTTTTATCCGAAAAAAAAAATAATGTAATCCTCCATCTCCGACGTCCACCGGACTTTCTGGTGCGCCATACCGCCGGCTGTTTTGATTTTGTTTCCCGGTGCTTCCTCGCCGCCTCATCACCTAGCTTTCTGATTGGCTACACGCCACAGTCCACAGGCCGCGAGCTTGTTTGTGACGGGGGACACCACACACCAGGAGTAATGTTGGATATGCCCGATTTGAGATCGGTGCGGCCCCGACGTCCTTCCGAGCAGACGAGTGCAGTCTTAACACACCACACACGGCAGGAATATCTGATCGGATTATTTTACGATAATCGGAGCATCCTTAAGATTGTCGGAAGGGGCGAATCGGGGCTAAAATCGGCCTAATTATCCTGCCGTGTGAACCAGCCTTAAGATATACCTACGTGTGAAACTCGAAAAATTTGAATTTCGTGCAAAAGTTCATTTATTTCAGTAATTCAACTTAAAAGGTGAAACTAATATATTATATAGACTCATTACATGCAAAGTGAGATATTTCAAGCCTTTATTTGTTATAATTTTGATGATTATACAGCTTATGAAAACCCCAAATGCAAAATTAGAATATTGTGAAAAGGTTTTCATAAGCTGTAAACCATAATCATCACAATTATAACAAATAAAGGCTTGAAATATCTCACTTTGCATGTAATGAGTCTATATAATATATTAGTTTCAACTTTTAAGTTGAATTACTGAAATAAATGAACTTTTGCACCATATTCTCATTTTTCGAGTTTCTCACTGTAAAAAAATATTTTCATGATTTGTTAGCACAACTTTTTATCTTTTGTCAAATCAACTTTGATAACTAATGTGTGAAGATAACATACTATTAACTCAAATTGTTAATTACAACGAACTCAAACTTTTAAGGCAACAAGGTAACTTGCTTTTTTAAGTTAAACCAACATTTTTTTTTTACAGTGTGTATAAGCATGCAGACATCCAGCTGACATCTATAGTAATAAAGTAATAAAGTATTTCAGCTCGAGACTCTGATCAAAGCTCGTTCACTTTATGGACACTAGCGTTCAAAAGTTTGGGTCGGTGGGATTATTATTATTTTTTTGTGACATTTTTAACCTCTTCTGCTCACCAAGAGCGGCATTTATTAAATTAAAAACACAGTAAAAACAGTGACATATTATTATAATGTAAATCATCAATTTTCTATGTGAATATCTAGTACAGTGTAATTTATTCCTGTGATCAAAGCTGAATGTTCAGCATCATTACTCCAGTCTTCAGTGTCACATGATCCTCCAGAAATCAGTATAATATGATGATCTGATGAAGACACAGTTATCATTATTATCAATGCTATATTGTTGTTGATTCATTGTTTTTTAGGATTATTTGATGAATATAAAGTTCAAAGGAACAGCGTTTATTTGAAATAGAAATCAGTTTTGATCTATTTAATGAGTGCTTGTCGAATTAAAGTATTACTTTAGTTTTTTACTAATTTCTTCTTCTTAAAAAAAAAAAAAAGGAAATTACTTTTCCTTTCAGAAAACACAACATTCATCACATCGAGATCACAAAAAAACAAGACAAAAGCTCATAACAATGCATGGCCTCTTAATTATTCCGTACTAATCCTATTCCCAGCGATCAGATGTCCTGCAGAAACATATTCCTGACTGTGCCGTCTTCCCTGGAAATCAATGCTCAGCACCAAATTATGGGATTATAGCCATAAAGACAGATATGATCTCCCCTCGGGACCAGCGAGGAGCCACCCGGATCGCGGCGGATGTGAACGCACGCAGAAGCCGAGCTGAAGCCTGACACATGCCCTCATATCTCACTGCGTTCAGGAGCGGCGGCTGAACACATTCATCAGGAGTCACGTGACCGCGCCGGCGCCGCTGCCAGACACCGGCTCGCTCATGCTCCCTCTTCCTCCAGTTCTGCAGTAGATGTGGTGCGCTCAAGGCCGTATGTTATGGATATGAGCACATGGTCTAAAGCGCACGGCGCCAGTGCACTCGTGGCGTCCGAATCCACTTCTGCTAGTTTAACGACGGGGAAAATGGTCGGCGCTCCCGGCGCTGGTCTAAAAGAGTCGTCCCTATTCTCTTAATGAGTAATGGGTGTGTGTTATCTCTATTCTCTTAATGAGTGATGGGTGTGTGTTATCTCTATTCTCTTAATGAGTAATGGGTGTGTGTTATCTCTATTCTCTTAATGAGTAATGGGTGTGTGTTATCTCTATTCTCTTAATGAGTGATGGGTGTGTTTTGGGCGTAACGTAAAATAAACCAATCAGAGTCTCTTCTCCCATTCCCTTTAAAAGCCAGTTGCGCTCGTCGTTATTTGCATGGAGGAATTAGCAAGCGGAAAACCGAACACTTCTCCAGAGAGGAAACGGATCTGCTCGTGCGCGAGGTAAAATAGAATAGAGTCTCGAGTCGGACTCGAGTCCAGAGAATAGAGTCTCGAGTCGGACTCGAGTCCAGAGAATAGAGTCTCGAGTCGGACTCGTGTCCAGAGAATAGAGTCTCGAGTCGGACTCGAATCCAGAGAATAGAGTCTCGAGTCGGACTCGAGTCCAGAGAATAGAGTCTCGAGTCGGACTCGAGTCCAGAGAATAGAGTCTCGAGTCGGACTCGAGTCCAGAGAATAGAGTCTCGAGTCGGACTCGAGTCCAGAGAATAGAGTCTCGAGTCGGACTCGAGTCCAGAGAATAGAGTCTCGAGTCGGACTCGAGTCCAGAGAATAGAGTCTCGAGTCGGACTCGTGTCCAGAGAATAGAGTCTCGAGTTGGACTCGAGTCCAGAGAATAGAGTCTCGAGGAATAGAGTCTCGAGTCGGACTCGAGTCCAGAGAATAGAGTCTCGAGTCGGACTCGTGTCCAGAGAATAGAGTCTCGAGTCGGACTGGAGTCCAGAGAATAGAGTCTCGAGTCGGACTCGTGTCCAGAGAATGAAGTCTCGAGTCGGACTCGAGTCCAGAGAATAGAGTCTCGAGTCGGACTCGTGTCCAGAGAATAGAGTCTCGAGTCGGACTCGAGTCCAGAGAATAGAGTCTCGAGTCGGACTCGTGTCCAGAGAATAGAGTCTCGAGTCGGACTCGAGTCCAGAGAATAGAGTCTCGAGTCGGACTCGAGTCCAGAGAATAGAGTCTCGAGTCGGACTCGAGTCCAGAGAATAGAGTCTCGAGTCGGACTCGTGTCCAGAGAATAGAGTCTCGAGTCGGACTCGTGTCCAGAGAATAGAGTCTCGAGTCGGACTCGAGTCCGGAGAATAGAGTCTCGAGTCGGACTCGAGTCCAGAGAATAGAGTCTCGAGTCGGACTCGTGTCCAGAGAATAGAGTCTCGAGTCGGACTCGTGTCCAGAGAATGGAGTCTCGAGTCGGACTCGAGTCCAGAGAATAGAGTCTCGAGTCGGACTCGTGTCCAGAGAATAGAGTCTCGAGTCGGACTCGTGTCCAGAGAATAGAGTCTCGAGTCGGACTCGAGTCCAGAGAATAGAGTCTCGAGTCGGACTCGTGTCCAGAGAATAGAGTCTCGAGTCGGACTCGTGTCCAGAGAATAGAGTCTCGAGTCGGACTCGAGTCCAGAGAATAGAGTCTCGAGTCGGACTCGTGTCCAGAGAATAGAGTCTCGAGTCGGACTCGAGTCCAGAGAATAGAGTCTCGAGTCGGACTCGTGTCCAGAGAATAGAGTCTCGAGTCGGACTCGAGTCCAGAGAATAGAGTCTCGAGTCGGACTCGTGTCCAGAGAATAGAGTCTCGAGTCGGACTCGAGTCCAGAGAATAGAGTCTCGAGTCGGACTCGAGTCCAGAGAATAGAGTCTCGAGTCGGACTCGAGTCCAGAGAATAGAGTCTCGAGTCGGACTCGTGTCCAGAGAATAGAGTCTCGAGTCGGACTCGTGTCCAGAGAATAGAGTCTCGAGTCGGACTCGAGTCCGGAGAATAGAGTCTCGAGTCGGACTCGAGTCCAGAGAATAGAGTCTCGAGTCGGACTCGTGTCCAGAGAATAGAGTCTCGAGTCGGACTCGTGTCCAGAGAATGGAGTCTCGAGTCGGACTCGAGTCCAGAGAATAGAGTCTCGAGTCGGACTCGTGTCCAGAGAATAGAGTCTCGAGTCGGACTCGTGTCCAGAGAATAGAGTCTCGAGTCGGACTCGAGTCCAGAGAATAGAGTCTCGAGTCGGACTCGTGTCCAGAGAATAGAGTCTCGAGTCGGACTCGTGTCCAGAGAATAGAGTCTCGAGTCGGACTCGAGTCCAGAGAATAGAGTCTCGAGTCGGACTCGTGTCCAGAGAATAGAGTCTCGAGTCGGACTCGAGTCCAGAGAATAGAGTCTCGAGTCGGACTCGTGTCCAGAGAATAGAGTCTCGAGTCGGACTCGAGTCCAGAGAATAGAGTCTCGAGTCGGACTCGTGTCCAGAGAATAGAGTCTCGAGTCGGACTCGTGTCCAGAGAATGGAGTCTCGAGTCGGACTCGAGTCCAGAGAATAGAGTTTCGAGTCGGACTCGAGTCCAGAGAATAGAGTCTCGAGTTGGACTCGAGTCCAGAGAATAGAGTCTCGAGTCGGACTCGAGTCCAGAGAATAGAGTCTCGAGTCGGACTCGTGTCCAGAGAATAGATTTTCGAGTCGGACTCGAGTCCAGAGAATAGAGTCTCGAGTCGGACTCGTGTCCAGAGAATAGAGTCTCGAGTCACCGCAGCTCCTGACAGTGAGTCTTATCTAGCGAAACCATCGTCATTTCAAAGTTTAAGTTTTATAAGCACAAACGCTCGCCTTGCTCTGTTCTGTGTTGCGCGTTCGTGACGTCACGTAATACACAGTTACGCTGAAAAGGTCACGCTTGACGAGTCAGTGTTTACAGATGTGCGGAAGGAGGACCATACACACATATTCAAATGTCTTTGTGTCAGTTTATCGTTTAAAATGCCCATCTCGTGTGTGTATCCTGGTGTTGTAATATTAAAAAGCCTAAAAGAAAATTTTCGTCAGGACAGAATTTTTTTACTTTAAGCGTGACCTTTTCAGCGTAACTGCGTATTACGTGACGTCACGAACGCACATCACAGAACAGAGCAAGGCGAGCGTTTGTGCTTATAAAACTTAAACTTGTTTATTTATGTTTGAAATGACGATGGATTCGCTAGATAAGACCCGTATTCATCGTCTGGTGTCGTTTAAAGCCCGTTGAAGCGGCGCTGACACTGTCATCTGGACCTTGACCCGTTTGGGGCCCATTGACGTCCATTATATGGAGAAATGTGTTCATCAAAAACCTTCATTTCTTTTCCACTGAAGAAAGAAAGACATGGACATCTTGATGACATCGGGGGAGTAAACTATCAGCAAAAGTATTTTTAATAGTGAACAAATCCTTTAATTGTACGCATCTATATAAGGCACCAATTACAGACAAAGCATTATGAATGTGTGTACTTATGATTTGCGATGCAGATGCTGTCAGATAAAATACAGTCGCTTTCTTTGTGAACTCTCCATTAATCTGTGCCCCGTTTACAAAACAATCAAACAAATGCTCCGAACAAACACATAATTCTCCGACATGATCCGGGACGCCATTACAAATAACCATCCATACGGTATACTGTTTAAACTGAACATGCATCATTATCCAGTGTAGACAGCGTCAGTCATTATAATGGATTCTATAAATATATTTGTTTTATGTGACATGATTGAACTCCAGTGCACGAGCATATGAGTCCATGATGGATGATGGAGCGAAAGTCATATGCAAATGAAAATAACGTTAATATCAATGTTAATTTATGATGTCATTCACACACACGCACGCACGGACACACACACACGTACGTGCGTTGGGTTTTCATGTTTTATGGGGACTTTTCATAGACATAATGGTATTTAATAGATATTTATACAGACTGTATATTCACTCTTACACTAACTCAACTCATCACAGAACACTTTCTACATTTTTAAAAAACATTGCTTAGTATGATTTCTAAGTTGTTTCCCTCATCATGGGACAAAACATATTTAGAAAAAACGATTTCAGATATTGCCATCTTTGTTGGGAGTTTTACACACACACACACACACACACACGCACACACACACACACACACACACACACACACACACACACACACACACACACACACACACACACACACACACACACACACACACATACACACACACTCACACAGTCTTTCTAATCTTTCCTAGTTAAGCTAGAAAACAACACGAGTTATGATTTTAAAAAGTACTGATGATGACTCACAGTGATAATATCAGCGCTCATCAGAAGGGAAATATCTTGTGCTGATGTCATTATTCCTGCTGGATCTCCCAGATGTGATCCGCCGACTCTCAGCACAATAAATGACCGTCCGTCAGGAGAAGAGAAGAGACAAGCGCTAATGACTTCACAGAGCAACACTGGAGTCTCTCAGTCTCACTGTTAAAGCCTTTCTTGTTCCTCTCGTCTTCCCTTTCACAGCGCAGTTCTCCTCCACAGATCTCCCACTTTAAGAATTTGAATTTGTATTTATTGCCATAAAAAAAAGACACTGATACTATACCTACAATATCAATGTATTGAGAGTATGCTAATAGACATTAAACCCTCTTTCTGAAGGCATTTGTATGAGGGCTTCATCAGACATGCGAGATTCGAGAGGAATAGTTAACCCTTAACCCTTAATCACTGTTTGGGGTCAGGCTGACCCCAATGGACTTTTCCTTCATTTTTTAAAAGTGTTACCTTCATCTCAGGGGCAACTCTGTGACTTTTCCTAAATAATCTATCTAAACATGCAATCTAAAAAACTGTCTAAAAACTGGGCTTGATTTGGTTGTTCTAAAGATGTGTAAAAAATAGTTTTTACCTTTTAAGGTGTTTGGGGTCAAAATGACCCTGCATTGAAAATGAATGGGAAAATGAAAAAAATGACTTTTTTTTATTTTGTTTGTCAAAAAAAATAAATAAAATCCATTATAAATCTGAAATTTTCTACAAATAAACCAAGGTCTGGTCCTAGAGCATAAATAAAAAGTAGAACGAACTTTCTATCTTACGCACACACACACACACACACACACACACACACACACACACACACACGCGCGCACGCACGCACGCACGCACGCACGCACGCACGCACGCACGCACGCACGCACGCACACACACACACACACACACACACACACACACACACACACACACACACACACACACACACACACACACACACACACACACAAATGTATGTGAATGCAACAGAGAGCATTTTTACAGAAATTGGCCAATAAAATAAACAAACCTGTCATAAATCTAAAACAAAGTACATTTAAATCAAGGTCTGGTCCTAAAGCATAAACCCAAAGTGGAACGAACTTTCTATCTTACACACACACACACACACACACACACTGCATAATAATAATAATAACACACACTGATAATTCAAAATATATATCAGAAAACAACAACAAATTCTAACTCTGACAAAACTACAGTTTTTTTATGTATTTCAAAATGTTTAAATAAATATTCACAAAATATATATCATAAAGTTGTGAGGAGAAGTTGAAGCATCAAGAAAAATAAAGTGAAAATGAATGAGTCTCTATGGCCCTCTCTGATACATGTGGTCATTGCACTTTATTGCATTTAAAAATCCACAAAAACACAGCATAAATGTATAGTTGAGAAGTAAAAAAAAAAAGATATATAGTTTTCCATAACATTTTTTATATTTCCTTATGCAATCGCTCTTTAAAAGTTTGGTGTCAGTCTGATTAAGGTTTAAAGTCTCCACGAAATCAAATTTGATATTTCTAATGTTTTTATGGAATACAGCATTAATTACAAATGATTTATCGGTGCACATCATTGTTTTAATAATCTTGAATCAGAATAAGTTCCTCTTGCCGCATCTCTTCTCTTCTCTGATGAAGTGGGCGGGGCTATAACCTGTCACTCACATGAGATCGGCCAATAGCAAACCACAACCCTCCAATCAATTCCCCTCAGACACACTCAAGCCCCGCCCACATGTGTTCTTGCTCCAGAATAAGTTACTATGCAAACAACTTGAGACTTGCACAGTTCAGAGCAGAATCCCCTCAGATATCTCGAGTGTGTGTGAACCGAGATCACACACTGTTGAAGTGCTGACTGCTGATTTTAGATCGTTGAGCCTCTAATACGTCTTGTAATGACTATGGCGTTAAATAAAAATGTGCAAAGAACCTATAAAGTATGCAAAGATTCTGTGGATGTTAAATATTTTTCATGGAACGAGAAAGATTTCTAGTAGTTAATGTATAAAGGGATTCGGTTTATCCAAATGTACTTTGCATACACACACCTACGCATACTAATGAGATCATATCGGATGATATGATCATAGTAAAAGAAACTAAACCAAAAACCTTTACATTTCCAGACTAAATATAATGGACCTCTTTGGCCTTTGCTATGACTACAGGTTCTGAAATGCAATGAATCATGACTTAAAATATTTGCTGCTTTATTTTCCAAACAAATACAATTTAAACTTTGATTCGATCTTTAATTTGATAGATCACAGAGAAATAGTGCAAAGAAAAAGGTTCGATAAAAGTTTGTTTTGATCTCATCAAATGATGATAATTTTTTATTATCATCATATTTATTATCATGAATAATAATTGAATTATTTCTGCACAGAATCTGTGCAGTGACATTTCTCCTGACATTGACGAATGCTTTCTTGTTTAAAGCAACGCTGTGTGTTTAATTCTGTGGCATGTTGTCTCGTCTCTCAGTTATATTGTGTTTACAGTAATACACTGACAATATAAGTCCTAATATTACAGACCTTTCAAAAGCAGTATTGGGAAAGCTTGTATTTTTGTTGGAAAAACTCATTTTAATTCTTGATTCATGTTATGTTGCTTTGTGGCTCATGTTCTTTACATGTTCATGATATGATTTTAAAGATTACATGTAGCTTTTCATGGACAAGATTATAAGTGATTCTGTCACACTCATACTATGTAAATGTCTAGTGGTATTCATTTATAAACAGTGTGCATATATACAAATGTGTGTGTTCAAACAATTTACTTCCAACAAGAGGACCAATGGACTTTGAATGATGGTCGTTTTAGACACGGTGTTAGCAGTTTTTACAGACTTCGCTTGACACATTTCAACTAGCATATTAAAGTGAAAAGCTGAGGTTAAATGTCACTGGTTCTGATGTAAACAACCCACACATGTGACCCTGGACCACAAACCCAGTCTGGAGCCGCACGGGTATATCTGTGGCAATAGCAACTATATATGGGTCAAAATTATCCATTTTTCTTTAATGCCAAAAATCATGAGGATATTAAGATCATGTTCCATGAAGATATTTAGTAAATGTTCTACCGTAAATATATAAAACATGTATTTTTGTGAGTGAATGCAGCACAATCGTGAACATAAATGCACAACTTTAAAGGAGATTTTCTCAATGTTTAATTTTTTTTTGCTCCTCAGATTCCAGATTTTCAATAGTTGTATCTCGACCAAATATTGTCCTATCCTAACACACCACACATCAATGGAGAGATTATTTATTCAGCTTTATATGATGTATACATCTTTTCATCAAGCTTTTTCCCCGTTATTATTTGATTCACGAGACCGGACACCAGTTATCTTGCCAAGAAATATCTTTTTTCTTCAATAAAGACTTGACTTGAGAAAGACTTGAGAAGATCTGTGTGTATTCTCTGCCATAGTACAGTAAGATTGAGCACACACACACACACACACACACACACACACACACACACACACACACACACACACACACACACACACACACACACACACACACACACACACACACACAAGCACGCACACACACACACACACACACACACGCACACACACACACACACACACACACACACACACACAAGCACACACACACACATACTCACACACACACACACACACTCACACACACACACACACACACACACACACACACACACACACACACACACACACACACACACACACACACACACACACACACACACACACACACACACACACACACACACACACACACACACACACACACACACAAGCACACAAGCACACAAGCACACATGTACAACATACTCTGACTTCACAAAATACATTATGAAATTATTATGACTAAAAGGTAATATTAAACAATATTACAGTTTTTTTCGATTGCTAAACGACAGTGAGCACAACTGGAGCTACATGTGCAAAACTCTAACTACAGTCTGCACTACCAACAGTCACCTAAGCTAAACAGTTCACATCACCTGCAAAACTCACTCCAAGCAACACAACTCTTAACACATGGCTCAAAACAGGCTCAGTGCAGCCAAACACTATGCACAACCCTCACTGAGATAACACACACTGTCACTCAGAACACACTGAGAGTAAAAACACAAGCATCAAACACCAATACAGAAAATACAAAGTTTTCATCTTTACAGTTTGAACAATTTCAGTGACTTCATACAAAGTAATATTTTCTTCAAAGAAAAGAGTGACATTCTTTCACATGATTTATTTACAGTAAATTTTTAGAACATAACAATTCTTTAAGGTAAATGAAAATTAGCAGTTTGCTTCACAATAGTCTGTAGTAATTTACAGAATTACAGTATAATGAGGAAAAAAAGGTAGAAACTAAAAGTACATGTAATTCAAACAAATAATTGAGGGGCTAATCCTGCTTATCTCCAGCATCAGGCCACAGGTTTTCATCAACATCACATCAAATGTTTTCTCTTGCCATGCACCTGGGGAAGAACCTTCTGGAGTGCCTTATCCATCCCTGGTAGTCCTCTGGACTCGTGTCCTCACATCCGGCACGCATGGCTTCCAAAAGAGACATTTGGTCATGTGGGTGGTGGTGACCAAACACTTTACACCTCCAGGCAGAGAAAAACTCCTCTATTGGGTTGAGGAAGGGTGAATATGCAGGCAGGTACAAAACCATAAATCTGCGACAATAGCATTTTCCTGCGCATCTGAAAATATGTTTTCTCTTCCTCCTGTTGGGGCCAGCCTTTGGGTTATGTTGTATATTACAGTATATACAGTAATACAGTAAAAATATATTTTACAGTCAAACTTACTGTAATATATATCTGTGTAAATATTCTATAATTGCAAAACAAAATAAATTCCTGTAATGTTCTCATTTACTGTAAGGATGTAAATCTCACCTGTTTCAGCTGAAGTTGCCACCAGCAGTGTTTGAAAGGCACAAGGCTGAAATCTATTCTGTTTTGAATGTGTGGTTCACAGTTTTGACACCAGTGTGTTAGCATTTGAACAAAGTGCTGTAAATCCACAGTGTTGTGCAGGTTGTGGTTAAAGTCATGGGATAAGTGTGTAGAGTTTTGAAAACTGTGTTCAAGCAATGAAAAACGAACTAGAGTTTGGTCCACATGAACTGCTGCTGTGCAGACTGTAGTTAGAGTTTTGCACATGTAGCTCCAGTTGTGCTCACTGTCGTTTAGCAATCGAAAAAAACTGTAATAAATATTAATAAAAAAAAATTTGTGTTATAAAGTCAGAATTGCAAGATATAAACTCACTATTGCGAGAAATAAACTCGCAATTCTGATTAATATCATGTATCTCGCAATTCTGAATTTATAACGCAATTGCGAGTTTATATCATGCAATTCTGACTTGTATATCTCCCAATTGCGTGTTATAAATTCAGAATAATAAACTCGCAATTGTGAGATAAAAAGTTAAATGTTTTATACTACTAAAATTTATAAAACTAAAATGATGATCTGATCTTTACACTGCATTATCAATTTTAGCAGACTAGGAATATTATATTTATAATAATATTTATTTATTTAACTGCACAGGCCAAACAGTATTGAACATTATTAATAATTTCAGTTCCCTTTCGAAGGGAACTCAACAATACGTCATCGACGCTATGGGGAAACGCCTCAGGCGTGACAGGTGTCTGAAATCACAATCAAATCACGGCAATCACATTGACCGGCGACAGCCCGTGAATCATTAACGTGAATGATTAACGTGCGACCTGGAAGTATATAAGGGCGCCTTGCAAACATGACAAATCATCTTTTCGTCTTCAGGGACTGTTTTGTCTGTAACCGCTTTTGAAAATCAGGTATTTATGAAATGCACTGAGAAGGCTGAGTGTTTTCAACTGTGCTTTTTCTGTCTGGGAAGGAAGAGCGCGCACAGGCAGCTCTTGAGGGAACTGCCTGTACAATTGCGAGCGTTTTTCTTTGAGAACGCTCCGATCTCGTCTGACCCTCTCCTTGAGAGAAGAGGGCTCAGCGTCTGGGTGTAAAAAAAAAAAAAAAAAAAAAAAAGAGCCAGTGTCGCCTCTCGTGCGCCTCCTCCGTGGAGGAGTAGATCGCTGTAGAGGTGCAACTCCCGCAAGAAGAGGGATCTGAGGGAGGTGATCCAGCACGATTGCACACAGCATCGGCATGGATCACCTCCCCCTGAGGGCGTGATTATATCTTAGCCCTCTCCTCTCTTCCCCGACTCCCCAGACGCTTTCTACATCAGGCCTGAGGCTGGGCTCATGGTTAGAACAATGTTCTGTTGGCCTGCCTCTGCTTGGTTAGGAGAGTGCCTCTTTCAGGCATGTAAAGGTGGTAGACCCCATGTTCATAAAGAACTGTCTGGTAAGTCTTCACTTCGCACGCCGCAGGTGAGCTGAGTGGTCTTCTTTAAGAGTAATTTTGTGTGCAACTAACACTAAAATTTATCTCTCTACAGACCTCGTTCCCTGTATAGAGCTATGGGGTCATGTAAGGTACATTTTTGGATTATTAGGGCCCTGAAGTCCCCCTTTAGGTGGCTAGAACGACTATCTTAGCCCTCGGGCTGTTAGCCACCTCAGGGTAGAGTAGTTGGTCTCCCTCCCCTAGGATTTTCATCTTGGAGTATAGACTGACGCTAGTGCTTCAGATAGATCTTATGTCCGGTCCATGGGACCGTCTGACTTCCTTCCTGAGTACATCGCCCCCTTGAGCTCTGTTTGGGTTTTCAGTGGGCTGAGCGATTCTGCAGCCAGTTGTATGAAATAATAACTATTTTTCTAGTAAGGCTGTGGCTCCTCCGAGCCCTCAGGTAGATCTATGCTTGCAGGCTGGCCCTCACCAGGGCCGCCTCTGTAGCTGGCCTAGGCTGTGCCAGGGATAGTGGAGGCGCTCTGCTTAAGCATTTCTGCCTCTGAACCTTCACTGTGTGAATATAGGTTCCTAGCATCCCTGTATGACAGCCTCCTCCAATGGGAGTCGTTAGGCCAAGGCCCGCCCCCTTCTCTGCATTCTGGGGCGACAAGTGTAATGCAGCGTGGTGCAGAGGCATGGTTTATAAAGATCCTGGGTTAGGCCTCAAATAGGCCTCCCCGGTACAATGTGTCTTTATTGAGCAGGGTTAGGCCGCCTTTCGCCTCACGAAGAGGCTGGGTCTGTCTGCCCGACCCTGCCGTGCAGAACTAGCATACGGATATGGGCTGCCAGTATAGGCTTTACTCACCTCGCTGAGCTACTGCTCAAGCGTCGGGTTGTAGGTGGTTGGCTCACAAACAAGCCCCACTCCCCTAGGTTGGGCACAGATACTTTTTCTGTCACCCCTAGAGCCACTGGCGGGCCCGCACCCTGGAAAACCTCAGGGTGAGGTGGAGAGTATTCCCCTGTGATACAGGGCAGGTCTGAGTCCTTCACTTTCAGTTCTGTATTATCCTACCTCGCACCACTATGGCTCGGGTTGAGCGGAAAGTTCTAGCCTTCACTTCTTTTTTGGTCGAAGTACGCTCCCCTGAAGCCAGAGCATTGCCATGAGCTGACGCCCATGCTTACAGATGGTAGGCCCCTGGCTCTGGGGCCTCCATTGAGGCAGAGTGGCGTATGTTGTACTCCCCTTGCTCAAAGGGTGCTAGCGCTTTTGCTGAGTACACTGCCATGGGCAATGTGATTAGGTACCAGAATGCTGTAGGCGCTGTGTAAACAGCTTATCTGCCAACGAAGGCTGCGCCATTAGGTAGTAGGCCTCAGCAGGCCTCCTGTATGGGCAGCCCCCAAGTGGGCGCTGTAGGCCAGCTCACTTCAAAAAAAAAAAAGTGTTGCTGGCCTTGGTGGTTCGGGCAGTTGACTCACTGATGGGTAGTAGGCCCTAAACAGGCCTCCTCGGAAGTGAGTCCCAACATTGTGGGACTTACTTGTTGGTGTGGTATGATTCCCAACAGTGTACCTTTGGAGCAGTTTGACTTGCTGTCAGCTAGTAGGCCCAACCAGGCCTCCCTGATAGGCGAGTCCCCAGTGGGCTGGCCTTAGCAGGCCGCCTTCGAACCGTCACCCAGATTCAGGGCTCATAGCTACCAGTTGTTTAAGATTACTTTCAGGTAGTAGGCCTCCTCAGGCCTCCCTGAAGGTGAATTCCCACTTACGGTGGCTATCAGGTAGTAGGCCTTACCAGGCCTCCCTGTAGGCAAGCCCAAAGGACAGGCAACTGGACAGCTAGCCTGACCTACTATCAGGTAGTAGGCCTCACCGGGCCTCCCTGAAGGCATGTTCTCACGTAATGTGATTATCAGGTGGTAGGCCGCTAACCGGGCCTCCCTGAATGTGAGCTCCCAAGTATTGTGGCTGTCAGGTAGTAGGCCTCACCAGGCCTCCCTGAAGGTAGTTCCCACATACTGTGGTTATCAGGTTACAGGCCTCACCAGGCCTTCCTGGTCATGAGCTCCCACATGCTGGGGTTATCAGGTAGTAGGCCTCACCAGGCCTCCCTGAAGGTGAGTTCCCTCATACTGTGGTTATCAGGTTACAGGCCTCACCAGGCCTTCCTGGTTATGAGTCTCCACATGTCAGGTTACGGGCCTCACCCGGCCTTCCTGAATGTGGGCTCCCACATATTGTGGTTATTAGGTTACAGGCCTCATCCGGCCTTCCTGGTTTTGAGCTCCCACACACTGTGGTCGCTAGGTTACAGGCCTCACCAGGCCTTCCTGGTCATGAGAGCTCCCACATACTGTGGTTATCAGGTTACAGGCCTCACCAGGCCTTCCTGGTCATGAGAGCTCCCACATACTGGGGTTATCAGGTGACAGGCCTCACCAGGCCTTCCTGGTTATGAGCTCCCACATACTGTGGTTATCAGGTTACAGGCCTCACCAGGCCTTCCTGGTCATGAGCTCCCACATACTGGGGTTATCAGGTTACAGGCCTCACCAGGCCTTCCTGAATATGAGCTCCCACATACTGTGGTTATCAGGTAGTAGGCCTCGCCAGGCCTCCCTGTGAGTGGTTCCCCAACGATGCTGGGTTCTGGAAGCTAGTGGCCGCCTGCTATCAGTTCAGCTGGCCTTATTAGGCTGTTGCTAAAAGCGAGCTCGTGCCCTGGCTCAACTAAAGTGTTCATCCTCTGCTTCTGGTTCCCTCCCGGAACTTCTTACTCTGCCTACAGCCTGGTTTCCTACCAGTCGGTCCATTGCTCCCCTCACTGAGGGTCACTATGAGTGTTGGACTTTTGAGTCTGGTCAGACGGTTGTAGGCCTCTCGTGAGGCCTCCCAGTTAGATCAGCCCCTAGGCCTTCACAGGCCTCCTCAGTGTTTCAAACACAAACACTGGGTAGATCCGTGGATCGAGTAGAGAAACTCCCCTCTCTAGCAAGGGTTTAAAGCACTATGCTGAGTCATACTCTCCGGGATATCCCGTCTCTGAGATCCGGCCTGAGGTTCACTGCCAGCTTCGCAGTCCCTCGGGTTGGATGCTTTACCTAAGGCAAATGTCCAGAGGCTCTGTCTCCGGACAGACAGGAATTTGGCCAGACTGAAGTGTCCGACGTAGTGACACCAGGTCAGGCCGTCCTGGTGGCATTTCGGGTGGTATATTCCCCCGTATAGTGACTGGCTGGGGTTCCCTCGGGTTCCCTAGCCACATTCCCTAGAAGGGACCCCTTCTAATTTGAAGTTGTGGTCCTAGGCCTTTGAGCAGGCCCAGGTAGGCCTTCGGATTACATATTTGGAGTTCCTCCTGCTAGGCTTATAGCTTGGGCTATGACCGTAGGGAATGCTGTCACTGACAGCCCAGTGTGACCTGAGGGTGAGTGGTTCTTGCATTTCATTTGAACTTGCTGGTTCTGACAGTTGTCACTGCCTCCTGGCATGCACTCCCCTCAGCATGGCGGAGTGGGTATATCGTTCCCCATAGCGTCGATGACGTATTGTTGAGTTCCCTTCGAAAGGGAACGTCTCAGGTTACAACTGTAACCTATGTTCCCTGAGAACAGGGAACGAGACAATACGTCTCCCTGCCATGCCTCGGGGCCTGCCTACCAAACAGTCCCTTCAGACGAAGGATGATTTGTCATGTTTGCAAGGCGCCCTTATATACTTCCAGGTCGCACGTTAATCATTCACGTTAATGATTCACGGGCTGTCGCCGGTCAATGTGATTGCCGTGATTTGATTGTGATTTCAGACACCTGTCACGCCTGAGGCGTTTCCCCATAGCGTCGATGACGTATTGTCTCGTTCCCTGTTCTCAGGGAACATAGGTTACAGTTGTAACCTGAGACGTTTTCAACTGGAAGACAATTTTGATTTCTCTTGAAATTTGATGTTGTCATGCCTTGTTGGCCTTTAAAAAGAGCTGCTGTAAAAAAATAAAACACTTTACAAGAATATACTTAAGTGCAAACTGAAAGCATTGTTAAACTGTTAGTTTTATCCCTTTAGTATATCATTATATGTCATTTTATAATGATTTCACTGCCTTTGAAATAGGGTTAAAGACTGAATACTGACAAGCATTTATGGTAAACTAATCTATATACTTTAGTGTCATTTCTATCTAAACTTGTGTCACACACACATTTGTAATGATAAAGTTGCAACTTCCCCGGTGAAAAAAACATATGCTAAGTTGCAGCCAGACTAATTTAATAAACTTTAAGTGTGTTAATGAGTCGTTAACTTGAAGTATGCTATTTTGAAACAACTAATTTTGTGCTAACTATATTTTAGCTGTAATTGAATTGTAATAAAGCATAACTTTAATTGTATTTAGTGTGCTAAATTGGAACCACTTCAAGTATACTTAGTATACCTTAAGTATGCATGTAGGGACTAATTACATGATTAGTGATATTAAAGTTGACTTTATTTATGTTACAAGTACATTACAAATTCATTACGAGTGCTTCGAAACATACAAGCAATAAACCATAAGATTATCACTGTAAAAAAAAAAAAAGTTGGTTTAACTTAAAAAAGCAAGTTACCTTAAAAGTTTGAGTTCGTTGTATTATAAATTTGAGTGAATACAATGATGAAGAATGGTTTAATAAACAGAAACTCAAAATAGTATGTTATCTTCACACATTAGTTATCGAAGTTGATTTGACAAAAGATAAAAAGTTGTGATAACAAATCATAAATTTTTTTTTTTACAGTTTATTTGAGTAAAAAGTAGATGCTAATACCTTTGACTTACTCCAAATTTTACAAATTGCACACTTTGTCTTCAATAACAAATGCATTATCAAACAAATATTACTTAGCTATACTTTGTACAATATACTTTAAACATTACAGTTTTACACAAGACGGTATTTTAAAGTGTGTTAAAAGTTGTATTGTGAAAATAGGTAAAAATATATTTAGATGCTAATATACTTTTAATATATTTAATTTTTTTTTTGTATATTTCCAATGTACTATTGAAAAAAGGAATATATTTCAAATACAATAAAGTATACTTTTTAGGGTTAATACATTTACAAAATATATGACCTTTAAATGTAATATTGAAAAACACACTAGGAATATTTTATGAAATTGGGGCTTTTGTACAATTTGATATTCCCTTAACTTTTCTATCAAGTCCTCAAGTGCTCCGTCCCGTTCATTACATCATATTTCAACATCAACATTCATTCATAACTTGAAGTATGCTATTTTAAAACAACTAATTTTGTGCTAACTATATTTTAGTTGTAATTAAATTGTAATAAAGCATAACTTTAATAGTATTTAGTGTGCTAAATTGGAACCACTTCAAGTATATTTAGTATACCTTAAGTATGCATGTAGGGACTAATTACATGATTAGTGATATTAAAGTTGACTTTATTTATGTTACAAGTACATTACAAATTCATTACGAGTGCTTCGAAACATACAAGCAATAAACCATAAGATTATCACTGTAAAAAAAAAAAAGTTGGTTTAACTTAAAATACAAGTTACCTTAAAAGTTTGAGTTCGTTGTATTACAAATTTGAGTTAATACAATGTATCTTCTAATCTTCACACATTAGTTATTGAAGTTGATTTGACAAAATATAAAAAGTTGTGATAACAAATCATAAAATATTTTTCTTACAGTTTATTTGAGTGAAAAGTATATGCTAATACCTTTGACTTACTCCAAATTTTACAAATTGCACACTTTGTATTCAATAACAAATGCATATTAGCAAATAAATATTACTTAGCTATACATTGTAAAATATACTTTAAGCATTGCATAGTTTTAAACAAGACGGTATTTTAAAGTGTGTTAAAAGTTGTATTGTGAAAATAGGTAAAAATATATTTAGATTTTAATATATTTAAAGATTTTTTTTTTGTATATTTGCAATGTACTATTGAAAAAAGGAATATATTTCAATTACAATAAAATACTTTTTTTAAGGTTACCGGTAATACATTTACAAAATATATGACCTTTAAATGTAGGAATATTAAAACACACTAGGAATATTTTATAAAATTGGGGCTTTTTGTACAATTTATGAAAGCCTGAATATTCCCTTAACTTCTCTATCAAGTCTTCAAGTGCTCCGTCCCGTTCATTACATCATATTTCAACATTACAGCAATACATCTGCAATTTATGAACACGTGACTCATAAACCCTGGATCCACAGTGTATGGCGCATTAATAACACATTACATCTGAGCTGGCGTGAGCCCAAGCGGAGGAGGATCTGTGCTAAAGTCCTCGCTTCATTGTCTTCATCGTCTCGTTAGGCCGTACACAGCATTATTAAAGAGATTTGCAGCCTGCGCTTTAAATAGTGAAGGCTCATTTTTACAATATTTAATGATGTATCAGGAGACCGGAGAAGCCATTACTCCACCGCGAGCCCAGAGGAATCGCCCAGATGCTCCTCAAATGTGTTTTTACATCGAGATAACCAACATTGAGTCTAATGACTTTATCCTGAAGACTAGAGATAGACGTCGCTGATAAATCACTCACACCCACAGCTCAGTGTAAACCAGAACACTCAAAATAACTCACTGGTTTGAGTGGGACAAACTTAAAATAAACTAATTAGTTCAACTTTTATGAGGATTTAGCTCTTTCTTTTTCTTTCAAGTTCACAGAACTGATATATTTTAAGTAAACTGAAAGGTTTCGTTGTTTTGAGTTTTATGAAATTATTTATTTTAGTTTAGACGAACTTAAGTTTCACTGAAGCGGCTGGGATGTCTATTTCCCAGCATGCTTTGCCGATGGCACTCGAAAGGGAGATAAATGCTCAAATTAAGTGTAATATAATGTTTTTTGTGTAATATTAATGTTAAAACAATTAAAATGTATAAGTACAAAATAAAATCTGCAAAGGTCTGCTTACTTAAACTTTGAATTTCTTAACTTATTTTTTTTTAAGTTGAATTTTTTTGTGTACATTTTTTAAGTTTAATACATTTTGAGTTTTGCCAACTTATTCGGGTGTATTTCCCAGCATGCTTTGCCGATGCTACTCGAAAGGGAGATTAAATGCTAAAATAAAGTGTAATATAATATATATATATATTTTTTTTTTTGTGCCATATTAATGTTAAGTGGGAGATTTAGTAGTGATTAATGTTTATGTTATGCTTGGTTTTAGGATAGTTATGACCATGGTGACGAGTGGAGCATGATCTTGATCTGAGAGCAAATACAAGCTTTATATTGTTGCTCTCATACAGCAAGTGCTTCTGCACTATTGCTAACATGTTAACAAATGAGTATGTTAGCAAACTAGCATGTTAAAGCTAACTAAGTTTATACTAATAAAAGTGTTCACATTGAGATTACATGAAAGTTTTAAGTTAAATGTATGTATTAGTGTACTCAAACATTTCAAGTTAAGAACAATTAAAATGTATAAGTGCAAAAATAACTGCTAGTTCTGCTTAAACTTTGAATTTCTTAACTTAAAGGTACAATATGCAAGATTTTCTGCCGCTAGAGGCGCTACATTCCAAACAACAACAGCGGCGTAGCTTGATGACGATGTGAAGGAGCGTGGAATGATGGGAACTGTCGTTTTAACTCCACCGTGGATGTAAATCAGGCGGGAATCTAAAAATCATGTTCATGGATGAGGTAAAGTTCTATTTTTATAAATGTTGCGTTTAATGTTATGCTTTTATTTATATTGTTGTGATAACGCTGCGCAGTTTTACGTGTTCTAAACCATTGTTGCATTCGAACACACACATCATTCACCAAAAGACGGATTAATCTTTATGTATAACACAAGCTATATTTATTTACATGGCCATAAACACCAGACGTGATAAACAATGTCAATAAACTAAACACAAGCCTAAAGCAATAATACTTTCCTTACATAAACATAACTATTACCGAATGCTACATTTGGAATATATAAAATTGACCCGTACGTTTATGGGACTTGTGTTTGTCGACAGAACCAGAAGCAATCGGTAAAGAATAATTGTGTTCCACAACGACTGCGCGACACAAGCTAACGTTTGTTGCTTGATAGACACTACAACTACAACTTCCGCATTTGTCCAGGACTCCGCGCAGTACGAGCGGACACCGAGGCTAACGCGGATTTGACGCCATTAACCGGCGACTCCAGCTCACCCGCTCACACGCCCCGCTTCCTCGGTTAAAATCACAATTTTCTCACGATTTAAAAATAGTTGGAAACATTTGGGATATTGTAAGTAATCAACTTAACAAAATATATAACACTGGCCTTGTGATTTTTGGATATTTTAATGCAAAATTTGTACATATTGTACCTTTAAAACTGATTGCCTTAAATTTTTTGAGATTTGCCAACTTATTGGGGTTTCCAGCACAGTGTCCACCACATTTACTTCACGGCACATGATGCATTGGTTACAAAAGAGCGCTTTTCTTCAGAGCATGCGGAAACATTTGCTTTATCGTGATTATTTCAGATATATTGTTCAAGTTCACCTTACTGACCAACATGAACGCCTGACAAAAGCAGTTGAAGAAACGGAGGAGGGCGAGCTGTGTAGAAATCATGTGTTCCTGTGCAGAACGAAGGGCAACACTGACACACACCTCTGAATGCACATGAATAGAGTTCCTGTTCTGAAAGCTTTCTTTAATGGCTCTCTCGCTCAATAGTGAAGGATAAACGCTGCTCTTCCTTCAGTGGAGGATTTGAGCCTGGCAAAATTACATTTATTTCCATAAAGAAGGACACTTTCTAGACCTTTTGCCAGGAGTTCTCCTACTAGTCAAGTCATACTTGTACAAAAGTTAGCAAAAACATCTGCACAGACTAAACATTATGCAAAACTATTAAAGAGGTGGTATAATGCCCCTTTTAACAAGATGTAAAATAAGTCTCTGATGTCCCCAGAGTGTGTGTGTGAAGTTTTAGCTCAAAATACCCCACAGATATTTTTATATATCATGTTAAAGTCACTTTTTGAGGGTGAGCAAAAACACACAGTTTTGTGTCTGTCCCTTTAAATGCAAATGAGCTGCCACTCCCGGCACAGGGGGTGGAGCTACAAGAGCTCATGTCCTTTTACCTCACACACACACACACACACACACACACACACACACACACACACACACACACACACACACACACACACACACACACACACACACACACACACACACACACACACACACACACACACACACAGACACAGTCCTTAGTCCTTAAAAAATTAATTCTTTAAAAGCAAATATCTCCCTTTGCTTTGAACTTTGAGCGTTGTAACTTTTGCAGATGATGATTATGATCAAAAAGCAACATTACACACTAACTACAGTTAGAAAAGTCAAATCATGATCAACCACCCCTTTAAAATGCCGGGTTGAACAGGAAAACGGACAATTTTGGTTTCTAAACGTCTCCTGAATTTTGTTGTCACCCCCTTGTGGAAAACATGCACTTTATTTTAAGGTGACGCTGTTTCACGTTACAACATGTACTTACTATCATAATAACAGTAAGTTATGCATAATTACTAAGTAACTAACCCTAAACCAAACCCTATAGTAAGTACATGAAGTTAATTAATATTACTCAGTAACCTTAAAATAAAGTGTAACTTAAATTATAATCAAGTGTACTTCTTCAAAACACGACAGAAGAGAATAAAACTAATAACTCATAATGTACTTTAAAGTAGAACATTTGATTTGACATTATGACAAAGTGCACTATTAACAACTTTTTAAGTCCTTTATTTCATTAATATTATATATTTTTAGCAAGTACAGCTTTTTAATAATTCTCTAATATTTGAAGCACTTCACATTCAATACGATTAAGTTTAAGTGCAGCTCTTTTCTTTCTCAGGCTCTTCTCGTCGCTTCGGGAACAAGCCTGGGTCATACGTTCTCTGTTCATGGGTTTGTAAAGTCCTGTTCATGTTGACATCTGCACCAACATATGTTTCAGTGAGTTTGATTGGTCAAGCAGGGAAAGTGTTTTCTGTTCTTAAAGTTGATAGTCTTAACTTTGCAGGCTTTTTTAATTTTCTATTATTATTATTTATTTTTATTTACATTAAAACATATTTTTTTCTTTATTTGATTTATTATTATTATTTATAAAAAAATGTTAAACTTTGCATGGTTATACAATGTGTTGTGGTTTATTATTCACTGCCGTCTGTGATTGGATGAAGTTTGATTGAGGTCAACTTTGGAGTAAGTGTTTTCTTTTCCCTTTTTAAAGTTGATATACTAGTCTAAACCATGCAGGATTTTTTTTTATTATTTTTTTTTTATTACTATATATATATATATTTTTTTACATATTTTTTATTATTATTATTCTTTTTGGTCCCACTTCATATTAAGTGGCTTTAAGTACTATGTACTTACATCGAAAAATAAGTACAATGTACTTATTGTGTTCATGTTGTATTGTAAAACACTTTTTCTGCTATTGCGGTGTGATACGGTAAGGTTAGGGACAGGTGTGCTGGGATGGTTAAGTTTAAGTGTGGGTTAAGGTATAAGGGAAGGGTCAACAGTGTAACTACAAATGTAATTACATACATTAATTACAGCTGTAATTACATGCAGGTATTTTAAAAATATAAGTACAATGTAAAAACATGTATGTACACAATAAGTCCATTGTATCAAATTAGTAATTTCAATGTAAGTACATAGTACTTAAAGCCACTTAATATAAAGTGGGACCTTATTTTTATTTTTTACTTTGCATGATTATATGATGTGTTGTGTTTTATTATTGAAGTTTGATTGAGGTCAACTATGGAGTAAGTGTTTTCTTTTCCCTTTTTAAAGTTGATATACCAGTCTTAACTATGCAGGATTTTTATTTTTATTTTTATTTTTTATTATTATTATTATTATTCATATTTATTTTAAAAAATTTGCTTTTTTTTTTTTTTACTTTGCATGATTATATGATGTGTTGTGTTTTATTATTTAAGTTTGATTGAGGTCAACTATGGAGTAAGTGTTTTCTTTTCCCTTTTTAAAGTTGATAGTCTTAACTATGCAGGATTTTATTTATTTATTATTATTTCATTATTATTATTATTATTTAGCTGCGCATGATTATATGATGTTTTATTATTGAAGTTTGATTGAGGTCAACTATAGAGTAGGCCTAAGTGTTTTCTTTTCCCCTTTTAAAGTTGATATACTAGTCTTATTTATTATTATTTCATTATTATTATTATTATTTAGCTGTGCATGATTATACGGTTAGATGAGTTGTGTTTTATTACTCACTGTATTCCCCTGCCGCCCGTGACCAGTGCAGAAGCTCGTCGCACGCTGACCAACAAACCATGAAAGGCTGATTAATTAAACTCCATTAAGCTCAGTAATAGATGCAGATAATGTATCTCCAGGTCTTGACAGTGGGAAGCGAAGCTCCGAGCCCCAACCTCTCCGCTAATTTGACTAATTCATCCTCATTTCTGACGCGCCGCCGTGAGGCTCGGTATCTCTTCACGAGGCGCTCGGGTGAGGAGAGCTGGTCTCCATTAAAGCTTCTCCACATCCACTGATCCTCGTCTGATCTCGCTCGGCCTCTCGCTGCCGCCGCGCTGTAATCGACAGGCGGGTAATGAGGGAGTTTGGCCTGTGGGAGAGCGCGCAATGTTTTACGCTGATTTGTGATTTATCTGATGAGTTTTGCCTCGTGTCGTTCAGCAACTCTGCAGATCACAGTGACGGCAGCTCGCTTTAGTGATATTGTGGATTCAAGTTTCACTTCTCATCAAATTCAGCCTTGCATGTTGATGTTTGCAGGTATACATACATATATATGCATGATTCAATCAAACTAAAACCAAATGCATGATATTAAATCACAAAAATCACAAACATGCATGTTTCGGAGCGAAGCACGGCACTGTGTTCATTCACACACTCAGCTCATGATCCGCTGGTGTTTTTCTTCTGTAAAGCTGTGTTGAAACGATGTGTATTGTGAATTTTTAGTGTCTCGATTCACAGTAAATGCTCCATAGGAACTCCCTCTGAATCTGCTTGAGTTTGAGTCGCTTTAACACGCATTACCTCACAAACGAAAAGCAAAGGAGAAGCTTTAAAGCAGAACTCGGCAACTCTTTGCTGATTTTCACTTCCTGCATTTTGTAGTCAAAATAAAAGTTCAGTGGTTTAATGTTTGAAAATTAAGAAATTCAGACAGCTTAAGACACTTATTAATGGTGCTTGCCTATAGGCAAAGCAACATTAGTGTTCTCTTGCATACTTATTTTTTTTCTTCTTATTATTATTCCACACAAAAGTTTGGCGCGAAACTCGCCCCGCACCGTTTGTCACAGACCCCTGAGTGAGGTGTCAAATCGACCGGCTCATTGAGGAGAGGTGTGCTATATCTTTTCTAAGCGATCGGGTGTACGATGTTCGCACAGCGGACGAAAAAGCGGCCAAAAAAGTCCCATTGACTTAACATTGCGGAATTTTCAGAAATTCAAATCCCAACTGTCATTTTTCACACACACAGACACAAAGGGCCTGACACCCCTGCATGTCTCCCCCTCTCTCTCCCTCAGAGGATTTATATTATCCAGCAGCCAATAAATAATGACCTAAAATCCTCATAGCCACACCATAGCAACCAGTTACAGCACCCTAGCAACCATAAGCTATAGGCACGAGGCCGCAGGCCTCGTGCACTCATTATAATGCACTCGTTTAATAGAGATTTTAAATACTCTATAAAAACTCACTCATAGGCACGAGGCCGCAGGCCTCGTGCACTCATTATAAGGCACTCGTTTAATAGAGATTTTAAATACCGGCCTCATGCCTAACCTTAACCCTAACCCCATACTAAAGGTTTTAATAACTTCATATTGTGTGTGTGTGTGTGTGTGAGCAAGTTTGTGTGTGTTAGAACACCCTAGCAACACCATAGCAACCACCCATAACACCCTAGAAACTGCCTAAAATACCTTAGAACTCCCTAGCAACACCATAGCAACCACCCATGACACCCTAGCAACCACACAAAATACCTTATAACACCCTAGCAACACCATAGCAACCACCCATAACACCCTAGCAACCACCCAAAATACCCTAGAAATCCCTAACAACCACCCAAAATACCTCAGAATTCCCTAGCAACACCATAGCAACCACTCAAAATACCTTAGAACTCCCTAGCAACCACCCAAAATACCTAAGAACTCCCTAGCAACACCATAGCAACCACCCAAAATACCCTAGCAACCACCCAGAACACCATAGCAACCACCCAGAACACCCTAGCAACCGCCTAGCAACCACCCAGAACACCCTAGCAACCGCCTAGCAACCACCCAGAACACCCTAGCAACTGCCTAGCAACCACCCAGAACACCCTAGCAACTGCCTAGCAACCACCCAGAACACCCTAGTAACCACCCAGAAGACCCTAGCAACCAACCGAACAACATGAATAAGCCATATCTCAGCAGCAGAACATCGTACAGACATGGTTGTTGGCTCGTATGCAATCATGTACCACACTCTAGCAACCGAGTGGTGAGTTTTGCCACTGCAAGCACCATTCACATTTTCTTCTGGAAATGTACGTTCAGAACACCCTAGCAACTGCCTAGCAACCACCCAGAACAACCTAGCAACCACCTAGCAACCGCCTAGCAACCACCTAGAACACCCTAGCAACCGCCTAGCAACCACCCAATACACCCTAGCAACCACCCAGAACACCTTAGCATCTTCATAGCAAACTCCAAGAACACCCTAGCAACCGGGTCGTGTTTTTTGCCACTGCAAGCACCATTCACATTTTCTTCTGGAAATGTACGTTCTAGTTTGTATTGTAATTTTACAGTTGTATTTATTTTCTTTAAAACGTATTTTTTTGTAAAGTGAAATAGTTTAGTCATTTTTAATATATATTCTTTAAGTTTTTCAATTATGTTTTATTTAATATTATTATCATTACGCTACATTTATTTTATTAATACATATTTTTATATAAATATTATTAATTAATATATGAATATTATTATTGTTGTTATTAAATACAAATATTTATTTTGTAAACATTAATCATTAATAATGTAAAAACAATAATGTCATATATTATTATTATTAATTTATAGCCATATTGATATATAATTATTTTATTTTAAATCACAATGTTTTTTTTTATCAGAAAGAGAGAAAACCTGTATTTTTTAAAATTGTATTTTAAAATCCCAATCACTTTTCTCTTTTTAAATCAGAAAGAGCACGATCTGGGGTGCGTTTCCCGTACAACTATACAGCTCGCTGCTTAACTACCATAGTACGCTGCATCGTTGGAGAAATTAACTAGTCACGACTGTTTCCCGAAACCATATGTCGCAAAATATCGTTCAACCACGTTGGTTTTTGACGTCTCGCACGTGGTGGACTAATAACCTAATTTAATGAATCTGTTTGAGATCAAATTAACGCTAGATTTTGTCATATAAGTTACAGACATCGCATCTGAAGACCATTTCTAATTGTTCTCAGTTATTTTGCTTTATTACCAGACTCAATATTTGGCTCGTTCTTACATAGTAGAGCACGTTCGCACATGCGCAGTCTTCAAATCGGTGCTTTAAATCTCTTGACAAACTAAAAGACGTAAATTACATTTGTATGTATTCTGAATAAATAACACGGGTTGTACTGAATGTCAGCTTGCTTATTTTGCTAAAGATAAGGATTTATTCAGTCTACATCTCATGTACACTAGAAACTCTGCTTCTAACCACAGCTCGAGAGCTCTCGCTCCAACCACAAGTCTGCGATGCTGTTTGCGAACGTTCGTTGGAACGATGGTTTCGGGAAACACCAAATCGTTGAACTGCTGATAACGAGATGCTTTCGGGAAACGCACCCCAGATTAGCAGCTGTAGATAACAAGTGAATCACAGATTAAATATTCATCACACAAAGCATCATATGACTTGTAATGTGGACTCCTCTTATGTTGTTTGATGCATGTAGCTATTTGTGTGTTTATTTATTCATAGATGCGTCTCAAGCACATGTATCGCTGTACACACACTGCCTGAAGCTGCACACACACCATTAATGTAGAGGAACAAACGAGCGCAGATGGTCCACACACTCCACACACTCGACTCGCATCTGTTGACTTCTCTCAGATGAAGAACTAAAGCGAACTTCTGATCGCAGACTCACTTCTTCTGCCTTCAGTCCAACGGACCTCTCGATCGATTCTGGACAGATGTTGAACACTTGGATGAGTTCCACGTATTATCCGCTTGACTTTAATCCTCATATTGATTCCTCAATCTGATGGGGAAAAAAATCCAATAATGTGTAACGGCAGAAGTATCAAAACAAACACACAAATGCATGAACACCCAAAAAAGAAACTCAGCTCAACCGTTAAAGCAACTTAAATAAATGCATGGTTGCAAGTTAAAAATTCTAATTTATTGAGTTGGGATTTAATCCTACACACAAGAGCATTTTATGGAAGCTTGTTTCCGCCACAGAATTACAAAATCAAAAAGCTAATTGTGACTTTTTATCTCACAATTGCAAGATATAAAGATGTAATTGTGTGTTATAAAGTCAGAATAGTGAGATATAAAGTCGCAATTCTGACTTTTACTGTCACGGACTGGGTTGGTGAAAGGAGGGAGGACTCAAGTGCAGAAAACAAATGGGTACTTATTAACAAAAAAAAACAAAAAAACAAAAAAAAAAACAGGCATCTGGCAGGATCAGGAAACACCAGGGAACATAGACAACGAACCAACACAGGACTGCAAACACAGGGAGACTAAATAGTGAGCAAACAAAAGAGGGTAACGAACAAAGCAGGTGCGGAAGATTAATCAATTATCAGGTAACGAGATGGGAGGGGCAATTCAGACTTTTGCATGTTTATATCTCGCAATTCTGACTTTATAACGCAATTGGGAGATAAAAAGTCGCAATTCAGACTTTTGCATGTTTATATCTCGCAATTCTGACTTTATAACACAATTGGGAGATAAAAAGTCGCAATTCTGACTTTTGCATGTTTATATCTCGCAATTCTGACTTTATAACGCAATAGGGATATAAAAAGTCGCAATTCTGACTTTAGCATGTTTATATCTCGCAATTCTGACTTTATAACGCAATAGGGATATAAAAAGTCGCAATTCTGACTTTAGCATGTTTATATCTCGCAATTCTGACTTTATAACGCAATAGGGATATAAAAAGTCGCAATTCTGACTTTAGCATGTTTATATCTCGCAATTCTGACTTTATAACGCAATAGGGAGATAAAAAGTCGCAATTCTGACTTTTGCATATTTATATTTCGCAATTCTGACTTTATAACGCAATAGGGAGATAAAAAGCCGCAATTCTGACTTTTGCATATTTATATCTCGCAATTCTGACTTTATAACGCAATAGGGAGATAAAAAGCCGCAATTCTGACTTTAGCATGTTTATATCTCGCAATTCTGACTTTATAACGCAATAGGGAGATAAAAAGTTGCAATTCTGACTTTTACATGTTTATATCTCGCAATACAAACATATATAAAATACAACTTTATATAAAAAGTCGCAATTCTGACTTTTGCATGTTTATATCTCGCAATTCTGACTTTATAACGCAATAGGGAGATAAAAAGCCGCAATTCTGACTTTAGCATGTTTATATCTCGCAATTCTGACTTCATAGCGCAATTGACCCTTCGCTAAGCCCCGCCCTCCTTAGTTACTGTTGCTACGTCTGGCAAGCTTTCGCGCCTGGCACGTCTATTATAGTGTATATGCACCGGTGTCAGACATTCCCAAGGAGATAATTAGTATTTTTTGGCGAACAGGTGAAATATCTGAGAGAGCGAGACAGAAGGGACTGAAGTGTGCATTCCAGGGATATATCCACGACATAATATGCAACCGATTCGAGAATAATTTCATCAAAATTGAAGCTATAAAGCCTATAGGCTGAGTCCCAGCGCAAGCAGCAGCGCCTCATTTGCCGACCATTCAAATGGGAAACCCACAAATTGAGGAACAGATGTTCATGCGCAGCAGGGTAAGTGAAATTTTAAAATAAATTATAATCTAATAATTATAAATCAAACAGCTTATCCATAAATCTAGTGGAATAACACTAACACCGGGAGAGCCGCGATCGGATTGGGGTAAAGTTACTCAGGGGTGCCGTCGATTAACAAAATGCTGAAATATATTAAAGTATGTCAGTGAGCCTCCGTCTTGCCTTTAATTGTCTTATTTTATGTTAAAATATATGCATTATGAACAAAGAACCGTCATTATTTCCAAGCAATATTAGGTTAGGTGTAACCTAAACAATATTAGGTTAATCCTGTGGACATTAGTTGTGAGTGGGGCGTCCCACACTGCCCGATCCACGCAGCATTTCTCCCACCGTCCAAACTTTTAGGACACCGGGTATCAGATTTGCACAATCCATACGCACAACGCTTCGGCACGTTTCCCTCGCTCGAAAGCTTGCCAGACCTCCCGCGCCTAGTTACGGTTGCTAAAGCCACGATTGGCCAGTGGCGGTTTATGGGCGTGGCTTAGCGAAGGGTCAAGTAGGAGACCCTTCGCAATTCTGACTTTTGCATGTTTATATCTTGCAATTCTGACTTTATAACGCAATTGGGAGATAAACAGTCAGAATTGCGAGTTTACCTCTGGTATAAGAGTTGCGTTTGTACCCTGAACATGCCTTTTTTTGAATATGTCACATGACTTGAGCTACCATTAGCACAAACAATGTTAGTTTAACAGTACGAGTGAGGGATAGAGCAATAGTAATAGAACAATAAAAATACTAAAACCCAAGTTTAGCTTCAGTTTTTGAGGATGAGAGATCCTGTTGTTCCTGTTCCTCGAAGCCTCTCCATTCTCTGAGCTCGAGGAGTCTTGTCTTCTGTGTTTGTTATGAGTTATGAAGCTGATTTCATAAGGAATCAGACGATCATCAGCAACGTCCCACTCAATCTCTTCAACAAACAGCGTCGGCAAACACATTCTCATAATTGTAAAGCCCTTCACAACGAGCGAGTTCCTGTTGTGCTGCTGTAAAGTTTCACTCATGCTGGTGACTGTGTGTCATCATTATCCACATCAATATCACGGTTATGTCTTTATCATTATATTTAATAAATCTGGCAGCGGCATCTATCGCCTACGATAATATCTTACACGAGTTTTCACAAACTTTAACAAAAATCTTTGAACACAAATCTAAGAATTAGAGTGAAGGGTTAGAGTGTGTGTGTGTGTGTGTGACAGGTAGGTTTAGGGGCCGGGTTAGTGTGTGTGTGTATGTGTGTGTGTGTGTGTGTGTGTGTGACGGGTAGGTTTAGGGGCCGGGTTAGTGTGTGTGTGTGTGTGTGTGTGTGTGTGTGTGTGTGTGTGTGTGTGTGTGTGATGGGTAGGTTTAGGGGCCGGGTTAGTGTGTGTGTGTGTGTGTGTGTGTGTGTGTGTGTGTGTGTATGTGTGAACTGTTTCCCTCAACACAATACATCAATACTCTATTGACGTGAGCATTACAGACCAAAGGCTCCGCGCACAGAGAGATGGAAGCGCATCGATCAGGATAATGGCCGGCAAACATCGTGCGCTTCTGATCATGTGTTGCATAATGTCACGAGCCTCATATCTGACATCTACAGGCCTGAATCAAACATCATACAGCACATGAAGAAACCACAACTGTGATATTAGATTTTCTCACTGCGGATCTCATTCAGTCATTATAATCATCCTCAGGCATTTAGTTTTATTTATAAAAATAGCATACATTTAATTCTGTGCAGCAAATACTACAGCATTATAACACAATAATACATAAAAAATGGATTTATTTAGAATTTTCACTTAGAAATTGCTGGTACATTTCATAAATAATTACAAAGAAATAGCAAGTAACAAATTAATTTAAATGTGACATTTTGAAGTAGAAAGTCTGAAAGATTATTTTCTTGTAAAAAAAAAAAATCTTTACTTACAATTTATGTTATTGTATGTGACCCTGGGACACAAAACGTATGTTTTTTTTAATTTTTTTATTGAGATATATACATCATCTAAAAGCTGCATAAATAATCTCTCCATTGATGTGTGGTTTGTTAGGATAGGACAATATTTGGTCGAGACACAACTATTGAAAATCTGGAATCTGAGGAGCAAAAAAATCTAAACATTGAGAAAATCTCCTTTAAAGTTGTGCATTTATGTTCACGATTGTGCTGCATTCACTCACAAAAATACATGTTTTATATATTTACGGTAGGACATTTACTAAATATCTTCATGGAACATGATCTTAATATCCTCATGATTTTTGGCATAAAAGAAAAAATTATAATTTTGACGCATACAATGTATTTTTGGCTATTGCCACAGATATGCCCATATATGCACACATTATTTCGATTTTAAAGGTGAAATATGATATTTTTGGATTGTGTGGTGGGTTTATACATATCTTTGAGGCGGATCAGAGTTTATATGCAGAAGTGCCGGAGAAAATCTTGCTCTTCTGTAATTACAGCTCGATATGAAGCGACGGCAATCTTGCCACTAAATTACTCTCCTAAAAAGCAAGGCAAGATAATGTGTGTGATTTCTGCATATGCCACGGATCCCTCTCTGCACAGCAATAATTATGACCAATATCTTCCTTCAATGTTTCTCTTTCAATTACAGTGGGGTCTAAATGAAATTAAAGCTTGTAGTCTATAATTACATCTAAAAGAATATCCAAAAGCATCAAAATGACAGCAATTAGAGGAATGGAAACTCCCACACATGAATGGAAAGTAAAAGACTCAGGGAATATTTCTGGAATAAATGCATTTAGACGTATTGTACATCCATCAAGATTCAAATGCGTCGTCTAAAGAGTGAGTGACGTGTGTTTTAATGGTTTTAATAGCGCTTTCTCAAAGGTTTTACCGTGAGCGAAAGTAATTCACCTGCGATGATGATACTCGACTCTCATGATGAGGATGTTTATTAGAAATCATCCACACTACCGCAGATATGGACGTGCACACTCATTCTTTATACATTATTACTATTATAAAATAATCATAAACTAGAAGTGTAGTGACAATAACATTTGAACCATGAAAACTCTCTTATATTTCATCAGACAGACGACAGAAGGATGGATAAAAAAAATAATACAAAAAATATATATAAAAAAATTATGTTCAATCTACGGGAAAAAAAACGGTAGCTGTGGTTGCCAGATATGTACCGTACAAAATACGGTAGCAACATTTTAGGTTCTACAGACTTACCTTAATTTTACAGTAAACAGTCATATTTCATTATCTGATTTACCGACCTATTGAATTACTAATATCTGTTTTGTACCATTGTAATAGACTGACAACCACCAATCACCAGAGAGACGACAGAAGGATGGATGGATGGATTAAAAAAAATTTAAATTAAAAATTAAAAAATTCTGTTCAATCTACGGGAAAAAAACGGCAGCTGTGGTTGCCAGATATGTACCGTACAAAATACGGTAGCAACATTTTAGGTTCTACTTAATTGTACAGTAAACAGTCATATTTCATTATCTGATTTACCGACCTATTGAATTACTAATATCTGTTTTGTACCATTGTAATACACTGACAACCACCAATCACAGCAGTGATGAGAGTCACATGATCAAGCAAAGCTCATCACATGCAGCTCTTCCACAAGAAAGTTAATATATTATAGAAGCTGCACAGTTTCATTCACACAAACACTAAACACCATCATGGTAACACACATGAAATTTACTAAATCTAATAAACATTAATTTAACAACATTAACCTGTAACATAAAACGTACTCGGTTACTAACGTAACCTCGGTTCTCTCTAGAGAGAGGAACGAGTACTGCGTAGTCGTAGCAACGCATTGGGGAAAATCCTTTTCCACGAGAATACTGAAGCAAAAAATTATCCTTAATTTTGTATCAATGTAAAGCGCATTGCCACAGCATACAGACCTAGGCGAGACAGCTCGCGCGCCTATTGGCTGCTGTGCGGCAAATGCTTAAGCCAATGGAGCGAGCCCTAGAGTGACGTCACACCCAATGAGTCACGTCCCGCCGAAACGGGCGTGGCTTAGGGCTATATATTCCGCCCACAGGCTTATGAACTCTGATTTTTAAAGCAAAACAACCAGAGCGCAGACACGGCAAGAAACGCAGTACTCGTTCCTCTCTCTAGAGAGAACCGAGGTTACGTCAGTAACCGAGTACGTTCTCTTACGAGAGATACTCTCGTACTGCGTTGTCGTAGCAACTAGGGGTGTAACGGTACGTGTATTCGTACCGGACCGTTTCGGTACAGGACTTTCGGTACGGTGCACATGTGTACCGAATGCAATCATTCCCTTAAATTAGGCTAGTTTTGTGTGCGGAACATAGGTCAATTCCGAGTTTCTACACGAACATATTAAGTGTCGGAAGTCTCCGCATTGCACTGATTAAATCTGATTAATCGTTTTTGTGATTCAAATACATGTAAAATATTACCATTACATCTGTCTTCCTGTGTGCGGAAATTTGTTTATGTTGCTGTGACAACGAAACACGTGCAAGCGCGCCTGTGTTAAGAGCGCTGATGCGCTCATCTGTGGACATTTCCAAATGCCTTTCTGTTAAAAGCAGGCTTTCCACACAAACAAACGTACACGTGTCATTAGTATGAGAAAAAAAATAGGATTTTAACTCGGGTCGGGCTCGGACATAAATATTGCATAAATAAAGATCACCACATACGCTCGCTTTAGTCCAGCCTCTCGCTAGCTAGCGTCATGGCCAATATTGGTTTGAGAGTATTTTATTTAGTGGAGAACTTTGCAGCAGTATTTTATTTCTTATTCTTTTTTATTTTATATATTTTCTATTTATTAGCCTATATTTTATCAAAAAAGTGTTTAAAAAAAGTGTAAACAAATTGTTAAAAAAAAGTTTATAGTAAACAACCAGTTTAATGTTTTGCATTTCTTTCCCTTACTGTACCGAAAATGAACCGAACCGTGACTTTAAAACCGAGGTATGTACCGAACCGTGATTTTTGCGTACCGTTACACCCCTAGTAGCAACGCATTGGGGAACACCCTGTAAGACGCCGTGTGTGCAGTGATCCGACACCATAGACCCAGAGCACTGAGCTGGGGTTCATACAGTACATAATCACCTATAGGACTCACAGAGAATCCTGAAAGAGGTGGGCTCTAACCACCATCTCTCACAAAATTGACTGCACTCAGCAGTACAGCATAACAATGCCATAAAACGGCGACTGAAATCTCAGTCTAATATAAACACAGTCATTTCAAACCGATAAAATCCTGGCCTGTAAGGCGGGCACCTCGAGGTTGTAAAACCTGATAAATGTAGACGGTGAGGCCCAGTCTGCCGCCATACAAATATCCTGTGAGGCAATCCCACTCGACCAAGCCCACGAAGAAGCCATACTTCTCGTGGAGTGCGCTCTAACACCCAAAGGGCACTGAATGCCTTTGGATGCGTACGCTAGAACTATCGCGTCTACTATCCATCTGGATAGACTCTGCTTCGAAGTGGCCAGTCCCTTGAGACGCCCACTAAACGAAAAAAAAAGCTGCTCTGTCCGTCTGAAAGCAGACGAGCGCGACACGTAAGCTCTCAATGCCCTCACTGGGCAGAGAAAATCTTCGTCCATATTATCCCCGATGACCGGAAGGGCAGACAGGGAAACAACCTGCGCCCTAAACGGTGTTTTTAGGGATTTTGGAACGTAACCATGCTTAGGTTTGAGCACGACTCTGGAGTCATGAAGCCCAAATTCCATGCACGACGCGCTCACGGAGAGCGCGTGCAAGTCCCCAACGCGCTTCACTGAAGCGAGAGCCAGGAGAAACACCGTCTTGAGCGA
This sequence comes from Phoxinus phoxinus, assembly GCF_949152265.1. Taxonomy (NCBI): domain Eukaryota; kingdom Metazoa; phylum Chordata; class Actinopteri; order Cypriniformes; family Leuciscidae; genus Phoxinus; species Phoxinus phoxinus. The sequence goes on along the minus strand of NC_136878.1, from coordinate 46,908,197 downwards.
CAGGTGTTTCAAATCAATCTCCTGAAGAGGCTCAAAAGAAGGACCCTTCATGGCGTCCAGCACCGTAGAAAGGTCCCAAATGGGAACAGTGGGAGGTCTGGGTGGATTAAGTCTCCTAGCTCCTTTAAGGAACCGAATGACTAAATCGTTCCTTCCTATGGACTGGCCGTGAGCGGTTTCAGAAAAAGCCGCTATAGCCGCCACATATATTTTGAGCGTGGAAGGGGATCTCCCATTATCCAATAGCTCTTGTAAGAAGGACAAAACCTCTGTTACTCCGCAGTCTGGGGGTGACACGCCACGAGACGTGCACCAGCCAGAAAAAACAGACCATTTAGACGCATAGAGCCGCCGCGTAGACGGAGCTCTAGCCTGTGTGATCGTGTTCAGCACTCCCTGCGGGAGGTCAGCGGATACCCGTTGATGGCCCACACGTGAAGGGACCATAACTCCGGGTGAGGATGCCAAATCGAACCATTTGCTTGAGAAAGGAGATCCCTCCTCAGAGGCACTGGCCACGGGGCGGTGCTGGCTAACTGCATCACAGCTGGGAACCAGGGCCGATTCAACCACAGCGGTGCTATCAGCAGCACTGAGCATCCTTCCTCCCTGATCCTCTCCACCACTTGGGTCAGGAGGGAGACAGGGGGAAAACCATACAGTGGGCGGCGCGGCCACTGATGAGCCAGCGCGTCCCTGCTCTTTGAGTAAAATTCCAGACAGTGAGCGTTTTCTGGAGACGCAAAGAGGTCTACTTCCGCTCTGCCGAATTTCTTCCACAACAGTTGCACTGTGTGTGGGTGTAACGACCATTCTCCTGCAGGAACGCGGTTCCTGGACAGTACATCTGGTCCAACGTTCAGGTGTCCTGGCACGTGCGCCGCCCTTAATGAAAGGAGGTTGCAGCGCGCCCATACCAAAAGGCGTCTGGTCAGCCTGTATAATGACAGGGACCTGAGGCCGCCCTGGCGATTTATGTATGACACCACTGACATGCTGTCCGAACGTATCAGTACATGGCAGCCCATAAGCAGGGGACGAAAGCGAGTGAGCGCTTTGCACACTGCTAACATCTCGAGGCAGTTTATGTGGAAGAGCTTTTCTCGCTCTGACCAAAGGCCAAAAAGCACTCACCACCCTGCGTTGGATGCGTCCGTAGACACCACCCTCAGACTCGAGGAAATCCCTAGGCTTACACCTGACAGGTACCAGTCTTTTGACTTCCACGGTTTCAAAGCTGCAACGCAAGCTTGATTGACCTTGAGGCGAAGCCGACCGGTGGCCCATGCTTTGCAGGGAACCCTCCCTTTGAGCCATATCTGCAGCGGGCGCATGCGCAGCAGACCCAGCTGCAGTACTGCAGATGCTGAGGCCATCAGACCTAGCATTTTCTGAAAGCTCTTTAGAGGGAGAACAGCGCCGCAGCAGAATGAGCTGACTGTGCGCTGGATGCGCAGCGCGCGCTGTTGTGACAGCTGTGCTGTCATCGACAGCGAGTTCAGTTCCAGTCCCAGAAAATAAATATTCTGACTGGGGGACAGCGAACTCTTTTCCCAGTTTACTGTGAGACCGAGACTCTCGAGGTGACTCAGCAGCAGGGCTCTGTGCGCCACTATCTCTGAATGAGATTGGGCTAGGATGAGCCAATCGTCCAAATAGTTCAGCACTCGAACACCCTGCAGTTTGAGGGGAGCGAGTGCTGCGTCCATGCACTTCGTAAATGTACGGGGTTCTAGAGACAAGCCGAACGGCAGGACTTTGTAGGCAGGAAGCGCATATAACATGACGGTCCCCGTCGCTGAGCGTTGCACGGCATTAGCCGCAGGAAGGCATCCTCGGAGAAGACGGCTTCCGGATACAAATAACACGTGTGAGTCGCGCCGGCGAACTCACACACACTCAAATGGAGGCAAAAGGATATAAGCGCCGGAACGCGCAGCTGGAAGGCGAAGAAGGCGGCGGTGCCAGCGGCTTCACGTCCTCTCCCGCTGAAGTGCTCTCTCGACGGCGCAGCTTCTCCTCGGATCAGCGAAGTAGGTGTTTCGCTGAAGGATAAAAAATCAGAGTTCATAAGCCTGTGAGGTAAAAAAATAATTTTTTGCTTCGGTATTCTCGTGGAAAAGGATTTTCCCCAATGCGTTGCTACGACAACGCAGTACGAGAGTATCTCTCGTAAGAGAACCATAATGTACATAACTCATTAGAAATAAATGAGAAAAATTATGAAGAAACAGTTACTTCAACAAAAATACATCAAATTTAAAGTGTCCCGCAGGGAATTGTGGGAATGTGAATATACAGTTTTTCACTGTACATTATACTATGATTTCTTTTTCACTTTCAAAAAAAAAATCAATGTAAAATTACATTAAAATGTATGGTTAGATCATCGTTATTCACTGTATATAGTAGAAACTTTCTGTTAACCAAATAACAGTTTTTAATTGTACAGAGATTAAAAAATCAATCAATATCAATATATATTTTCCACCGTTAAAATCACTTTTTTTTGTTTTTTTTACAGTGGATGGATAGATCGCTGGTTTAGATCGTACCTATCAGACCGTTACCATTTTGTCCATTTAAATGGGGAAAAATCAAAGATAACGTCAGTAAATTATGGAGTGCCGCAGGGATCTGTATTAGGCCCCCTGCTATTCTCAATTTATATGCTGCCACTTGGTAATATTATAAGAAAACATGGAATAAGTTTCCACTGTTATGCCGATGACACTCAATTATATATTTCATCACGACCAGATGATAACACTAAATTATCTAAAATGACAGAGTGTGTTAAAGATAAAAAATATTGGATGACGTGTAATTTTCTTCTATTAAATTCAGATAAAACGGAGGTATTACTGATTGGTCCAAAAAACTGCCCACAAAACCTCTTACAATACAACCTTAATCTAGATGGACGTCCTGTTACTTTATCCCCTACAGTAAAAGATCTGGGTGTTATACTAGACCGCAACTTGTCTTTTGAAAATCATATTTCAAATGTCACAAGAACAGCCTTTTTCCACCTTAGAAACATTGCTAAGCTACGTAATATGCTATCAGTTTCTGATGCAGAAAAGTTAGTTCATGCATTCATGACCTCGAGACTAGATTACTGTAATGCTTTATTAGCTGGTTGTCCTGCATCCTCCGTAAACAAGCTACAGTTAGTCCAAAATGCAGCCGCTAGAGTTCTTACTAGGTCAAGAAAATATGATCATATAACACCAATTTTATCATCTCTACACTGGTTACCTATTAAGTTCCGTATCTATTACAAAGTATTGTTACTGACCTATAAAGCCCTAAATGGTTTAGCTCCTGTGTATTTAAGGGATCTTCTATCGCCATATAATCCATCGCGCTCTTTAAGATCGCTAAATTCGAGGCTTCTGGTCGTACCTAGGATATCTAAGTCCACTAAAGGAGGGAGGGCGTTTTCACATCTAGCTCCTAAACTCTGGAATAGCCTTCCTGATATTGTCCGAGGTTCAGACTCGCTCTCCCAGTTTAAAACTAGATTAAAGACGCATCTCTTTAGCCAAGCATTCACATGATGCATCTCATACCTTTTATACTACAGTTAAATCAGATCAAATGCATTCATATTATGAACAGCAGCTAAGCTAATTATTTCCCATCTGCTTTTTTTGTTGTTATCTCGGGACGCCTGTCCCGAGATAACTCAAATAGAGTTTGTCAGCTCCAGTTATGTATCCAGCCTCTCATGGAGACTTCAGATGCCCCAACGCCTGTGATGAGACGACTCGACGCCTGTGAAGAGACGACCCAACGCCGGCGATATGTTATGCCCTAAATTTTATGATTAACTAACTGTATTTTTGTATGTATATTTTTGAAATGCATTTTCTGTAAAGCTGCTTTGAAACAATATGTATTGTGAAAAGCGCTATACAAATAAACTTGAATTGAATTGAATTGAATGGATAGGTAGTGTGTGGATTAGTTTAGATGTACTCAATGTACAGAGATAAAAAGAATAAAAACTAACTGGCCAGTTTTTGTCTGATTCTACTCAACATTAATTGTATTAGACATTAATATAAAACAAAACAATATATTAATATATGAGGTATGAAAGTAATTTCACATCTCAGAGTCCTGCTGTTCCTGTGGATATTTAGATGATTTTCAGAACAATAGCAGTTTTTTTATATTGCACTATTTTGTGCTACATCTTATTTTTAATGCTTATTTTGTGGAGAGTCCAAACACACTTTTTTTCTCTTGATCACAGCAAAGATCTTTTGCAGCCCAGTTTCACAGAATAACACATCAGTGATCCAATGTTTGATAAAAAAATATATATTTTTACTGCTTTTCTATTTTAGGTTCATTGGAAATCATTTCACCGACATCCACTGAAGCCGCTGAGGACGAGCAACGCTTCGGTCCGAGAGAAAGAATCTAATCCTCAGTCATTTTCTGGATATTCTGCGGCCCACATCTCTCCTGTGACACGACTACTGAAGAGAACGATAAAAACATATCCAGGAAATTAATCTGAAAGTCCTTCCCTCGTGTTTCCGATTAATCAACTGATGCTATCAGTGAAGCGGACCGTCGGTCACATGACGACACATCGACTCTTCCTTCAGATGATGAAGATCTCAGAGAGATGTGGTTTGTCTTGTGGGATATGATTATTCAACACTCGTTTCAGTTCAGAAAGGAAATATAATCACAATATTGTGATTCTTAAAGGGTTAGTTCACCCAAAAATGTAAACTCTGTCAGTAATGACTCTCCCTCATGTTGTTCCCCGTGAGACTTTCCTTCATCTTCGGGACACAAATGTGTCACGACACACACACAGGAAAAGGCAAGATCCAGGCGCAGTATTGGGGAAAATCCGTACTCACAACTAATCCAGGCAAGGGTCAAAATCCAAGTTAGGCAATCCAAAACATAAAACAACACAAAACAGGCGACAAAGCAGTACTTGGAAATGGTGTGATAATAGACAAGGACTCCATGAAAAACACTGACACAGACAGGGTATATGTATACACAGACACTAACACGGTGAGGGGAAACAGCTGCGTGCAATGAATCAATGATCACACAGAACAGGATGATGGGAAATGTAGTGAATGACACCGCATTGGAAGAGTACCTCCAGTGGCTATCCGGGGAACACAAACACTGTGACAAAATGAAGATATTAGTGATTAAATCTGAGCGCTGTCTCACTCCTCCAGAGGCTTCTGTTGTAATTGAAACTTGCCGGCCCAGAATGTTAGTAAAGACAATGTTTAAAATAGTCCGAGTGACTACAGCGGCTCAGCCTGAAGTTTATCAAGTGACGCGAATACTTTTGTGTTCAAAAAACAACAACAAAAAACAAACAAACACTTTATTGAACTCTTGATGTTCTTCTGTATGTGTCTGAGTTCACGTAGTGTAACAGCGCAGCGCTTCTGGGTTGAACGTCATGTAACGACGGAGACAAATCAGACAAATAATATTTAAAACTATTGGTCCTAGTTCTATGGTGATCTAAGAAGGGTCTTGGTTACCATGACTACGATCAGATAAGTTGGTTTTATTGCTGTTAAAAATGTGGTCACGTGACAATAGTGAAGACAGAAACAGACTTTAAAACAGAGTTTGCTGCATTCATTTATAGACAAACTGATCTATTAATGAACATGCACCCCAGGACACTGCGTGAATGATTTACTGTCTTGGTTACTATTAGGTCTTTGATACTACAGTATGCATTTTATTATACAACCAACGGTCAATGTAACACCACATATATCGTGTCTCCTGTCTAATTAATCCTCATTTAATGACTCACACTTTAGTGCACATCACCTTCTCTTAGAATGCAGTGTGTGTTTGTTATATCTATCTGAGTACAAACGGACACACAGATGTCTAACTACACTTGAGATAGCGTCATAAATCCTCCCAACAGAGGAATCTCCCGCTTAGAAATCCCCCCTTCCTTATTGGTTGAGCCATCCCTGAAAGGTGGGACCTTTCTCGGGCTTTAAATGCCCTCTACACAAGCCCTCCTCTCTCTTGGCCATCTCGGTAT
>NC_136878.1:46887124-46897124 GCF_949152265.1 Phoxinus phoxinus | reverse complement strand
TTTTGAACATTTTAAAGTCAAGTTGCATTTATTTATACAGCCCTTTTTACAATACAGAAGTTTCCAAGCTTTACAGAGATAACAGGAAAATAATGCAACAAAGTTTGTTTCTGCTGTACATCAGATCTGGAAGAACATAGAGTCACAGTCCAGCTTCATTTTTGTTGTAAAATAGTTATTCATTTAGTTAATTTATATACATATATATCCGCTCTGGAGAAAACAGTGATGTCCTCGCCCAGCTCAGCTCAGTTTTCATATAATGCTGTTAATAAAGAAATGTTCCCATAATGTTTGCAAAATGATCAAGAGGAACGTTCTCTTAACATTCACATAACCAAGAAAACAAGTTTTTAAAACTTTTGAAAAGGAGATTTTTTAAATGTTCAGCAAACATCAAGAAAAAAGTGTTGTAACATTTTATTTTACAGTGTCCTTGTTACATACGTTACGTGTACTTACCATATAATATCAGTAAATTATTCATAATTACATGCAACTAACCCTCAACCAAACCCTAATCCATAATAAGTATAGTTACTTAATATTACTCAGTGCCTAAATATATAATTACACTGTAACAACATTTTTTTAAATGATAAATGAATTTAATTAATTTAAATGTTTTATTTATTTGGATGGGACAGTGCATATTGATGAACGTACAATATAAGTTGACGTAAATACGCCGGATTTAGCACAATGCTAATTTCCATCCGCAGTCCCAGACAAAGAAATAAAATAAAAAAACATTGATAACAACTAACAAACTTACCTTCCCTAAATTGTTAAATCAAGCGTTAGGCCTAAACAGAGACACTTTCTATAAGAGACATGCCATCTCCTCAATCCTCAATACAACTATATAAGGAAAACCCGTAACGGCAAAGATGGCGGTTGTATGCACATGTCCCGCCCCTCCCGCTGGAAAGCCAATCATCTGCTTTCAACAGTCACGCCGGGACACATTTAAGCCTATCGTCTGGCTCACTGACGCATGCGCACAGTTGAGGTTTCGCCTGTCGGTGTCGTGAACGCTTGTGCATGCGTAGTAAAAGTATAACCTGTGCGTAAAAGGCGTTTTAAACCTTATTTTGGGGCAAAGTCATTAAACTTTTTCTTATCATATTTTACTGCTGTTTCTATACATGCAGTTTTATGTCCCGGTGACCAGTGAAAGTTCTGACTCTCTGCCCACTCATTTAGATAGGAGCCGGATCTTGTTAGTCCGAAATAGCTGCCCGGAGGCGTTACAAGATGGCGGCCGAGTGGCACGACTTGCCTACAAGGACTTTGGCCTGAACCACTGAAACTGTTAAACGGACCTTGTCAGGAAGGTGTTGTGTAAACTGTGTAGTGTCGGTGTAAAACTGTCCCCGGAGTGGATCGTGACGTTGCAAGGTCTGCAGGATTGCTGGTCACGGGTCACTCGTGTTTCTGGAGGTTCTGAACAGCGTTTCGCTCGATCGTGTTCAGCTGTTCGCTCCCACCCGTTTGACTCACTAAACCGCTCTGAACGCGGTCCAAGATGAGCCGGAGGCAAAACCCTCGCCAGACGATCTGCGGACACAGTTTAGCTGACTAACACGTGATGGGCAACGAGACGCTCTCACATGGGCCGACTGAAGAACACACCGGCTGTTATTACGACATCAAGTGTGTGTGTGTGTGTGCTGAGACACTCTCTGAGAATAAAAACCATTCTCAGGTTAAAACCTGTGTTGTATCCCACTCACACACACACACACACACACAAATATTGTAACCATGTTCATACTTTTTAACCAAATTAACAGATTAATGCTGATTCTAAGCGGGAGACATGCAGGTGCGGTGGATTATATACACATTGTCGTAGAGAGAGAGAGAGTGTGTGTGTGTGTGTGTGTGTGTGTGAATGTGAATGTGTCCCAGTGCTCTCAGCGACAGGAAGGGCATCCAAAGTAAAACCTGTGCCAAATCGTGTGTGTGTGTGTGTGTGTGTGTGTGTGTGTGTTTGTGTGTGAAGCGCAGAAGAACAGGAATAACGCTAAGAAAGACAGCATGCTGATTCTAAGCAATTTGAGTAAATGCATTTTGAAAATATGAATGTTTAAATCAAATCAAATAGACTTAAACAGTTATTAATAAACTACACAGTGATTTTTTGACCAGGTTACACTTTATTTGTATATGAGTTACACTGTACTCAACTAAGTACTGAGTAATACAGTATTCATTAACTACACGTACTTACTATAGAGTTACAGTTAGGGTTTGGTTTAGGGTTAGTTACTTTTAATTATGCATAATATACTGTAATTACTATAGTAAGTATGTGTTGTAAAGTGGGTTACACTTTATTTTAAGGTGTCATGTTACAGTGTAATTATACATTTATGTACTGAGTATTATTAAGTAACTACAATACATGGATTAGGGTTAGGGTTTGGTTGAGGGTTAGTTGCATGTAATTATACATAATTTACTGTTATTCCTATGGTAAGTATGTGTAACAAGGACAGTGTAAATAAAGTGTTACACATAATTATTTATGTATAACTGACAAATATGCATTACATCAAGTGTATTAGTTTAACTGTGTAATCATAATATATTTTTATATGTAATTCAAATGAATACACTACCAGTCAAAAGTTTTGGATTTATTAGATATTAAATGTTAAAAGAAGTCTCTTCTGCTCATCAAGGCTTAATTTATTTGATAAAAAATAATAATAATTGTTAAATTGTTAAATATTATGACAATTTAAAAAACTGTTTTATATTGTAAAATGTGATCAAAGCTGAATGTATCATCATTACTCCAGTCTTCAGTGTCACATGATCCTCCAGAAATCAGTGTAATATGATGATCTGATGCTCAAGACACATTTATCATTATTATCAATGTTCAAAACATTTTTTTCAGGATTCTTTGATGAATAGAAAGTGTAAAAGAACAGCATTTATTTAAAATATAATCTTTTGTAGCATTATAAATGTCTTCACTCTCACTTTTGAGCAATTTTATTCATCCTTTATGAATAAAAGTATTGATTTATTTTATTTCTTTCCTCCAAAAAAATAAATAATAATTCATACTGACCCCAAACTTTTGAACGGTAGTGTTTAATATCACAAAAGCTTTATATTTCTTTATAAATGCTGTTCTTTTAGACACCGAGTCGGTTTAATATGCAGCAAACGCACGGCAATAAACGCTCACAGTGTATCTTTCAAGTCACATCTCCAGAAAATTGATCAAAAACTTGCCGGTTTGCTTTGTTCAGTGTTTGAGAAACACAGGCACATCTCCCTGTCCGCATACACACACTTCTCTCCACATAATTGAATCCATGACAACATGACCTTTTGTATTACATTTATTTCAGATTTCACTCAGAAATCGGAGCTTCACTTCTTGAGGACGCGTGGACTGAACCTTCGGTTGTGTTCAGCCTCAACGAGACTTTATATCAAACTCTGCTATTCATACATATCTCATGTTGTGTTGTGTAATGGAGCATTGAAGTCCAAAACATGAGTCGAGAACGGCAGGTCACTGTTCTGAATACACGAGCTGAATACGAATGCATGAACTCAAGACACATTAACATTCACTAGACACATTTTGCATATTCATATCCGTGCTGAGGAAAGAAAAATCACTATTTTAGTTTTTTAGGTCTCCAACACTAAAAATGAGCAATGTCTTTTTGGCATTACAGACTTGATGATCAGTGAACAAGTAACTTGAGTTACGTAATCAGATTACTTTTTCAACTAACTAGTAAAGTAATGCATCACTTTTAAAATTTACAACAAAATATCTTAGTTAATTAAAAAAAAATAAAAAGTAACACACGTTTCTTTGTTTTCCCATTTATTGACTGACAGCTCTCCTGTCCCAATGCTGAGAAAAGATTGCATTGTCAGTAAACATAATTATTGATGGTTCTTGTTAGTATAATGATGGTTATTGTAGTTCTAGACTAAATTGTAGCGTGCATTTACTCATCTCATGTGCACAACACAGATTCAGTATTCCTCAAAATGAATAAAATCAGTCAAATGCTAAATCAGACTATGGAAACCGCCAATAATTAAATGTTATATATATATATATATGTATATGCGCCCTATTCTTCTGCAATCCCGAAGGTGTGTTTGAGCCTCTACGGTACACGCGTGTGCACTTCCGTCAGCCTGAGGCTTATTATTTCAATTTTGGTGTGAAAGGGTCTTAACATTTGCCCAAATATAGCACTTTTTGGTTATAAAATGACCAGGTGGGAAAAAGTAACACCAAAGTAATGTAACACATTTGTTTTCTTAAAAAGTAACTAAGTAACGCAATTAGTTACTTTTTAAGGGAGTTACTTTTTGTAACACCGTGTCCTAACTACACACAACGCAACGCGCAATAAAATGTGTCTTTTCCATGTTAATCAGAGTTTTTGTCCTAACAGGCCGTATCGGCGACATGAGTCGATTCTTTTAAAAAAAAACGTTTTTTATTTTTCTGTGACGTCGCGCTGGAACAACAAACATGGCAATGATATTCTCAGACACTGTTTATGTGCTTTATTTAATGTTAAAAGCGTGTCATGTGACTGAATATCATTTAGTGCTCCAGCTTTGCAGCTGTAAAAGCAACACTGGAGAATTCACCTCAGATCTTGAGATTAAACAAATGGAAACAAGAACATTCAAACTGTGAACAAGCAAGTGTATTCTTTGACAAAGATTGTTTTAGTAACTCAGTGGCCTATGTGTTTTAATAATGTTTCAATATTTGTGAATTTGATTATGTAGCTACTTATCCATTTTCTTGCGAGTGCCTTCAGGATTACTCTCTGGTGCCGTGCACTCGCCGCGAGACTCCGCCCACACGCTGTTCTGATTGGCTGTGCACTCGCCGCGAGACTCCGCCCACACGCTGTTCTGATTGGCTGTGCAATCGCCGCGAGACTCCGCCCACACGCTGTTCTAATTGGCTGTGCACTCGCCGCGAGACTCCGCCCACACGCTGTTCTGATTAGCTGTGCACTCGACGCGAGACTCCGCCGATACGCTGTTCTGATTGGCTGTGCACTCGCCGCGAGACTCCGCCCACACGCTGTTCTGATTGGCTGTGCACTCGCCGCGAGACTCCGCCCACATGCTGTTCTGATTGGCTTTGCACTCGTCGCGAGACTCCGCCCACATGCTGTTCTGATTGGCTTTGCACTCGCCACGAGACTCCGCCCACACGCTGTTCTGATTGGCTGGGGGTTTTGATTGATTTTGGCGCATCTCGCAGTCGCATCGGAACAAATTATTTGGACAGACAAATTATTTGTCACTGGAATCTTATCGCATCGCGTCTGGTTAGGACACGTTGTAACACAATATTGTAATGCATTACTTTTCAAAGTAACTTTCCCCAACACTGTTGATGATAGATAGACTATTCAGTGTGTTCATGTTTTTACTCGACCTTGACTAACAGGAGAAGGTCGAAGAAGAAGGCGGAGCCTCAGAGCCACACCCACATATGACATCATCATCACGGACCAATGGCAGTTTGAAGGCGTTTACTAACAAACTTTCCTTTTGGCCTGATTTTGTTGACGTCATACAAGTGTGATTTGATCCGAAGCACATCAAGAACATCAGTTTAGACTTTAGGAGCAAAATGTGTGTCTTGGTGTAACAGAGAAAATCACTGCCAGTGTTGGGTACCGAGGTTGTGATCGAATGAGAAATGTGTTTCTGTGTTAGGAGGAAAGTCTGAGATCATTTCTGACTTGATTTGAACATCTCAGTCTAGGTCAATCTCTCCTCTTTCGTTTTATTTATTTCTAGTGAAGTGAACGGCAAGGTCAGCTCGTATTAAACACCTCTGCGCTTCGATATCACACACACCAGCAGAGGCATGAACTGACACACCAAATCTGGCCTGACAACAGAACATTGCCTTCAGATCTCACACTCGGTCTCGCTTTTACTGTGCTGAAGAAAACAGAGGAAAGGAAAGGTCCGATCAAACAGCAGCTTCAAGGAGCAACTCAACAGCATGATGGCATCAGCGTTTGAAATGAACACAATCAATTATTAGTTCAAGTTCAAGTTCATTTTATTTATATTGCACATTTTATAACAGCCACTGACTGACCAAAGATTAAGAGACAATAAAACGACAAAGAGACAATGCATAACAGCGCAGCAGAGATAAGTGCAGCAAAGCTAAGAGCGGCCGTAAACCGGAGTAGCACAAACATTGTCGGGCTTAAAATAAGAAAACAGAAATGGCAAAACAGCATCAGACTCATCAATAATACAACTTTATTATCAGACTAAGATACATTGGAAAAACAGCATCAGACTCAATGGAGAAATAATAAAACTAACCAACCTTAATTATAGGCCAAGGAAAACAATTATTAAACTGCACGTTATTATCTATAAAATGAGCATTAGCTATATTAGCATATCTATATGCTGCGCATCAGTGTCAGGATTTGTATAGTAACTGTTTAGCTGCATTGTCTTTGTTAAATCAATCAATCAATCAATCAATCAATCAATCAATAAATACATAAAATAAGTTAATCTAGAAATTGACTGTCAATGTAAGAACCAGCCCAAAAGGCAGGAAAAAAACAGCGTAGTGTCGGACAAGACACTTTGTTCACAGCTGTCCCTTGTCTTGCCATTAGTCCATTTAAGCCCTCATGTTTGCCATGTGTCTCGGTTTTGTTCCACTGTTTGGTAAGCTTTCTGTCCATGTTTTGCTCTAAGTTCATGCCAAGCCATCTTATGTTTTTTCTTGTTATGTTTGTAAATAAACTGCACTTGGGTTCTCTCTACAACTTGCCTTCAGTGGATCATTAAACTTGACCAAGACACATGGCAAACATGATGGCGATATACACATGGACTAATGACAAGACAAGGGACACCTGTGAACCAATGAACCAATGAACCAATGACACATCAGACAAGGGATCACATGACTAGAACAGGGGATCACATGACCAAGACGAGACCAAATCGTGACACTTACATTGACGCGGCTGCTATTTAGTTTCTATGTTATTCACAAGAACTTGATCTGAATCTGACATTCCAGTTAAAGGACGATCATCATTTTTTATTCAACCTTAATTTAGGTGTTATTCTATGTTTTAAATCTGATGTTGCACTGGTCACTATAGTCACAAACTGGTTATAGTGAGAGTTTGCAAGGTTAACTACAATAATAATAACTTTAATCCTATTAAATGATTTCACATTTCTAAGCCTTCTAAACGATCAAACATTGCTGAATAAACTGCCGCTCACAATCTCCTCCAGTTCTTCAGTCTCTGATTGATAGTTTAGACTTTTTAGCAAGTAAAAGTCTGTTAGTATAATTGTTCAAACCTCCAGCTCGTGCTTAACGTGTTTGTGCTGTCAAATCTGCACTGAGTTTAATAAAGTGAACATAATGACTTTGATATTAGTAATATTTCAACTGGACTGAAGCTGCTTCCGTTTACTTGATTATCCATTCATATGTTTGTTTTAGAAAAATCACGAATATTAAATATGATCATCAGGCCTTTGAGGAAGGTTTATTTGTTCATCTCTCAATCATTGTATTGCATTATAAGTTTTAAAACGACAGAGCTTTGATAAACTAAGCGTTTAAATCTCACTAAGACATATTATTGGCAGATATTGAGCGACGACTGATATTTATATGCATTTAAACATTAAATAGGACCTGGGGATTCACACTTAATTTGATATAAAGTCAAACCACTATTAACACATGCAAAGAAGACAGCAGAATCCTTATACCCGTATACTGTGCATCATATATTTAACACACACATATACAGGGCAGAGAGCGATTGATTTATGCACTGACTAACTCTTGCTGCATTTATTACTGTCAGATGTATTGAATATGCGATGTATGCAAAGGCACTAATTGTTTGTTTTCCACACAAAGCAGAAAAACAAGTTCAGTCCTCATGTGACTCTAGTGAGTCTATAGCGTAATATCACAGAAGCGCTTACAGCACAATTTACAGACATTATCAAAGGTCATAATTTATAAGCTCACATATTTCTCACAAAGAAATGTCATATTTCTATCTATCCATCATCCATCATCCATCATCCATCCATCCATCATCCATCCATCATCCATCCATCCATCCATCATCCATCATCCATCCATCATCCATCATCCATCATCCATCCATCATCCATCATCCATCATCCATCATCCATCATCCATCCATCATCTATCCATCATCCATCCATCATCCATCATCCATCCATCATCCATCATCCATCCATCATCCATCATCCATCATCCATCATCATCCATCCATCATCCATCATCCATCCATCATCCATCATCCATCATCCATCATCCATCATCCATCATCCATCCATCATCCATCATCCATCCATCCATCCATCATCCATCATCCATCCATCCATCCATCCACCCATCATCCATCAATCATCCATCCATCCATCCATCCATCCATCCATCCATCCATCCATCCATCCATCATCCATCCATCCATCCATCCATCCATCCATCCATCCATCCATCCATCCATCATCCATCCATCATCCATCATCCATCATCCATCATCCATCCATCATCCATCATCCATCATCCATCCATCATCCATCATCCATCCATCCATCCATCATCCATCATCATCCATCATCATCCATCATCATCCATCATCATCCATCATCATCCATCCATCATCCATCATCCATCATCCATCATCCATCATCCATCCATCATCCATCATCCATCATCTATCCATCATCCATCATCCATCCATCCATCCATCATCCATCATCCATCCATCCATCCATCATCCATCAATCATCCATCCATCCATCCATCCATCCATCCATCATCCATCCATCCATCCATCCATCCATCCATCCATCCATCCATCATCCATCCATCCATCCATCCATCATCCATCATCCATCATCCATCATCCATCCATCCATCATCCATCCATCCATCCATCCATCATCCATCCATCCATCTATCCATCCATCCATCATCCATCCATCCATCATCCATCATCCATCATCCATCATCCATCATCAATCATCATCCATCCATCATCCATCCATCCATCATCAATCCATCCATCCATCATCAATCATCATCCATCCATCATCCATCCATCCATCATCCATCATCCATCATCCATCATCATCCATCATCCATCATCATCCATCATCATCCATCATCCATCATCATCCATCCATCCATCCATCCTCCATCCATCCATCATCCATCATCCATCATCCATCATCCATCATCCATCATCAATCATCATCATCCATCCATCATCCATCATCCATCATCAATCATCATCCATCCATCATCCATCATCAATCATCAATCATCAATCATCAATCATCAATCATCAATCATCAATCATCATCATCCATCCATCATCCATCATCCATCATCAATCATCATCCATCCATCATCCATCATCAATCATCAATCATCAATCATCAATCATCAATCATCATCATCCATCCATCATCCATCATCAATCATCATCCATCCATCCATCATCCATCATCAATCATCAATCATCAATCATCAATCATCAATCATCAATCATCATCATCCATCCATCATCCATCATCAATCATCAATCATCATCCATCCATCATCCATCATCAATTATCATCCATCCATCCATCATCCATCCATCCATCCATCATCAATCATCATCCATCCACCATCCATCCATCCATCCATCCATCATCCATCATCAATCATCAATCATCAATCATCATCATCATCATCAATCATCAATCATCAATCATCAATCATCATCATCAATCATCAATCATCAATCATCATCCATCCATCATCCATCATCAATCATCAATCATCAATCATCAATCATCAATCATCATCATCCATCCATCATCCATCATCCATCATCAATCATCATCCATCCATCATCCATCATCAATT
>NC_136878.1:46877124-46882124 GCF_949152265.1 Phoxinus phoxinus | reverse complement strand
ATAGCAATCCGCCATGTAACAAGCGCGTCTGCTCTTAAAGGGAATGTGAGAGGACGCTCTGATTGGTTTATTTCACGTTACGCCCAAACCACACCTATGAATAATGAAGCTACTTCAGACCAACCCCTTTTAGATTTGCGTCGAGCGCAAGAGTCATTTATCCCGCTGGGAAAATAGCAACAGCGCCGGGATCCGCCCACAAAGTTACTTGCGCTTTGCACTTTGACACTTGCGTTTCAGATCGTTAAAATAGGGCCCCTGGTCTTTAATGCTTCAGGAAGACTCGGAGTCCCAGAGACGAGGGTTTATCTTCACATCACGAGGAACTGATGATTCTGAGCGGCTCTCTGGGTTTATGTCACGGCTACGGCTCGGAGAATCCTCACGCACGTCATGTTGTGTAATGTTGGTTTGGTTAGAGGGCTTTCTGAAGGGAACGTTAGCTTTATCATTTAACTTGTAATAATGATGAAAGTGCACTGCGCCGGGCTTTCGTTAAAAACAAACAAGCGCACAGCTGTAAAAAATAATGTTCACAAGGATTATGATTCTGATGGCATTAAAGAAAAATGTTTCATGTTATCAAAGAGCAGTTCTGGATAATATGGGATTACTCACAGTTCAGTTCTCGTCATTAGATTATCAGACTACAGATATATTTTTATATAATTACTTGAACTATCTCTGAGATGCGCCACACATTACATCTTCACGTTGGAAAGGTCACGCAAGACGGAGTCGAAGTACCATCATCATCATCATCATCAACTTTATTCCAGACTCATGGTCCATTCTAGATGGCTCAGACATGACATACAACAAACATTTAAAATACAAAATAAAAACAGAAGAGACTACAATACAGTATTTCTATATAGACACTTATACCAGTGCTTCCATAATGATGATTGATATCGTATGGCACTAAACCTAGGATTTACCAGTACCATAATAATGCTGTTCCGGGAGTCGTTCAGGCGACAAATGAATTTGTAAACGAGTCTCCTCAATAATGCCTGAAAGGTGCTGACCCCTACCTTACAAAACAAGTCACTAGCACTGGAGCCTTTTAATTAGGGTACCGACCCAGTGTTTACAAGTATGATGAATGTATTTTGAATGACACATATTTATATGTATTTGTGTCAGTTTATTGTTTTAAATGGTCTTACGTGTTGTCACGGTTTGGGTTTTTGTTTCTTGTTCGTCATTGTCATGTTTCTGTGTCTTGTCATGTGATCCCGTTTGTCATGTGATCCCGTTTGTCATGTGATCCTGCCATGTGTCTTGTCACTTGTTAATTGACCGTTCGCAAAAGCCACGCCCCTTAGTTATTGTTACTACGCCCGTCAAACAATTGAGAACCAGACACATGGCCATGTTGAGCTCCACACATTAAGTGATTGGTTTTGGAGTAATGCAGCGACATATCCTCCAGGGCACGACAGAAAGTATAGACAGAATAGCACGGGAGCACATGCACAAAACAGTTTTGTAAAATTATATATCAATCATTTTTATTTGATCATAATCATTTTACGAAGCATGTGCTCCCGCGCGCGCTATTTCGGTCACAGCACTGCAATCAGAGGACGCGCTGAACCATCAACTCTCGATGCGGTTCTCTTCATTCATAACTCGTAGCCTAATACTGAGAAGGATATGTTTGTGTAAATAGTTGTGCAACTGCGCAAACTTTGTTTTGAAGTGTAATGTTTGAGTTCCAGAAGAATTTGTGACTGTGTTCCTGTTCAACCACATCAAAGTTTCGTAATTAGTAAGTCTGTGCTTTTTCTCTTTTTTGTCTCTTGTTTGCTGACTGATGAGGGGGCCGCATTGCCGTAGCGAAACGGTGTGTGTACATGTAGTTTTTAATTATAGTTGCAAGCAATCATAAAATACAGCATATGAAAAAACAAAATGCAAAAAAAAAAAAGGTGAGAAACGGACCTCGGGTAGGGCTTAAATAACCGTAATGTTTGGGTCGGGTCAGGTTAAATTATTTTGGGTACGGGCCGGCTTAAGTTTTAAGCACGTGCAGACCTCACTGCCATAGGCACATCGTTTCACTATCTTGCTGAAATCGCAATGTTTGACGGAGGTCCTTCTCCTTAGTTACAGTTGCTGAGCTAGGATTGGATGAGAACCGTTCGAGGGCGGGGTTTTGCGAACGGTCAATTGTCTGATCATTGTTCCTTGTCTGGTAATTAGTCAGTGTATTTAAGCCCTTGCAGTGAATGTGACAGACATAATTCACCTTTGTTATTGAGTGTAGTTCTGTACACTGTGTTTCTACATAACTGTTCAGGGATCGCGGTCCCTTTAAATGTTCGGAAGGCGTGATGACGTGGGACGCTGGTCAGCGCCATTGATCTGTTGTTTTGTTTACCTTCGAAAATAAACGACACACATACTTGTGTGCTCAAAGTGAGAAGTTGTCTCTTGCAAATTACTGCAATTTCCACACTGGTGACCCCGACATTAGTCTGCTGGACGTATCCAGAGACACAACGCGATCATGACCGCGAACGCTGTCACCCTCAAACTCCCCGAATTCTGGGAATCGTCAGCATCGGCATGGTTCGCCCAGACTGAAGCACAGTTCGCGTTGCGTGAGATCACCGCGGACACAACAAAATATTACTACGTTGTGTCTGCTCTCGGAAATTCAACAGCATCCAGAGTGGTGAGCCTTCTTACAAATCCTCCCGAAAATGAGAAGTATACAGCACTTAAAGCCCACCTGTTGAAAACGTTTGGACTGTCGGACACTGAGAGAGCCAGCAGGCTTTTCTCACTTCAAGGACTGGGTGACAGCAAACCGTCCGAGCTCATGGACCGTATGCTGGATCTTTTGGGTGAACACAGACCTGGTTTTCTTTTCCTCCCGCTTTTCCTGTGTCAGCTGCCTTCCCAAGTGAGAGCTGCATTAGCCAACACTACAATCACTGACTGTCGTAGACTAGCTGAAGAGGCTGATACATTTTTCCTGGCGAGTCAGGGACATTGTGCGGCTGCGCTTTTTCCCGCGCACATCTCTTCGGTGACGGGGGACGACTCCCCACTCATTGCTGCGACCACTTCTCGTCGGCAGCAGTCTTCTGGCACCCAACAGCCCTCAGGATTGTGTTTCTATCATGCAAAGTTTGGAACCAAGGCTAACAAATGCCGTCCACCATGCAGTTTCAGTGTTTCGGGAAATGCCAGGGCCGGCGCTCCGTAGTGGCCATGAGTGTCGGCCGCGTAGGCAGGCTGCTTTTCATCCGCGATAGCATCTCCGGACGCCGTTTTCTGTGCGATATGGGAGCACAAAGGAGAATGGTGACCGACAGCCACGGACCCCCTTATGGAAGCTGCAAACGGTAGCCCCATCCGCACATTTGGAACGAGCTACGTCGAATTGTGTTTCGGAGGACAGCAGTTTGGTTGGGACTTTGTTACTGCAAAGGTTGCCGTTCCCCTCCTCGGCGCTGATTTTTTGTGTGCACATGGACTGTTGGTGGATGTAAAGAACCGCCGTCTGATTGATGCTGTCACGTTTTGTTCTTATACGTGCACGCTCAGCGAGGCAGACTCCATACGACTGTCTAGCATGCTCTCAGCTTCCGATGATTTCCACCGTCTACTCGCCAGTTTCCCAGCCCTCACTCAGCCCACTTTCTCTGCATCTACTGTAAAGCATGGTGTGGAGCACCATCTCACCACTACTGGTCCACCCGTCTACGCCCGCGCTCGGCGCCTCGACCCGACCAAGCTTGCCGTTGCAAAGGCTGAGTTTGCAAACATGGAACGCCTGGGCATAGTACGCCGATCCGACAGCCCGTGGGCATCACCCCTCCACATCGTCCCCAAACCTGGCGGCGGCTGGCGCCCGTGTGGCGACTACCGGTGGCTTAATGAGGCAACGGCACCTGACCGGTACCCAGTCCCGAACATACTGGATTTTTCAGCACATCTGGCTGGCAAGGTGATTTTTTCCAAGGTGGACCTCGTCCGGGGATATCATCAGGTGCCGGTACACCCACTGGACATTCCTAAAACGGCAGTGATCACGCCGTTTGGTCTGTTTGAGTTCCTGTGCATGCCGTTCGGCCTTAAAAACGCAGCCCAATCTTTCCAGCGCCTCATGGACTCTGTTTCGCGGGACCTGCCTTTCCTTTTTGTGTACTTGGATGACATTCTGGTAGCAAGCACGTCCAAGTCTCAGCACCTGGCGCACCTCCGAACCCTTTTTGAGCGGCTTAGCCACCATGGACTAATTGTCAACCCCGCCAAGTGCCAGTTCGGTCTCTCCACCATCGATTTCCTAGGTCACAGAGTCACTAAGGACGGGGCAGTTCCTCTCCCATTCCGGGTTTTGGAGACAGGGGACAAACACTTTGGACAGGGGTGGCAAACCGGAGCGACTCTCCATTGACCGCCTTAAACCGGCTCATTTGGACGTGGCCAGGCCCATTGACCTGGCTCTGCCCCCACCCCGTACTCCCATCCCACCCAAGCCTCCCACACTCCATGACCCTCACCCGTGTAATGACGGTACACCGGCTGCAGTGGGGTCTCCTCGACCTCCGGTACAGCGCAGTCGTTGTGGCCGGTTGATACGCCCACCTCCCCGTTGACTGTTTGTTTTTTCTGATATTGTGAATTCTGGGGGGACGTGTGTGAATGTGACAGACATAATTCACCTTTGTTATTAAGTGTAGTTCTGTACACTGTGTTTCTGCATAACTGTTCAGGGATCGCGGCCCCTTTAAATGTTCGGAAGGCGTGATGACGTGGGACGCTGGTCAGCGCCATTGATCTGTTGTTTTGTTTACCTTCGAAAATAAACGACACACATACTCGTGTGCTCAAAGTGAGAAGTTGTCTCTTGCAAATTATTGCAATTTCCACACCCTCATGTTTGCCCTGTGTCTAATTTTTTAATTTTTAGACAATGACAGATCGTGTCGCTGGACTTGATTGTCTAGACAAGACTCTTATTCCTCGGCTGGATCGTG
>NC_136878.1:46819624-46872124 GCF_949152265.1 Phoxinus phoxinus | reverse complement strand
AGCCGCAGACGCTAGCTCTCTGTGTCTCTGTCGAGTGGAAGTTAGTCGTGGACGCTAGCTCTCGGCGTCTCTGTCGAGTGGAAGTTAGTCACGGACGCTAGCTCTCTGTGTCTCTGTCGAGTGGAAGTTAGTCGCGGACGCTAGCTCTCGGCGTCTCTGTCGAGTGGAAGTTAGTCGCGGACGCTAGCTCTCGGTGTCTCTGTCGAGTGGAAGTTAGTCGTGGACGCTAGCTCTCGGCGTCTTTGTCGAGTGGAAGTTAGTCGCGGACGCTAGCTCTCGGCGTCTCTGTCGAGTGAAAGTTAGTCGTGGACGCTAGCTCTCGGCGTCTCTGTCGAGTGGAAGTTAGTCGCGGACGCTAGCTCTCTGTGTCTCTGTCGAGTGGAAGTTAGTCGCGGACGCTAGCTCTCGGCGTCTTTGTCGAGTGGATGTTAGTCGCGGACGCTAGCTCTCTGTGTCTCTGTCGAGTGGAAGTTAGTCGCGGACGCTAGCTCTCTGTGTCTCTGTCGAGTGGAAGTTAGTCGCGGACGCTAGCTCTCGGCGTCTCGAAAACGCCACGCTGATATTGATCCTCGGTTTAGTTCTCCTTTTGTCCCGAAGTCTGCTCTCCGTGGTCCATAATGTGTAGACGAAACAACAACAGCGTGAGCGCCACTAGACGTAACACCGTTGTCCACGTCTGTCGCCATGGTTACTATGGCAGTACGAGCGGAAACCAGCGATAACGCGGATATTACGTCATTGACAGGCGGCAGTGAACAGGGACGAGCTATTTTTTTTTTAAATTTTAATTTTTCTGAAATTAAAAATCTTTGGGAACTTTTGTGATATTGTAAGAACACAACTGCAGGAAATATATCACACTGTGCAAGTGATTTCTAGATATTCTATTTCAAAAATCTTACATATTGTACCTTTAAAGCATTTTAAAGACACCACATAGACATACAGTATAGACAACATTAAAAGCTGGATTTTCCCCACAGGGGGGCTTTAAATAACATGTATTTACTGTAATGTTTGGTTTAGAGTTAGTTGCATGTAATTGTGCATAATTTATACGTATTACTATAGTAAATGCATGTAACTTGTAACAATTACTTTTCTACAAGGGATCTCTGGATATGTAACAATAATCCCATAACTAGCAGGTAAATGTAATTATGTCATATTAACATTTGCTTGTTGCATAGTGTAAATCAGGACTAAATGATGTTTGACTTCAACCTGGAAACTGTGTAAACATCAAATCGAATTTAATTGGACCCAAATAATTAAACATAATGAACATATTTTACAGTATATTCCCAATATTCGCAGCCTTAAAGTCTCGTGTCTTGATGAGTTGGAGAGTCCTAAGGATTAATCTGATATGATTGTGTTTGTGAATGCCATTTAGCGAAATAAGATCAATATTTCACTCTCAGCTTTTCTGCAGTTGAGCGTCTGTGAAAGACTGTGTGTCTGAGTCACCGATCCCGTGGGAAAAACCCAGATGAGATTCTGAAGTGGTTTTCCAACAGAAAAGAGCACCAGGAATGTTTTCGAGGGGGTTAGTAAAACAAGAACAACTCATTTTGCTTTGCGTTTGATTTAAAACCACTTCTGAACTACATTTCTACGCATGGAGAATCTGTCAAGCAAACAAAACATTAATATTTTTTTCTTCTTCCAGGCAATAACTACAGACTTAAGATTGCAAATATTTGGCAGAGCAAAGCGAGTGATGCCGGATTTGCATTTGAGAATAAACAATTCATCCGGTCTCTAAATGAGATGTTGCAGCGTGAGCAAACGGAAAAGCACTGAACTGTGAACAAGAACAATAATCAGGGGAAAAAAGGGAAAAGGAAAGCGCTCGTTCCCTTGAAGAAAACAGGGATAAAACAAAGAGAGTGGGCCCTCGACGGTGCTCCTTAAATCAAGAGAAGTGCGGCTCAAACTGCGTCGTGAATGAATCAAAAGCTCTCATTGATCAAGCCATTGATTAGGATTTGGTCGTGTAATTAAAGCTGACACAGTGTGGTGATGTCTCTTTAAAACACCTCCAGTGATGTAATCACCATTGAGAACCAATTACCTCAGCAAGCTGGAAACACAAGAGTGCGGCGGCCAGGGCTGTCAACTCGTCCACGTTCAGATTTGAATTCATTTTAAATTGATTTGATGTTGGACTGGAATCTGTAGAAGTTTGTTTCCGCCAGAGAATAAAACATTTAAAAAGATTATTGTGACTTTTTATCTCACATTTGTGAGTTAACGTCTCGCAATTCTGACTTTATATCTCGCAATTCTGACTTTATATCACATAATTGCATGTTATAAAGTCAGAATTGTGTGATATAAAGTCAGAATTGCGTGATATAAAAAAAAATCAAATAATATATATACAATATACAATATATATAATATACAAATAATAAAAATAATACAAATCATATGAATTGCAACTTTTTATCACGCAATTCTGACTTTTTATCTTGCAATTTTGACTTTATAACACAATTATGACTTTATAACTCGCAATTCTGACTTTATAACACACAATTGTGACTTTGAATCACGCAATTTTGACTTTATATCACACAATTTTGACTTTATAACACAATTGCGACTTTGTATCTCACAATTCTGACTATAACAAACAATTAAGACTTAATTTCTCACAATTCTAACTTAATATTGCGCAGTTCCGACTTAATATCTTGCAATTTTTACTTTATATCACACAATTATGACTTTATAACACAAAATTGTGACTTTGAATCACGCAATTTTGACTTTATAACACGTAATTCTGACTTTACATCACAAAATTCTGACTTTATAACACAATTGCGACTTTATATCATGAAATTCTGACTTTATATCAAACCATTCTGACTTAATATTGCGCAGTTCCGACTTTATATCTTGCAATTTTGACTTTATATTATATCACACAATTATGACTTTTATATCTTGCAATTATGACTTTATATCTTGCAATTCTGACTTTATAACACACAATTGCGATAGATTCTTAACTTACAAGCTTTTAAACTTCAGCATCAGGATGTAAACTTGCGATAGACGGACGTGTTTGAGGTTAAGTTTCCGAACAACTCTGAAATTCAGATTTTTTTGTAAAGTCTGATTTTTTTTCCATCATCACACAAAAATGTCACAGAATCTGCCAGTAGATGAAGCTCTTCTTTTATTACCCGTCACGGCCTTGACTGTCCCAACAACCTTTGAAAGAAAAATATTTCTTTGGAGCAATGTTCACATGCTCACAAAAATGTTGAAAGTTGAAAGGAAATACAGATGAGAGGAATTATCACGAGTGTTTTTGTAATTGTATTTTCTCCTCATGATTGGACTGTCACTCAGCCGCGATGAATATGCCCAAAAAAGACACTTTGTGCTTCACCACGACACAGATAAACGGAAGATGACAATAGCGGTGCAGGTGTATGGAAATGACGGGGTCTCAAACAGCTCTCGGAGGGAATCAAACCAGATCTGAGACATCACTTCTCACTCTCTTAAAAATAAAGGTTCTTTGTTTGTATTAATGGTTCCATCTTTAAGCTGCAGTCCGTAGTTTTTCCTCTGCTAGTTTTTCCTACATTTAATGCCCTTCCGATATTATCCTCGTTTTCGCATGGGCCGATAGTCTCTTTTTTCTGCAGCCACTCCGAAGTCTTTTACGTTTTACAACGGGTGAATCTCCAGCTGTCACTGATGATTGTCGTTTGAATTTGCCATCAAATTGATTAATTTAATTATATCAAATTGTAGCCCTATGAGAATTTTGTGTTTGCTAAAACCATTATTTTTATTTTATTTTCTTTAAAATGTACATTTCCTGGTGTTAAAAATGTTTAAATAATGTTTATGTGTGTTAAAAAATT
Source organism: Phoxinus phoxinus (assembly GCF_949152265.1). NCBI lineage: Eukaryota > Metazoa > Chordata > Actinopteri > Cypriniformes > Leuciscidae > Phoxinus > Phoxinus phoxinus. Next base: position 46,868,231 of record NC_136878.1, on the reverse strand, counting down.
AAGTTAGTTAAAATTCATGTACCCTGAAGAAAGATCCAATCAGGAGTCAGGGTAAGAGGTCGAGAGGAGACAGGAAGAGGTGGTGGAGGAAAATAAACGAGACGGAGAAAAACGAGAGAGAACACGAGTGAGAATTGCGCTGTGAATTGCATGTTAGAAGTTGGTAAAACACCAAGTTTAATGCGTGTGAGAGTAAATGTATTTGTAGACTGCACAACAAGTGAGTTACAGACATTTGACTAAGTTTACAGTGTCAGTTTATGGTTGAGAAGAACTCGGTTAGAGTTTTCCACGAGGAGAAAAGAGTGGATGGCTGGTCAGCTCGATCCAGCTACAAGGACTTTGCTCACGAGTAGCCTGCTCGGTTGCCCTTTTGTGCATTGCCTGGAAGCACTTATCTCCAGAACCATTCCTTGCATCGCTGTCGGACAACGCCTTCCATTGCCAGCATCGCGAGCACCGCGCGGCCGCGCCTTGAATGACGACGCGCTGATCAGCACAGCTGTGAGTTGAGTTTTTTTTTGCGCCACGGCGCGAAGCGACCGTGTGTTTGAGGTCTCAACGCTCACAAGCAACACTACAGGCCTGCATCGTATCTCTGACTGTTGGGGTATTCATTTTATTTCATTGAGTGGCCATTTAGTCATATTTGCCGGCTTAGCTTTATTTTGGGGAATTGAATTGTGTTTTATTTTATTTACACTGTTGAAATCTGAACTGTATATATGTACATAATATATTTTTCTCAGTAAATAGTTAAAACTGTGGAAGTCTTGCATTACTTTGGGTTTATAAAACTGATCATTTAGATATTTAAGGTACTATATCATTGAGGTTACAGTAGCCTGGTTTAAAGTGACAGTGTTTATAAATGCTGATTAATATAAGTGAACTTTAAATTGATGCTTATTGCCTTAAACGTATTTACAGCATTTAAAAAAGGTGTAATATTAATGTGTCTTTAAAAGGTCATGTTTATTTAGCCAAGCACTCTGCATACAATTAGTGTTTTACTTTAATTTTGTTTAAAAGACATTGAATTGTTATTTTACATTAAGTTAAAATTGGATGTTAGAGTAGGCTAACTGCTAACAAATAGGTAGGCTATTAGTGAATTACATTGGAGCATTAATTAATATTAGAAATAGATATCTTGCAAAAGAGGAATTCGGGGAGCGCACTCCACACTAATAGCTAGACACGCTAGGGGGCGCTACATAAAATGGGGGCTCGTCCGGGATTATTAATGCAGTTAACTAATTTGTAATCTGATGCTAATAGCCGGTAGCAGTAGCCGTTAAATTTTTGTTAGTTTCTCAAAGAAATTAAGCCATAGTTTACTGAGAAGCTAAAAGCCTAAAAGAAAATGGAGGATAAGTGTAGCACTGCAGAATTAGTTCTAGAGCTCAAAGACTGGTGCAGAAGAGAAGAGTTGGATGATGTGCACTCACTCATGGTACTGATTCCAGAAGACGTCGCAAATGCCCAGATTGAAGAAGCCCTAGGAACTATCAAAGCCTTAGGGCGAGTGCGAGTGAGAGGAAGGACAGTTAGTCTGAAGCTGGATAGTCACAAGGTGCTATGTGAGTGTAAAGAGATGGTGGACCCCACCAAAGTCCCTCCTGAACTGTTGCCAGAAGGCAAGACGAAAAAGTGGACTATTGTAATTGCTTCTAAAAGTCCTGATCCTACAGACCCGTTAAAGAGTTTGTTGGAAGAACCACCAGAGAGTGGCTCGGCAGAGTCTATTATCCGGGCAGTAGGTGATTTGTTGACTAAGATGGGGAAACCATCGAGTGACAACAGCAGTTACCGTCGTCTGAGACTGTTCTCAGGTACTTTGCCAACTCCGGTTGGAGAAGAGTCTCTTGAGCATTGGTTAGAGCAAGCACGCCTGATGGTCGAGGAGAGCGAGTGTTCCACTAAGGAAAAACGACGACGTATCATGGAAAGTCTGAAAGGTCCTGCGCTAGCTGTTGTAAAGGCTGTGCGGACTGCTGATCCAGAGGTTAGTCCTGCTCTGTGCTTAGAAGCCATTGAGAGTGCTTTTGGGTCTGCTGAGACAGGCGAAGACCTGTATTTTGCCTTCAGATTGCTACAGCAGCAACCTAAGGAAAAGTTGTCTGACTTTCTTCGGCGCTTAGAGTTGTCGTTGACCAAGGTAGTTCGTCGTGGAGGTCTAACTACAGGCCGTGCTGACCGTGCTCGAGTGGAGCAGCTTCTGAGAGGCGCTGTACACTCTGATATGATGCTCGTCCAGCTCAAGCTCAGGGAAAGAAAAGAAACCCCTCCATCATTCTTGGAACTGCTGAGTGAGATCAGAAGTGAGGAAGAGTATGAATCATCAAGGATGAAACTAAACACCTCTGTCCAGAGAGTTCACACAAACCCTGCTACAGACAGTAGACAGGATGATGTTGAGCGTTTGAGAACAGAAATTCAAGAACTCAAGTCAATGTTCACTGCCATGAGTACTTTGTCTAGCCAAGCTGTAGCAGATAGCAAAGAACCTGTGTCAATGACAAAGATGCCCTCCCCAGAGACAGGTGCTGATAGTGAAGTAGCTGTTTTGAGAAAACAAGTGAAAACACTGCAAAAGCAAATGGCAAGCCATAAGCTTAAAGTCTCTGAATCCCCTACTTCAGTGCTGCGAGTAGAGCCATCAAGACAAGCCCATAGTGATAATAGAAAGCAACCATCTAACGATTCAGATGGGAACTTTTGTTATCGCTGTGGGGAAAACGGCCATTACTCTGCCAAATGCCAGAATGCAGAGAATCAAGCCAAAGTAATTCAAAAGCTGATTCACGCTCTAAAGAAAGCTAAACAGGGTGATCCATCTTCTCAAGCATCAGGCGGAAGTCACACAGTGTGCTCAGCTAAGAAAAGTGAAGTAACCACCCTTGAAAGAGGCATTCCTCAAGGACTGATCGGCCCCTGTTCAATCATTCCTGTGAAGATAAATGGCCAGCACTGCGATGCACTTCTTGACAGCGGTTCTCAAATCACGATTATCTTCGAGACCTGGTACAAGCACCACCTACCTGATGTTCCAATTCAGCCAGTGTCAGGGTTGGCGATATGGGGTTTAAGCGACACCAGTTACCCCTACCTGGGATATGTTGTAGTGGAGATGGAATTTCCAGAGAAGGTCACGGGTGCAAAGGAGACCCTTTCCGTCCTTGCTCTGATTTGCCCAAGTTCCAAAAGTCCTGAAAAGACCCCTGTGATCCTAGGCACAAACGCAAACCTGTTCCAGAGACTGTCCATACTCTGCCGAGAGACCACAGGAGTGGACATTGCCCAGACTTTTGGCCTGAAGGCCAATACCTCCAGTGTTCACACAAACCAACCAATCACTGATGGTGAAGAGGATGAAGTTGCATGTGTAAAATGGATGGGTCCAGGCTCACTAACCTTACCTCCTGGTGGTGAATGCTGCGCCATCTGTGAAGTGGAGTTGAAGAGGCCTCTGGGTAAAGACATGTTGATGGTTGAGGCATCACCCACCTCTCCATTACCATCCGGAATACTGCTGCAGCCTATGGTCGTGCATGGTACTGCAGTGGATGATCACCTCACTGTCCTTGTCCAGAATGAGTCCATGAGAGACACCGTCATTCCCGTTGGAACTGTCTTAGGCCAGCTGTGTCATGCTGATCCAGTCGTTCCATCTCTGAAAGTTGAAACTGAGGCAGTGACTTTGCCAACAAAGTTAGACCCCCAACTGATTCAGTTTGGCGACTCACCCATACCACCACAATGGAAAACGCGACTTTGCCAAAAGTTATGTGAGCGAGCAAACGTATTCTCATTGCATGAGTGGGATGTCGGCCTAGCAAAGGATGTAGAACACCATATCAGGATGTCCGACGCAAAGCCCTTTAGAGAACGTTCAAGACGTTTAGCTCCAGCAGATATTGACGATGTTCGTCAACATTTGCAAGAGTTGTTAAAGGCTGGTATAATTAAGGAGTCACGTAGCCAGTATGCATCACCAATTGTGATAGCCAGAAAGAAAACTGGGCGTATTAGAATGTGCATTGACTATAGGACCCTTAATAGGCGTACAGTTCCAGACCAGTACACGACTCCTCGCATAGACGATGCGTTAGATTGCTTAACTGGTAGCAAATGGTTTTCGGTCCTTGACTTACGCAGTGGCTACTATCAGATTGCCATGGCGGAGGAGGACAAAGAAAAAACTGCCTTCATTTGTCCCCTTGGATTTTTCCAATTTGAAAGGATGCCCCAAGGCATAACAGGAGCGCCTGCGACGTTCCAAAGACTTATGGAGAAAGCTGTTGGCGATATGAATCTCCTTCAGGTGTTAGTTTATTTGGATGATCTCATAGTCTTTGGACGTTCGTTAGAAGAACACGAAGAACGGCTTCTGCGAGTGTTAGATAGGCTAGAAGAGGTAGGGCTAAAACTTTCCATTGACAAGTGTCAATTTTGTCAACCCAGGGTTAAGTATGTGGGTCACATAGTGTCCGCTGATGGTATTGCTACTGACCCTGAAAAGCTAGAGGCAGTCGCCAGGTGGCCTAAGCCCACAGACCTTAAGTCACTGAGGTCTTTTTTAGGTTTCTGTGGGTATTATCGACGCTTTATAGCAAACTACTCTGCGATTGTTAGGCCCCTCACAGAACTGACAAAAGGCTATGCACCCACCCAGCGTGGAAGGAAGCAAGCCCTAGACAAGACTAAGACATATTTTAAAGACTCAGAACCATTCAGTGACCGATGGGATCAGTCCTGCACGGAAGCATTCTATCGTATAATTCAGTGTCTGCTCAATGCACCCGTGCTGGCATTTGCTGATGCCAATAAGCCATATGTCCTACACACAGACGCAAGTTTCAAAGGGCTCGGTGCCGTACTCTATCAGGAACATCCAGAGGGGTTAAGACCAGTGGCGTTTGCCAGCAGAAAGTTGAGCTCTCCTGAACAGAGATACCCTGTACATCAACTCGAGTTCCTTGCGTTAAAATGGGCTGTCGTTGATAAATTTCACGACTACCTCTATGGAGCCAAATTTACCGTATGCACCGACAATAACCCGTTGACTTACGTCCTTACAACAGCCAAATTGAATGCGACAGGTCACCGTTGGCTTGCAGCCCTGGCCACTTATGACTTTGACGTAAAGTATAGGCCTGGAAAAGCAAACATTGACGCTGACTTGCTGTCTCGCAACTTACCTGAAGACGGGGAGTGGGATGACCTGTCGCAGAACGTAGTGAAGTCCATATGTCGGCAGGTGGAAGTGGATGTATCCTCAAATTCGTCTCCCAGATATGTGGAACAATTAGGAGCTTCACCAGCCTGTATTCCAGATGTGTATGCCTTTCCGTCTCAGTTACACCTCAGCTCACTGGAACAACTATCAAAAGCAGACCTGATGACTGCCCAGAAGAGGGATGCGGTGATCAGACGCGTGATTGAGGCATTAAAACAGGGAGTCTGGCCTAGCAACAAAGACTTAGACACAGAGATGCTACTGATGAAGAGGGAAGTTGGCAGACTGGTGATGAGAGATGGACTACTTTACAGAGCAAGCAAGAAAGCTGCAGAGGAGGCACTACAGCTTGTGCTACCTGCAGAGTTCAGAGAAGTGGTGTTGCACTCTCTTCATGATGACATGGGTCACTTAGGTGTGGAGAGGGTAACTCAACTCCTAAGAGCAAGATTCTACTGGCCCAAAATGGCTCATGATACAGAGGAATATGTTCGGAATTGTGGACTGTGCATCACTCGTAAAACACCTGCCAAGAAAGCTGCTTCTCTTCACCAAATCACCAGTAATGGTCCTATGGACCTTGTGTGTATTGACTTTTTGTCAATGGAACCTGATTCCAGAGGCATTAGTAACGTCCTGGTTGTGACCGATCACTATACCAGATACGCACAAGCCTTTCCTGCAAAGAATCAGAAAGCCCTGACAGTAGCTAAGATCCTAGTAGAAAAGTATTTCGTTCACTATGGCCTGCCTGTCAGGATTCATTCTGATCAGGGAAGAGATTTTGAGTCGAAACTGATAAAAGAACTGCTGACAACCTTGGGCATACGGAAATCACGAACGACTCCGTATCACCCTCAAGGGGATCCCCAGCCGGAGCGGTTCAACCGTACGCTGCTCTCTATGCTGGCCACATTAGGCCAAGAGAAGAAGAGATCCTGGAGTCAGCATGTAGCCTCATTAGTGCACGCATACAACAGCACAAAAAATGATGCGACGGGATACTCTCCTTACTATTTAATGTTCGGTAGGGAAGCTATACTACCTGTAGACCTGTGCTTTGAGACGGCAAAAGATGGAACGGAGGAGAGGAACCATTTCCAGTACGTTGAAAGCCTGAAACGTGACCTGCAAAGAGCCTATCAACTGGCTAGTCAATCTGCTGACAAGACTCACTTGAGAAACAAAAGAGCCTATGATCAAAAGGTCAGTTTTCAGAACATACAGGAAGGAGACCGTGTTCTTTTAAAAAATCTAGGACTCAAAGGGAAACACAAACTGGAAAGCCGATGGAGTTCCATACCTCATGTAGTGGTAGCAAAGATGCCAAACTTACCTGTATTCCGTGTGAGACCTGAGGAAGGCAGAGGTGGAGTAAAAACAATTCATCGTGACCATATCTTACCTATTGGGCCATCTGTAAGGATTCCAGTGGAGCAAGTCTGTGAAGAAACCCCTGTGAGACCCAGAACACGTTCAACCCGAACAAGACAAAAACAACTGATCATGAGTCAAAGAGAAGTCACAGAAATGACTGATTCTTCATCTGATGTGGAGTGTGATCATGCCAGTATACCATACCGGGAGTACGCGGAACGTCTACTAAAGAGGAGAGAATTGTCCGATGGAGTCTCAGAGCATTCACAGTATGAAGACGCCATAGAACCACATCCTGTGCAGTCAGCTGAAGAGCTAGAGTCCAACATGGAAGACGACAAAGGTCAAGTACTGACAGATTCGGATCCTTATGATTCCGGAACGGACCTGGATGCTGGAAGAAATTCTGTCTACGCACCTAAAGGAAAACTGAGATCTAGACCAAAAGTTAATAGAGTAACCAGACCAAGAATAACTGAGAAAAGACCAATAAAACCAGTGTTGAGACTTACCTATGATGAACCTGGAAAGCAAAGTGAGCAACCACTTACCATAGTTCATAGAGGAGTAATTATTAAATTAGGAAAACACTAGGTTTCCACTTAGTTCATAATTAGGAACTCATAATTATGAATAAGTAAAATAAAAAGAGCAAAAAAGTTCATTACTCTACATAGTTGAATGTGGGTATTGTGTTTTATGTCTAATGAGGACATTTAGACATTTAGTAAGGGGAGGATGTAGCCCTATGAGAATTTTGTGTTTGCTAAAACCATTATTTTTATTTTATTTTCTTTAAAATGTACATTTCCTGGTGTTAAAAATGTTTAAATAATGTTTATGTGTGTTAAAAAATTAAGTTAGTTAAAATTCATGTACCCTGAAGAAAGATCCAATCAGGAGTCAGGGTAAGAGGTCGAGAGGAGACAGGAAGAGGTGGTGGAGGAAAATAAACGAGACGGAGAAAAACGAGAGAGAACACGAGTGAGAATTGCGCTGTGAATTGCATGTTAGAAGTTGGTAAAACACCAAGTTTAATGCGTGTGAGAGTAAATGTATTTGTAGACTGCACAACAAGTGAGTTACAGACATTTGACTAAGTTTACAGTGTCAGTTTATGGTTGAGAAGAACTCGGTTAGAGTTTTCCACGAGGAGAAAAGAGTGGATGGCTGGTCAGCTCGATCCAGCTACAAGGACTTTGCTCACGAGTAGCCTGCTCGGTTGCCCTTTTGTGCATTGCCTGGAAGCACTTATCTCCAGAACCATTCCTTGCATCGCTGTCGGACAACGCCTTCCATTGCCAGCATCGCGAGCACCGCGCGGCCGCGCCTTGAATGACGACGCGCTGATCAGCACAGCTGTGAGTTGAGTTTTTTTTTGCGCCACGGCGCGAAGCGACCGTGTGTTTGAGGTCTCAACGCTCACAAGCAACACTACAGGCCTGCATCGTATCTCTGACTGTTGGGGTATTCATTTTATTTCATTGAGTGGCCATTTAGTCATATTTGCCGGCTTAGCTTTATTTTGGGGAATTGAATTGTGTTTTATTTTATTTACACTGTTGAAATCTGAACTGTATATATGTACATAATATATTTTTCTCAGTAAATAGTTAAAACTGTGGAAGTCTTGCATTACTTTGGGTTTATAAAACTGATCATTTAGATATTTAAGGTACTATATCATTGAGGTTACAGTAGCCTGGTTTAAAGTGACAGTGTTTATAAATGCTGATTAATATAAGTGAACTTTAAATTGATGCTTATTGCCTTAAACGTATTTACAGCATTTAAAAAAGGTGTAATATTAATGTGTCTTTAAAAGGTCATGTTTATTTAGCCAAGCACTCTGCATACAATTAGTGTTTTACTTTAATTTTGTTTAAAAGACATTGAATTGTTATTTTACATTAAGTTAAAATTGGATGTTAGAGTAGGCTAACTGCTAACAAATAGGTAGGCTATTAGTGAATTACATTGGAGCATTAATTAATATTAGAAATAGATATCTTGCAAAAGAGGAATTCGGGGAGCGCACTCCACACTAATAGCTAGACACGCTAGGGGGCGCTACAAAATACTGTGAGAAAAGCTATAAATCTCCATCCTCACACTCATAGCCGACTAGCCGAGACTCTTCTTTATGTGTACAGATGTGACGTAATAAGCAATATAGCTGACTAGCCGAGACTCTTCTTTATGTGTACAGATGTGACTAGCCGAGACTCTTCTTTATGTGTACAGATGTGACGTAATAAGCAATATAGCTGACTAGCCGAGACTCTTCTTCATGTGTACAGATGTGACTAGCCGAGACTCTTCTTCATGTGTACAGATGTGACTAGCCGAGACTCTTCTTCATGTGTACAGATGTGACTAGCCGAGACTCTTCTTCATGTGTACAGATGTGACGTAATGAGCAATATAGCCGACTAGCCGAGACTCTTCTTCATGTGTACAGATGTGACTAGCCGAGACTCTTCTTCATGTGTACAGATGTGACGTAATGAGCAATATAGCCGACTAGCCGAGACTCTTCTTCATGTGTACAGATGTGACGTAATGACTTAAACACATGCTCGAATTTCGCCGTGGAAATCCACCAGTTCCACTGGAATTAAAAACATTATTAAAAGATTACCGTTTTAGAATCGAGCTAAGGCAAGCAGATTGAACACTGGCTGGTTATGTACGTGCTCAAAAATTTATTTTGGATAATTTTTAACCCAAATAAGTTACGGACTGCAGCTTTAACACTACAAATAAATAAATGTAAAAAATGAATATGCATGGCTGCCAACTCTCACACACTCTCGTAATTCACATCGTTTTCATGCCACACATCCGATTTCTCAAACTCATCTCAGAACAAAACATTTTATTATGGAATTCAAACAATAAATGTGTTGGTAACACTTTACAATAGATTAGTTAACATTAATGTATTAACTAACATGAACTAACAATGAGCATTACATTTGTTACAGTATTTTTTCAGCTTTGTTAATGTTAGTTTATAAAAATCCAGCTGTTCAGTGTTTGTTCATGTTAGTTCACAGTGCAACTAATGCTAACAACTACAACCTTTGATTTTAATAAAGTATTAGTAAATGTTGAAATTCTACATTTAGAAATTCGAAGATTGATGAATGCTGTAGTATTGTTCATGTTAACTAAGTTAGTTAATTAATGTTACCTAATGAACCTTATGTAAAGTGTTAACAATGTGTTTTTGTGGCTTATTTCTCCCGCTTTACTACTAGTTATAGCACCAAATACACATGAATGAATATCGGTAGGAATGTTGAAAGAGACTGTGTGTTATCATTAATAATAATTGTTATAACAATGCTTGCAACATCGCATATTGCAAGAAACAGGAGTCAGTAATTCACATGGAGGTTTAGCATTAAACAGATGCGGTGTGTGGAGAAGTGATTAATGCAGACGCACGAGCAACAGAAATCCCCACAGCTGCAGACGGCCAGAACAGATGCAACATTATTCAAAGCAGTCTGCAAACAAAACCATGATGAATGTTTAGTTTCCGCCGAGCTGCATACACACACAACACAACACACACCTCTGAAATCTGGAACAATGCATTTACACACAGGCTTTTTCAATAGTCTCAGTGCGGCCTGATTCACTGCATCGGCTGATAGCATGTGTGTGTGTGTGTGTGAGATCTTATGGGGTTTTGATTTATTTCATCGTTCCCCGTGGTCTACGGCGCACTCAAAAAGCGCTAATGCCATATATCGGGACAGGAGCCATAAATCACACACTCAGCTGAAGAGGAGACGCCGGTCTGTGATTTTGACACTGAACTCTGAACCCTAGAGACCCTCAGCAGAGAGAGAGAGAGAGAGAGAGAGAGAGAGAGAGAGAGAGAGAGAGAGAGAGAGAGAGAGAGCGAGAGAGAGAGAGAGAGAGAGAGAGGGAGCGAGAGAGAGAGAGAGAGAGAGAGAGAGAGAGGATATGACATCTGTTCACCTCTTCATATCTAACAAGAGGCTCTGAGTGAGTTTATGGGAAAAAAAATGTGTGTCAGAATGTGTTAAAAATTCATTCAAAATGTGGTCTCACTATATATTAAAGTCTATCTTAAAGGAACACTCCGACTTTTTGGGACTTTAGCCTATTCAACTTATCCCCCAGAGTTAGATAAGTCCATGTATACATACCTTTTTCATCTCCGTGCGTGCTATAAGTCTGTTTGACGCACCCACCGACATATTTTAACCGTATAAATACTGGGAACTATATTCTCTGAAGGCGAAGCACTGCTACTTGGGCGGAGTGATAACCGCAGCACCTGAGACGCGCCGTGGGGAGGAGCAGAGAGTTCGTTCAGAGCGCGTCTCAGGTGCTGCGGTTATCACTCCGCCCAAGTAGCAGTGCTTCGCCTTCAGAGAATATAGTTCCCAGTATTTATACGGTTAAAATATCTCTGTGTCTCATGTGACTTTGTTTTTTGTACACTCTGTGACTATACAAATCACAACATGTAAATAGGAAAATGTTTGTGTTATTTTGTCACTTATTTGGATTAGTATGCTAGCTACAACCATTCAAATCCAGTCTTTGTGCTAAGCTAGGCTAGCGGGGGGTGCGTCAAACAGACTTATAGCACGCACGGAGATGAAAAAGGTATGTGTGGATCTAACTCTGGGGGAGAAGGTGAATAGGCTAAAGTCCCAAAAAGTCAGAGTGTTCCTTTAAAGGACAAAAAATAAATAAACCTAGGGGTTAATAACACATGGGGCCCTATTTTAACGCTCTGAAACGCAAGTGTCAAAACGCAAGTAACTCTGTGGGCGGATCCCGGCGCTGTTGCTATTATACCGGCGGGATAAACGACTCTTGCGCTCGACGCAAATCTAAAATGTGTTGGTCTGAAGTCGCTTCATTATTCATAGGTGTGGTTTGGGCGTAACGTGAAATAAACCAATCAGAGCGTCCTCTCACATTCCCTTTAAGAGCCGGCGCGCTTGTTCCACGGCGGATTGCTATTATAACGGCGGATTGCTATTACAACGGCGGGTTTGCCGGCGCACGGCAGGAGCGGTTCACAGCCGAGGAGACCGACGTTCTCGTCAGGGCCGTAAAACACAGAGAAGTGACATTGGGGATGATGGAGAAACACACACACATTAGCTTCGGTTAAACAGGCGTATAATAATTTGGGTAAATGTGTAGCCTATTCTAGATTTTTTTCACATCTTTTCCTTGTAATAATGTATGATTTGCAAAAATTAAAACTGCTGCGTCTGTGTAGATTAGAGAATCAAAGTGTGTGGCCAAGCATGCGCCCTTAAAATAGCATATGACTAACGCGCGGCGCCGCTGTCTTTAGACTGGGTTTCTCCTGGTCAGTGGAGGAGTTGTTTTCTGGAACTGCAGAATATCACCAGGGAAGTTTTGCGCCGGAACACACTCCTCTCTTCACTGAACCGCCCCCCCCGAGCACAAGTTCATTCCCTAATTTAACGACGTGCGTCTGTGGAGGGAAGAGTACACGCCGCATATACAGGCAGGAGCCATCTTTGGAAAACAGTGTCGACCAGTCGAGCCACGAACGCCGCGATACGTGAGATGAACTGTGACTTAAACCTATCGACCAGCTCACTTACAGCAGCACGGCGTTCGTGGCTCGACTGGTCGACACTGTTTTCCAAAGATGGCTCCTGCCTGTATACGCAATTGAAAAACTAATAAATATGGATGTAATGACCTTGTGTGTGCAGTGGCGCCGCCAGGGGGTGGCCAGGGGTGGCCGTGGCCACCCTTGGCCGACTCCTGGCCACCCCACTGGCCACCCCACTGGCCACCCCACTGGCCAGTATAAATTTTAGTAGCATCAGTTATGCATTTCATCCCTAATGCACAGCCAGGCAGGCAAGCTGATCTAGACTTACGATCGCACACAGTAGCCCGCCCCTCCCCCGCCCCTCCGAACATGCCGCTGTTGCGCGCTCAGACAGCAACAGCTCAGCGCGTGCCCGTCGGTCAACATTTTTAAAAGAAGAAGACGAAGACTACCGGTAAGTAAATAAGTAAAAAATATTCTTTAGTAAAAGAAGACGGGGAATTATGTGTCGTGACGTGCTTTTTAAGTGCCAAATGGTTACAGTATACTGTTACAACAGCTTTTTGATGCGTCTTTGACATGTTTTGATAAGAGTTACCTAGCTAACGTCGTTAGCTGGTGCATGTATATGTGTAACAGAGTTTAAATAATGCTGTTCAATTCATGCATTAATTGGGAAAACTCGACATTGGCTGTTGCATCACTCGCATTTGTGTGCGTGATATTGCGGGCGGAGCTACGTCACCACCAGCAGAGTCACACATCTCTCGCTGCTGGGAAGTCGCATCAATAAGAGCTGCGTCATAAAAACAGAGTTTAGATTGTTTTCAAGTGCAAGGTTGGACTTTATAAACTACACACAAGTTTACTTCATGTGTCTGTTAGTTCCAAGTTCTGTCAGTCGAGTCATATGTGTTATTTGCAATGATGAAATGGAGTGTGTGTATGTATTAACCTGCTTGTGAACTCTGTTTATTTCATTTAAGAAATTCATGCAACGTGATGCACTGTCCGTTAAATATAACACAATAAACCAAAGTATATCAGTAGGAGTTTCCTTAAGTCTTTCTGATAGTTTTCTTCAGGCCGGTTTACTACAACAGTAGAATACAATTCTGAAATTATGGTTTATTTTTTTGGTGTGCCACCCAAGATTTTAAGTGGCCCCATCTGGCCACCCCTATGAAAAATTTCTGGAGGCGCCACTGTGTGTGTGTGACGCTAAGATCCACAGAAGACGAAGATGATTATAAAAGAACATAATATTTATTATGAACTCAGAATAACAAGCCAACAAAAGAAACAGTGGCTAGTCAGATATATATATATATATGTATATGTGACCCTGAATCACAGCACCAGTCTGGAGCCGCACGGGTATATCTGTGGCAAAAGCAACTATACATTGTATGGGTCAAAATTATCAATTTTTCTTTTATGCCACAAATCATGAGGATATTAAGATCATGTTCCATGAAGATATTTAGTAAATGTCCTACCGTAAATATATAAAACATGTATTTGTGTGAGTGAATGCAGCACAATCGTGAACATAAATGCACAACTTTAAAGGAGATTTTCTCAATGTTTCCATTTTTTTGCTCCTCAGATTCCAGATTTTAAATAGTTGTGTCTCGGCCAAATATTGTCCTATCCTAACAAACCACACATCAATGAAAAGATTATTTATTCAGCTTTCAAATGATGTATAAATCTAAATTTAAAAGAAAAATTACCCATGTGGTCCAGGGTCACATATTAGTAACCATGACAACAACTGAAACACATCTGACTGAATGAAAACAAAACAAACTGAACGTGACTGTGACCATACGTGTGTGTTTTAACATTAAGTATAATGTTTTTCAGTGTGTGTGAAGCCATGCTTGCATTTCTGTGAGGTCGAAACAGTCGTACTTCACAGGAAATTAGAAAATCTGGACTCAATGCGCTTTAGAAATCAGTCAAAGTGAGGTATCTTAGAAAGCTTCATGATTGTACCACCTTCGTCTCTTATGACGCTCGCTACAAATCTGTTGAGGATAAAAAAGCAGATTTCCCAGCATACGCCGCTGAACTTCTGGAGCTGCATGAAAGTGCTGAATGTGAACATGTTTGTGTGACGCACAAACACCTGCTTTCTACTTTTAGCTCGAGCTTGAGCAAACGCTCGGATCTCTCATCTCCAGTGACACAAACCCGCTGAAGTCTCCGGTTAATGCTCGGAGAATCCATTTGTGAAATACATCAAATGAAGGCCATTGGCTTTAGTCTTGTGAAGCTCAATATTCCAGTCAATGCTGTACCTGGTAAACAGATCAATAGGTCTCATTTCCCTGTGGTCAGTCGTTAATTAAACTGTGCCGTTCATTAAAAGTGAAAAAATAAGATCAAACGACTGTAAATGGATGTAGTCTGTCCTTGAAGGAGATTTACGTGAGTCTTGAATCTCTGCGTGTCACAGAATAAAGATGGCAATGGGAGTTTCAGTTCTTCATAAGGCAGGTTTCATGCTAAGACCAAAAAAAAAAAAAACATTTAAAAAAAATATATATATTCAGTATCATTTCTGATATACATTCAAACTGCTAATTTTATCATTAGATCAGAACGAAAAGCTGAAGATAACTCATCTTTACTGTGATTTGGGACATTGTTTGTTTACGGGCAGGATCACATGTTACTACACTCTAATTTAACCCAGCTGTTGGGTTAAATTTTTTAATTACATTTTTAACCCAATGTTTGGGTTTGTCCATAATTGACCCAAAATTGGGTTAAAACAACCCAGCATTTTTAGAGTGTAAGCTAATATTCATGACACTTATTAAATATAAACACATTAGGACACTAAACACATCAAACTATTTGTAATCATTATTCAATGATATTATAGCTAAACAACATTGTGTCCCTTGTATAAAAGAAAAGAAGTGCACTTATTTGTTTAGAATGTGCACTTACAGATCATACAATCATATTTTTTTAAAAGTGTACTTGGAGATAATATATTAATGAAAAAAAATCTGTTTTTTAAATAAATTGTACATGTAATAATATCAAATTAAATGTTTTACTCTAAATTGCATTATGAATCCAAAAGCACATAAATTGATTATAATTTTAACTGTGGTGCATTATTATTACATTTATGAATAACGCACACAGTTCAAATTATAATCAAGTGCTTTACGTGCTTTTGGATTCATAATGCACGTTAAATAAACATTTACTTTGCTGTTTTAATGTTTTAAATACACTAAATTACAACATCATCATTACAAATGAGTATTTATTTACATTCATGACATACAAGTTTCAATAGAAATGCAATTAAAGTGTATTTTCTTGTCAGTATTTGGCATTTTAACCATATTTCAAATACAACTGGATGATAGTAATGATGAAATTACATATACAGATGTAATTAAGTCCTACTTAAGTGAGTCAAATAACACTAAAGATCAGCTAAACACATTTAGTGCTACTTTAAACAAAACAAATGTGCATTTAATTGCAATGAACATGCAACGCTGACAGCAACGTTGTGTCTGGGAATGCAGTTCACACTTAAGTATATTCTTTTAAAGTACAGTATTTACAGAATAAGTGCTTTTTAAAAGTATGCTGAGTTGAAATGATACAAATTTGAATGAAAAGTCCCTGCCAAACACATGAATGCAATGTAAAAATGTAATTTCATCTGCTGTCTTGGACAGATTTAGTCCCAGTGCATTCTGGGATTGCTAACTCCCCAAAGAATGCATGTAATACTGCGACTGGATTTATTCGCTCTTTGCTCAAATGCTACTTTTATTCTGTAAACACATGACAGTTTTGGGTTTGTTTTCTCTCTGTATTCTGCAAACACAGCCTTTGCTGATGTCTTGGGCTCTGTGGTGGTCGGTAACAACATTATTTGTTATTTTCTCTCTTTCTCTTTCAGACGAATGATAAAGAGGCGCTCTCACATCACGAGCTCACGGCGCCCAAGGTTACTCACCTTATTGGACGTCTAACCCTGCGAGCTCTCGATGTGACTGATGCCCTCAATATTGTCATTCATGAAGTCTCCAGCCGCATGTAATTGGTTGAACGGTAAAGAGGATCTGGAACGCCTGAAATACATTATCCTGACACATTGCTGCTTCATGAAAACACGCTGTCCGAGGAGTTTGCTTTTTATACACACACTTACAACACGTTGTTTTTTCACAGTCACATATTTCCCACTGTTACTCGGATGTGTGTGTGAAAACTGCATGCTATGTGTGATGTGCTCTATTCAGTGTCTTCACAGACACACATATGCTGCTTTAGCAAACATGAGCTGTATTAAACCATGTCTGTGAACTGGATCATATTATGGAAGCTTGTTTCCGCCACAGAATAAAACATTTTAAAAGATAATTGCGAATTTTTATCTCACAATTGCGACCTTTCATCTCGCAATTCTGACCCTATAACGCGTGAGCTAATATATCTCACAATTCTGAGAAAATATTGCCAGATATAAACTCACAATTGCGTGATATAAACTCACAATTGCGAGAAATAAACTTGCAATTCGGACTTTTTCTCGCAATTCCTGACTTTAAATCTCGAAATTGCAAGTTTATATCATCCAACTCTGACCTTATATATCTCGCAATCTTTTCTCAGAATTGTGAGATATAAACTTGCAATTTCGAGATTTTCCGCAGAATTGCGATTTATATCTCACAATTCTGACTTTATAACTCGCAATTGCGACTTTATATCATGCGACTTTATATCATATCATATATCATGTGAGTTATAGAGTCCAATTCTAAGGAAAAATAGACTTTTTTAAATAAAACTTTTTTTCGCAGAATTGCACGTTTTTATCTTTACAACACTTTATAACTCGCAATTGCGACTTTATATCATGCAATTCTGAGATAAAAAGTCAGAATTGCAAGATGTAAACTCGCAATTGTGATAAAAAGTCAGAATTGTGAGATAAAAAGTCGCAATCACCCTTTTTAGTTTTTATTCTGTGGCAAAAACAAGTTACCATAGGATCACCTTCAGAGCCCTTATCCAAACCCCATCGAGCTTCTTATCTAACTACGTAACCTTCTAACTCTAAGTGTACTATAAATGTTTCTGTTATGTATGCATTATGCATTTTGTAGCTTAGCATGATGCTATCGCCAACTCTATTAAATCAATTGGAAGCATTTCGCATCAGCAGATTTCAGTCATGATGTTAGTAACAAACTGCAAATGTTTCTTTCTCCTAATTTGATTTATTTTTGAGTTTCCTCACCACCTTATACTTTTCCCAGCAATATTCTGGACATACAGACGGGGATTTCGTATTAACAGAAAAGACAATAGCATTAAGTTTTCCAGAGAGAGGTAAAATTCAACCCATTCACGTCTTTAAAAAAAGTTCTAAAGCAAAGTAATCGTTTGATTATATAACAGTTTATGCAATCGCCAAGGCTGTTTATGCTGTATTTTATCACTTTTTGCGTGGGCAAAATATATTTTGAGTTATGTAAAATGCATTTGATATCAGACACTACGTCGAATGAAAAAGTTATTGCACTGTCTGTGAGACTTTGTTTTGCTTGTGTGCATTTGCTTATCATAAAGCTTTATCATTTCTGTAGTTTAAGTGCAGCTCTTTTGGAGAGAGCACATTTATCATCGAGGCTCAGAGATAAAGTCTAATATCCACAGCAAAACAGTAGCCTCTAAAAGATATTAAACCGATATTTGTGCACAAAGTGCCTGAGTGGACACCCAATGTTGTTTATAAAATGATTTCCATTAAAAACAAAATAACACTTGCAACAAACCAGTTAATTGACAGTTCTTTCAAATAGTAAATACATACAAAACTGATTATGTGCTGAAAAATGTGCAAAAGTCTTTAACATTCCACAAACAAATCACAATAGCTGTGACGAGACATTTACACATACATTCAGTGTCACAGAGTCACATCAAAATTATACTTGTGAAAAAGAGGAATACTTAAAGTCCCCCTGTAGTCAATAATTGTATCCCTTAAAACTCATCTTTGATCACCAAAATTACATATCTAAAAAAAATTGTCCTTGAAAAAAAAACCTTCATGCCTTAAAATATCTTGAATGAAACTCGACACCCTTGCCTCATTTAGTATTTGCGGTTCTATTAATATGCAAATGAGCCCCGCCTCCACTCCCTCACTCAGCTCAGAGATCCACTGAACTGAGTATCATCAACATAACAGTGAAAACTAATGCCATGCTTCCTAATGATATCTCCTAAGGGTAGCATGTGCAGAGTGAACAGCAGCGGTCCTAGTACTGAGCCTTGTGGTATGCCATACTGAACTTTTGATCAATAAGACATCTCTTCATTTACTGCTACAAACTGATAATGGTCAGATGAGTATGATTTAAACCATGCTAGTGCAATTCCACTCATGCCAACATAATTTTCGAGTCTATTCAAAAGAATGTTGTGGTCGATAGCGTCAAAGCCGGATCCGGGCCGTATCCAGATCAGATAGAGGACCAGCAGCGCCTAGACACAACCACAATGCATGCATGATGTAGTCAGCCGGATCCGGGCCGTATCCAGATGAGATGGAGGATCTGCGCCTAGACACGACCACAATGCATGCATGATATAGTCAGCCGGATCCGGGCCGTATCCAGATCAGATGAAGGACCAGCACCTAGACACGACCACAACACATGATGTAGTCAGCCGGATCCGGGCCGTATCCAGATCAGATGGAGGACCTGCGCCTAGACACGACCACAACACATGATGTAGTCAGCCGGATCCGGGCCGTATCCAGATCAGATGGAGGACCTGCGCCTAGACACGACCACAATGCATGCATGATGTAGTCAGCCGGATCCGGGCCGTGTCCAGATGAGATGGAGGATCTGCGCCTAGACACGACCACAATGCATGCATGATATAGTCAGCCGGATCCGGGCCGTATCCAGATCAGATGAAGGACCAGCACCTAGACACGACCACAACACATGATGTAGTCAGCCGGATCCGGGCCGTATCCAGATCAGATGGAGGACCTGCGCCTAGACACGACCACAACACATGATGTAGTCAGCCGGATCCGGGCCGTATCCAGATCAGATGGAGGACCTGCGCCTAGACACGACCACAACACATGATGTAGTCAGCCGGATCCGGGCCGTATCCAGATCAGATGGAGGACCTGCGCCTAGACACGACCACAACACATGATGTAGTCAGCCGGATCCAGGCCGTATCCAGATCAGATGGAGGACCTGCGCCTAGACACGACCACAGCACATGATGTAGTCAGCCGGATCCAGGCCGTATCCAGATCAGATAGAGGACCTGTGCCCAGACAAGACCACAACACATCCCTGAAGTGTCAGCAGAGATTGTGTGAACTAGACTCTCCTCTCTGAAGGACACGACATCCATCTGCCCTGATCCTCAACAAACCCCTCTCCATACCGGCGTGACTCCGATCTTCAACCAGATGGAAATGGATAATATTCTGATTGTTCCAATCCAGTCTGACTTCTGACCTGTAATGCTGCCTGAATCATAATCATACACTGTTCACTCGTTGGTCAGAGGAGAACTGAGCGACTGAGTCTGGTTTCAACCAAGGTTTTTTTCTCCATTCTGTCACTGATGGAGGTTTGGTTCCTCGCTTCTGTCGCCTTTGGCTTGCTTAGCTGGGGACATTTAATTTAACATTCAACAACAATAGTGATCTGCCTACATTGACACCATTATATGAGAACTGAACTGAGCTGGAAGATCACTTCACGATTTTTTCCCAGAGCGGCTAAATTTATAAATTAACTAAATTAATAACTTTTTTACAACAAAAATGAAACATCACTGAACTTACTTAAACTGGACTGTGCCGCTATTCTTTATTTATTTATTTATTTATTTGAGCATTAATCATTCTGCTCAAAAAGGAGAGGGCTGAAGCTATAGCTTATAAGCGCCCACCCCCAAAATCAAAACAGTACCACAATAGTACAAGGGAACATAAAGTAAAAACAACAAACTAACACATAGACAACAACAATAAATAGTACCACAATAGTACCAGGAAACCGTACAAAAGCAACAAAACAACATAAGAACAACATCAATAAATAGTACTACAATAGTACCAGGGAACTTAATGCAAAAATAACAAAACCTCACTAGGACAACATCAAAAAAATAGTACTACGATAGTACCATCAATAAATAGTACTACAATAGTACCATCAATAAATAGTACTACGATAGTACCATCAATAAATAGTACTACAATAGCACCATAGAACATAGTGCAAAAGCAACAAAACAATCACAAGGACAATATCATTAAATAATACCACATAGAACCAATAGTACCAGAGAACATAATGCATAGCAACCAAACAACCACAATGTCAACATCAATAAGAAAACAAAACAACCAAAGATGATTATGTACACTAGCAATAATGATTGCACCTAATGCTAATTCATTTCTTCTTCTCTATATTTTTCGAAAATCTTTAGTTTGTATTTATACTTGAAATGATTGATGTTTGAACATCGTTTCATCTCTATCTCTAAATTATTCCACAATTGAACCTCCTTAACTCTAGGACTAAAACTTTTCAGAGTTGTACTATGTTTCTGCGTCCTAAAGTTTAATTCATCACGTAACTCATAACCACCAGTACGGTCTTGGAACCTTTTTTGTATTTTACTTGGTAACAATTTGTACCTAGCTTTACATAGCATAACCATTTCTTCAAACCATTCAGAGCAAAAAGAAGATCGAAAGCACTTGTTAGAGGAACAAAACTTATTTTGCCGTTAGTTAAGATAAGCTAATTACCAATAGAATACAATCTGAATTTTATTAATTTAATTAATAAATTGTTCGACCGGAACTGTTACATATAGGTTATATACAGTCAAACCTAAATGTATTCAGTCACCTTACTCTCCTCACTTACATAAATTAACTATAGTGTCCTGCACCCACTAGTACAAAAAAAAAAAAATTCCAAAAATGATATCTAGTGTCTGAATATTTTTTGGTTTGAGTGTATATATTTATGTGTGTTTTTACTAGGGTTATTGTTACAGTGTACATATACATTTAAGTACTGAGTAATATGAAGTACCTTCATAAAGGATTAGGGTTTGGTTGAGGGTTAGTTGCATGTAATTATGCATCATTTACTGTTATTACTATAGTAAGTACACGTAACATATGTAACAAGGACACTGTAAAATAAAGTGTTACCGAGATTTCTTATCCTGTGCCATTAATATTACATATATCCTGGTAAAAATTACATTACTCCATCTGTCCTTGTAAACCTATAATCCTGCTCGAATAGGGCTTTCGTCACTGGTGCACGTTCAGGCTCTGTTTGGTATCAGTTTTGCATTTCAAGTGTCTTGTTTTTGGATGTTTTTGGACCCATCGGTCCTTATCCAAATCTCCATGAGCTCCACTGACCACTGGATTCTGCTCGGTCGGACATTAATTGGTCGATCAGCCAGCGTTCGTCCCTCTGAAGCAGAAATAAATGGAAAGCAACTGGCTCTCTGCCTCTCTGGTGTATTCCTGTGCTTGTTAGTGGCGTAAATTGTCTGGCGAAGCCTTCAGGGAGTTTTTCAGGAAACAGGTGTTTATTTAAACCCGACTCTGCAAATTGGCTTTGAGAGGAGAAAATTTCACTGCACAGAAATAGGAGAAGAGAGGAGAGAGACGGAGAGAGAGAGAGTGAGAGAGAGAGAGAGAGAGAGCAGGTAGTGCGGAGGAATATTTGCTTTGACAGGCGAGTCGATTAAGCAAATGTCCTTATCAAACGGGTTTGCTCATCCGCCAGCGTTCACAGCTGCGAGTGTGTTCCTCCGCTGGCATGGAAGTGGATTTAAATCAGATTTGGCCACAGTGGTTGGGGGTGTCGCCCCGAACCATAATCGCTAACAAATCATGAATATGATAATGAGTCCATTGTTATTGGCTGACATGTTAATGCATTAAAGCCTTTACTGTTAATGTGCTGACTGTAGACGTCTCTGTAACCTCACACTTCATATCAAGAGGCCTGAACATGTTCTTAACCATTTATTCAATTATGTAGGCTACATATATGTTGGATCAACCGTAACCCAAACATTACACCTATAAACCCTTTACTCATATAAACCTAACAATGCCTAGACCATACACTAAATGTATATATATATTTTAAAACATTTAGTTAGACAGTAACAGGACACCTAATGTGAAGTTTGAGCCATTTTTGTCTTTTGTTTTTCCACAGCTTTCTTCAACAATGGTTTCTGCCACGACGTCTCTCTACTTCCTCTACACACACACACACACACACACACACACGCACACACACACACACACACACACACACACACACACACACACACACACACACACACACACACACTTTGAAATGTCAGATTAAGTTAAACTCAAACTGGAGTTTAACTTTGTAAATATTTGTAAAAAAACAAACAAACTAAAAACACAATCATTGTATTTAGTCTTAGTCCAGGTCTTTATCAACAGTCTGATTGTACATATATCTTTAGGAAACTGGCCTTCAGCTGGTATTTCCCACTCCTTACAAGAATAGACCAGACCTGACTGTTTACTTCAATATCAGGAAAACATTTCAGCAAAAAACAAACAATCCAGACCTGAATGTTCACTTCAAGACTAGAAAAACATAAACAAAAAAAGCAGACCGGACCGGAGCAGACCAAAACTAACCAGACCAGAATGTCAGAAATCAATATCAGAAAAAAAAGAAAAAAAAAACCTCGGTAGCATTTTATTTTACAGTGTCCATAAGTTACATGTCATTACCATAGTAATTACAGTAACTTATGCATAATTACATGCAACAAACCCTCAACCAAATCCTAACCCTACATTAACTATATAGTAAATACATGTGGTTAATTAATAATACTCGGTACTGTAATGCATAATTACACTGTAACAGTGACACCTTAAAATAAAGTGTAACCAAAAGCCTCAAACAAGACCAGAGCAGAATGTTAATTTCAGAACACACTAAGAAAATAATAATAAATCACTTCAGAATAGAACGGACCAGAACAGAAAGTTTACTTCAAGATCAGAAATATCATAAAACCCAGAACAGATCAAAACAGACCAAGATCAGACAAACAGACCAGAACACACACACCAGAACACACACACCAGAACACACCAGAACACACACACCAGAACACACACATGACTTCAGAACCGACCAGACCAAAGATTCTTACATTTAAAGAAAATCTAAAGGAAATCCCCAGAGCGTTGCAAAGTTAGCCAATCTTAGACAAACTTCATGTTTATCTGAATATATAATTAACACACACACACACACACACACGCACGCAGGCACACACACACACACACACACACACACACACACACACACACACACACACACACACACACACACACACACACACACACACACACACACACACACACACACACACACACACACACACACACTTCCAGTGGGGAAAACATTAAATTCTACTCTTTTGAGAATGATGTGCATTGAGTCTCCTCACAGATTTGTCCACAGAGCGATACTCTGAATTATTCAAAGCACGAGGGCTTGATAATAGCCAATTGTTCAGTCTTTATTATAATGCTGTTTTCTCTCTCGGCGAGCTTCCACTCTGTCCTCTTCTTTCCGTATGCAAATAGAAACACACGGTGACCTTCTGAATAACAGCCTTCTCTGGGTTTTGCATTAGTTTACAATAGAGACAGAACTAGAAGTTATCGCAGAGCCATAAATGCAACGAGGCCACAGCAATATTTATTCCCTGAGTGACACGACAGTCTCTCTCGGCTGCGCTGCAAAACATCATTTATCCCTCAACACTATTGTTTTGTTTTCAAAATTTGTTTCTGACCCCATTGACATACTTTTTGTTTTTAATTTTTATACCAATTTTGGAAAACAAGACTTAATGAGGACCTTTTTACACTTTCATTTTTGTAATGTTGCTGTCTGAGCGTTAAAAAGGTCTCCAAAGTTCTTCTCTATATCAGTGTCAGTGTTTCTGAACTCCTGAAACGCCTCCATTTTGTTCTTGAGTTTCAATATTCCTCATTATAATAATTAATGCGCAGAATAAAGGGGCGGGGCCTGGTTGAGTTAGTTAGTAGTGTGTTAAACTGGCGGTTATGGTAAGGGGCGGGACATTTCCCAAACACACTCGAAGCGCTCGACCAATCACAACACACTGCTCCAGCCGACCAATCAGAGCACAGTGTGCTTTTCAGAAGGAGGGGCTTCATAGAGACAGGAAGTAAACAGAGCGTTACTGACAGACTGGGAAGAGAGGAGCCGCAACACTGGAGAATATGAGGAGAATAATCAACATTCCAGCAGGAAAACCTGTTCTAGTCGAGCCTGAAACTACAGCAATGTAAAAGGGTGTAATATGGCTTATTTAAGAAAACAATACAATATCTCAATATCAGAAAACAATATCTTATGTAATTTTTACATATGTTAAATATGTAAAAATGCTCTTTACATATTTAAATGTAAAACTTGCTTCTGAAATGTGTCTTGATTTAAGAATGTTTAGATATTTGGTGCTGGAAAACAAGAAAATCATATGCAGAAAAACATGTCTTTTTTTCACTTTTTTTTTACACTTTCTTTTCCAGGTATGTCAAGTAGGACCGTTTCCACTTGGAAAGGAAGAAGCAGCCCCTGTTACTCCTGAAGATAAGCAGATTTGACAGTATGATCACACGAGCACACACGGCACATCTGTGGTGTTTAATCAAGATTTATCAGAGCAATTACACCTCAAATGCTCCATCACTCAACAGCTGTGTGTGTGTGTGTGTGTGTGTGTGTGCCATCTTCAGGTATGCCAGTTTAACAAGGTGCCAGTCATGAGGTTTAGGATCGTGTGCTGTTACACAGAGAGTTGTGGTGATATTTTAATGCTCTTCTGACATTCGGGCGGATGGATATCATATCTATCTATAACCGAACTATAGCAACAACACACATAACACTTCACTGATGGGAATGTCTTGTTAGTGCACTGACATCTGTCACACATTTTCAGTCTAACTATACACCCGATCACACTAAATGTGTCTCTATAGCACGCAGTGTGTTTATTGTGTAATTTAAATGAGTTTTTACGTCGGATACGCATGGGTTGGTTAGGGTAGGTTTAGTAGTGGTGTGTGGGGTGCGTGTGTATTACACGTTTGGGTAGAATTAGTGGTGTGTGTATTAGAGAAATTAGTAAATGTAAGAAATGTTATAGTTAATATGGTTATATCCGTTTCAGATTCGATAGACACATTTCTAAGAGCTCTAAATGATCAAAACTGCTGAAAAACTGCACAATCTACTCCACATCTTCTGTCGCCGGATTATAGTTTCAACTTTTTTTAGCAAAAGTCTTTTAGTATAATCAAGTAAATGAAAGAATGACATTAATATTGTTAGTAATATTTCAAGATGAACACTTTAGTTGATTAGGCTATCAATACATTTTTTTTTTTTTATCCTGAGTATCAAATATGATACTCTTAACATCATTGTATTGCGTTGCATTATATGTTTTAATGCGACAGAACTTTGATCATAAAATAACATATTTTTTTGCTCAGTTTAGGCCTAAAAATAAAAAAAATAGTTTATTTTTCCTCCATATTCTCAATATATCATACTATATAAGCCAAAATATCCTAATGTATCAATTATGATACCATTTTTTTTTTTTTTACTTTTTAAAGATAAGTATATACTGTATATTGTCTAAGGCCGTGTGTCCACCAAAGCGTTTTTAGCCACCTAAAAACGCTAGGCGCTCTGCTGAAAACGCCGAGCTGCGGGCGCTTGAGAGCGTTTTGGCTGCGCAGTTTTTTTTTCAGTTGAGACTCATCGTTGCTATGATACAGAATATCCGTTGGTCCGTGTGGTATTAGTCCCGCTCCTCCTCCTCTGTGATTGGACGGTTGGCTAAAAAGTGACAGTGATGAGCGCTGCGTTTTACCTAAAGTTGAACATTCTTCAACTCTCGGCGACCTGTAAAAAACGCCGAGCGCTCAGCGCTTCAGCGTTAAATACTCGCTCAGCGCCTCGTTACGCTCCTGGCGTTCTAAAAACGCGTCGTTCCCATTGACAACAATAGAAAAATAAAGCCAGCCACGTGAAAAAACGCTTTGGTGGACACACGGCCTAAAGGTTCAAAAACTGTTCCATTAAAAAAAAAATATTATTTCATAAGTCAGCTTTAAAGGGTTAAATTCTAAATAAATCAAATCTACATTGCAATACTCTATCATCCATCTATCTATCTATCTATCTATCTATCTATCTATCTATCTATCTATCTATCTATCTATCTATCTATAGGTCTATCTATCTCTCTATCTATCTATCTATCTATCTATCTATCTATCTATCTATCTATCTATCTATCTATCTATCTATCTATCCATCCATCCATCCATCCATCCCTCCCTTCATCCATCCATCCATCCATCCATCCCTCCATCCATCCCTCCATCCATCCACCCCACCATCCCTCCATCCATCCATCCATCCATCCATCCATCCATCCATCCATTCATCCATCCATCCCTCCATCCCTCCCTTCATCCATCCATCCCTCCATTCATCCCTCCATCCCTCCATCCCTACATCCATCCACCCATCCATCCCTCCATCCATCCATCCCTCCATCCATCATCCATCCCTCCATCCATCCATCATCATCCATCTATCTATCCATCCATCATCATCCATCTATCCATCCATCCATCATCCATCCCTCCATCCATCCATCATCATCCATCTATCCATCCATCCATCCATCCATCCCTCCATCCATCCCTCCATCCATCCCTCCATCCCTCCATCCACCCCACCATCCCTCCATCCATCCATCCATCCATCCATCCATCCATCCATCCCTCCATCCATCCATCCCTCCATCCATCATCCATCCCTCCATCCATCCATCATCATCCATCTATCCATCCATCCATCATCATCCATCTATCCATCCATCCATCATCCATCCCTCCATCCATCCATCATCATCCATCTATCCATCCATCCATCCATCCATCCCTCCATCCATCCCTCCATCCATCCCTCCATCCATCCATCCATCCATCCATCCATCCATCCATCCATCCCTCAATCCCTCCCTTCATCCATCCATCCATCCATCCCTCCATCCATCCTTCCCTCCATCCATCCATCCATCCATCCATCCCTCCATCCATCTATCCATCCATCCATCCATCCATCCATCCATCCCTCCATCCATCCATCATCCCTCCATCCATCATCCATCCATCCATCATCCATCTATCCATCATCCATTTATATTATATTATTATATAAACCTATTATATAAAATCTTGAGTTTAGTAAGATTTGTATTAGCAGAAAGTACTGTCATACTTCAAACTTTTATTCACATACAATTTTTTTTATTTCAAATAAATTCTGTTCAATTAACTTTATATTCAAAGAATCCTGAAAAATGTTAATTTGTCTCACAATTTCCACAAAATGTGAAAGCAACACAACTGCCACTCTTTAAATGGATCGTCAATGCAAACATGATTTATGATTTGCTCACCAAACCTGTATGTCTTTCTCAACATAAAACTAGATATTTTGAAGAATGTTGGCAACCAACCAGTTCCGACTCGACTCCCATTGACTTCTGTTGTGTGAACAAAAAATAGAACCAAAACTGTTTGTTAGCAACATTCTTCAAAGTATCTTCTATCACGTTCCACGGAAGAAAGAAAGTGAAAGGTTTGGAAAGACAGGAGGTGGAGTAAATCATGACAGAACCTCAGAGATCAAGTTAAAAAGCAATTCACCGCTTGTTAAACACAGAATATGCTGAGAGTTTAGTGGAGAAGAGGTCCAGCTCTGCACTTCTAAACACTTCATGCTTCCTGATCTGGTAAATGTGGTGTATGTTGTAAAAGAATCACTGGTTTTATGAAGTGCTCGCGCTTCTCTCTCTGAGTCTGTGTTATAATGAACGGCCGGGTCTTCATCCGAAGAGCCGTAGATGTTCAGGAGTAACCCGGGGTCAAGTGACTCGCTCAGTGCTGGGATCGAACCAGCAACCTTCTGATACCAAACCATTTCAGCACGCCCACACACACACACGCACACCTTCTATTCTGAGATCTTTGACTCAAACACACGCTGTGTGGATCTTACTGTAGGTGTGTGTGTGTGTGTGTGCTTCGTGACGCCACAGTCGCGTATCTTCTCCATCAGACTAACACGTTAAAAGCTTCCCACTGCG
Organism: Phoxinus phoxinus; assembly: GCF_949152265.1. Taxonomy (NCBI): domain Eukaryota; kingdom Metazoa; phylum Chordata; class Actinopteri; order Cypriniformes; family Leuciscidae; genus Phoxinus; species Phoxinus phoxinus. The sequence goes on along the minus strand of NC_136878.1, from coordinate 46,839,651 downwards.
CAATGTGGCGTCGGAGTGACGTCTTTTCTGTGTCATTTCTGGACGTCCAGTTTCGGTCACTGGAGGGGTTGTTTTGTAACGTCAGACGACGTATTTTTTCGACATCTACCGCACGTCTAATGTTGACGTCCGTGGGACATCCGTGTAAGGGTTATTTATAGTCCAAATGTGGTCGTTTGTGGACGTCTTTTCAACATCAAATTTTACGTTGTTTTTATACAACTTCTATAACTGTAGTCCGATGATTCAAAAGGGTGGAGGACGTGTTTTCTGTATTTACATTTATGCATATGCTTCTATCCAAAGTGACTTGCATTGGATTACATATTTACATTCCTATCAGTTCTTGCTTTCCCTGGGATTTGAACCCAAGATCTTACGTTGCAAGCACTAATGCTCTACTGGTTGAGCTACATGAAAACTATATTGAACTGTGTCTCCAGTTATCATGCTAAATAGAATCTTAATCTTAATAAATCTTTTCACATGCAATAGAAAGTCACTCTGTGTGCGTCTCACAACAGTTCCTATACGAGCGATTTATAGATTATCATGACAGAATATGCTAATTGAAGATAGTTAACTCCACATCAGCAACATAAACTCATCAACTAACCATTCAGAGACGTCCTGTTGCTTCTACATGTGTCACTTCTTCTGGAGTCTCTCCATCTTTGTCTGACTCCGGTTTAACATTAAAGACAGACAGTTTCTGTCATTTTAGTGTGTGTGTGTGTGTGTGTGTGTTTGTGTGTGTGTGTGTGTGTGTGTGTGTGTGTGTGTGTGTGTGTGTGTGTGTGTGTGTGTGTGTGTGTGTGTGTGTGTGTGTGTGTGTGTGTGTGTGTGTGTGGGTGTGTGTGTGTGTGTGTGTGTGTGTGTGTGTAGCCCCTTTCACACAGAGATTCCGGAAAATACACGGATAAAGTGACCCGGGATTTGACCCGGGTTCGTTTGAAAATGGTTCATTCACACTGCCAGTGATTTGCCGGAATCAGAGAGCGCGTTCACACACAACCCGGGTATGTCCCGGATAGACGCGTGACGTTATGATGTGACGTATAAGGTACGCGTCGAAAAGACGAAGATCATTTTTTTTCGGATTCGGTCGTACACTAACGCATCACGTACCGTTCCACAAAGCTGGCGAACAATCTCAGCTTCGGCGCGGATTGCAAGGAGCTCTCGGGTCTCTGCTTCAGTCCAGTTTGCAGACATCTTTTCGTTCTTTCTTGTATCGATGACGAACACAAACTTTCTTCTAACAGAGTAACAGAGTCGCACGATAACTGTCATTGCGAAGGCTCGTGCATCATCACTACGACACACCCCTTACGGCATTTGTCCTGGCTTTTGTTCACACAGCGCGCGTTCCGGGTCTGAACACGGCAATGTTACTAGGTCCCCAACCCGGCATCGATCCCGGCATTAAACCCGGGTCGTGTTTGCGTTCACACAGAAGGCGTTCCGGCAATTTGCCGGCAATTTGCCGGGTTCAAAGTGCTGTGTGAATGGGGCTTGTGAGAGGTAATCGCAGCTGCTAACACACACAAGCTCTTGAAGCTCCGCCCCCTGCAGCAGCTTATTTGCATTTAAAGGGACAGACACAAAACGGTGCGTTTTCTCAAATCCTCAAAAAAAGACACTTTAACATGCAATATAAAAATATCTGTGGGGTATTTTGTGCTAAAACTTCACACACACACTCTGCGGACATCAGAGATTTATTTTACATCTTGTGAAAATGGCATTTTACCCCCCCCCCCCCCCCCCCCCCTCCTTTAAAGACAAAACATGATCAGCTCAAAGTGTCCGAATAATTTTTGATCCCACATTTTTGTAAATTTTTTGGTAGTCACTGTATGAAGAATATTTCATATATTTGCTCTCCTCACTTACATAAATGAACTATAGTGTCCTGCACACACTAGTAAACATATATAAAAAATGATATCTGGTGTCAAAATATTTTTATTTTTGACTAGGTTGTGTGAATGTGTGTGTGTGTGTGTTCGGTGAGGCCACAGTCGCTCAGATTGACACGGTTAAAAGCTTCTCAGAGCGGCTCTTTATGGCTGTCAGTGGGTCGAGATGTTCCTCGAAGACTGAACGCCTTTTCCTACATGACTCAACGACTTCTGTTGACACAAAGAGCTTTCTGTAGCTGAACTTCTGAGGCGTCAGAGAGACTGATGTGTGTATCGTTCTGCCATGGAAAAGCTGAGACTGTATGAAAGCGGGTTCTTCAGATTGAGACGCGAGAGTAAAAGGCGCCGTCGGGAAATAATTGATACGTGTCGACGAGCTCCAACTCTCAGGATTCGGGCGACCAACACTGATGTAACAAGTGTGCAGAATGAGAGTCATCTCTCTTTTAACGCAGGTTATTTAAAAGGAAATTGCACCCTGGATCTGAAGAGTGTTCCTGGTGTGTGTGTGTGTGTGTGTGTGTGTGTGTGTGTGTGAGTGTGTCGTAATACCCTTGCGGTAAATAGCAATCGGCGACAGAAGATTGAAACTAGAACACTAGAGCTGCAAAACACCTCTTGTATCGAGAGCTCAATCTTAGTATCGCTGGATACATTTTTAATAAGTTGGGCGCAGTTAAACTCGAGGTGAATTGCACTCATGCCAGCACTTCATTAGGAAGGAGTGTGTGTGTGTGTGTGTGTGTGTGTGTGTGTGTGTGTGTGTGTGTGTGTGTGTGTGTGTGCCCTGAGAACACATGCATGCTGTGAGTCCGAGTCCTCACTCAAACCAGGGACAGGAGCTCATTCCCCCTCATGTCCTCTCATCCCCTGTGTTTACTGCACGTGTAGGAGGACGTTCACGATGCAAATCACCCCCTTTCAAGTGTGCAGTGAAGACTATCTCTCTATAATCAGGCCGTTTAGTGTTGATTCAGTGCTCGTCTATTACGGTCTCTCTGGAGATCAGTTTAGTAGTGTGTTTTAAAAAGTGTGATTTACAAAGTGTGCTCTATGGGGTGTGCTTTACACTGTGTGCTCTATCAAGTGTGCTCTACAAAGTGTGCTCTGAGAAGTGTTTGCTACAAAGTGTGCTCTACAAAGTGTGCTCTGCAAAGTGTGCTCTACGAAGTGAGCATTACAAAGTGTTCTTTAAAATATGTGCTCTACCAAGTGTGCTCTACCAAGTGTGCTCTGATAAGTGTTTACTACAAAGTGTGCTCTATGTAGTGTGACTATGAAGTGTGACCTACGAACTGTGCCCTACGAAGTGTGTTCTATGAAGTGTGCTATATATGTAGTGTTATCTATGAAGTGTGCTCTATGTAGTGTTGTCTATGAAGTGTGCTTTATGAAGTGTGCCCTACGAAGTGTGCTCTATGAAGTGTGCTCTATGTAGTGTTGTCTATGAAGTGTGCTTTATGAAGTGTGCCCTACGAAGTGTGCTCTATGAGGTGTGCTCTATGTAGTGTGACCTACAAAGTGCGCTCTATGAAGTGTGCTGTATGTAGTGTTATCTATGAAGTGTGCTGTATGTAGTGTTATCTATGAAGTGTGCTCTATGTAGTGTTATCTATGAAGTGTGCTCTATGTAGTGTTATCTATGAAGTGTGCTCTACCAAGTGTTATCTATGAAGTGTGATCTGTGAAGTGTTCTCTACGAAGTGTGCTCTATGAAATGTGCTCTACAAAGTGTGTTCTACAAAGTCCACTTTTACAAAGTGTGCTCTATGAAGTGTTCTTTACGAAGTGTGATCTATGACGTGTGCTCTACCAAGTGTGCTCTACGAAGTGTGCTCTACAAAGTATGTTCTACGAAGTGTGCTTTATGAAATGTGCTCTTAAGTGTGCTCTACGAAATTTAATCTATGAAGTGTGCTCTACCAAGTGTTATCTATGACGTGTGCTCTATGAAGTGTGCCCTGTGAAGTGTGATCTATGAAGTTTAGTGATCTATATTATGAGAAAATGAAACTGGGTTGACCTTTGATGCATGTAAACCTTTAAACTTTAAAATAGCATAATAGGGACACTTTAAGTGAATCCACTTCATCACCACTTCAAATATAATAAATATATAGACTGATCAAATGCAAAACCGAGAGTGCACTTTCTTTTACCATCTGGTGCTTATTTCCCAGAAGTAATTGCTTTTGATTTTACTAAGTTGACTGAATCTGTACAGTTAGCCATCAAAATCAATCAATCAATCAATCAATCAATCAATCAATCAATCAATCAATCAATCAATCAATCAATCAATCACTCAATCAATCAATCAATCAATCAATCAGTCAATCAATCAATCAATCAATCACTCAATCAATCAATCTGTCAATCAATCAGTCTTTACTGTCACTTTTGGTCAATTTAAGGCACAAAGTACAGTAGTGGATATGAAACACAAGCGTAACGGATTTCTGCGTGAATCCTTCCAGCCTCAGTCTTGCACACATTGGATGTAATTTCCATAAGAACGCTTGCACAGATGATTAACACACACCATCTTCATGAATGAGGCTCACTGTCAGTGTGCTGATAGTTCTTGAGTATCTCTGTGTAATGCGCTTGTTGCCTGCTGACATCACTCTTCATTTCTGATTTTTACAAGCCTTTGTTTCCTATTGACAGCGACCAGATGCCCATTAAAAGCTGGTGCGGTGAGGCTGGATCGAGAGGTTGTAAAGAAACCATTTATTAGTTTTATACTGCAAAAACACCCACTCGCATCTGCCAAAGAAAACAAGGACTGGTGTGTGGAGGATTGAAGCCGTTTTCTGCAGTTTGACGAGTCAAATCTTAACAACCTCTTCAGGTGTGTTAGCATGAGACGACTGGAGGGGTTTAATACCGAATGCACACGTGACTTCATTATTTACAGCAGGGGAACTGGTGTTACTACACTTGCTGGCACTTTAAAAGGACTAATACTTGGGAATGCACACAATGTAGTCATGTGTGGATCTGTGTGGAGATCAAATGTGTGTTTTCCAATGATAACGGACCCAAATACTACGAATTATAACCCTGGATTGTGAAGAGTCATGCAGGACTTCCAATGAAGCTCAACTTTGGGAAGAACTGAAGGTCCAAATACAACATCATTCTCTTATTTTGATTGTTTAATACAAATTAAACTGTCATTAACAAGCAAATATTGTGCATATATCCCCTCAGGACATCACTTTTGGCCACTACTGTGTAAAATCTCAATCTATTGGTCTCAACTAGTTCATGCATTAGCTAAAATAAAGTAACAATGATATTTCTCAAAGCATGTATTAATATGTGTTAACATTAGTCAGGTGATATATCCAGGTGTCTCGTGTTTCTCTATCTCTCTGCACAGCATGGCGTTTGCTCCTGCTGAACTCTCTGTGTGTGCTGGTGTTGGATGACCTCATTGACGATAGAGCACAGTTTGTAGAGGACACTTTGTAGAGCACACTTTGTATATCACACTTTGTAGGACACTTTGTAGATCACACTTTGTAGATCACACTTCATAGGTCACATATCATAGATCACACTTCATAGAGCACACTCCATAGAGCACACTCCATAGAGCACACTTTGTAAAGTACCCTTTGTAAAGTACACTTCATAGAGCGCAGTTCATAGAGCACACTTCATAGAGCACACTTTGTAACGTACACTTCATAGAGCACACTTTGTAAAGTACACTACATATAGCACACTCCATAGAGCGCACTTCATAGAGCACACTTTGTAAAAAGTATATTTTTGTAGGGCACACTTTGTAGATCACACTTCATAGAGCACACTTTGTAGATCACAATTTGTAGAGCACACTTTGTAGAGCACACTTCATAGAGCACACTTTGTAGATCACACTTTGTAGTTCACACTTTGTAGAGCACACTTTGTAGAGCACACTACATAGATCACACTTCATAGAGCACACTTTGTATAGCACACTTTGTAGAGCATACTTTGTAGAGCATACTTTGTAGAGCATACTTCATAGATCACACTTTATAGAGCACACTCCATAGAGCACACTTCATAGAGCACACTTCATATAGCACACTTTGTAAAGTACCCTTTGTAAAGTACACTTCATAGAGCACACTTCATAGAGCACACTCCATAGAGCGCACTTCATAGAGCACACTTTGTAGATCACAATTTGTAGAGCACACTTTGTAGAGCACACTTCATAGAGCACACTTTGTAGATCACACTTTGTAGTTCACACTTTGTAGAGCACACTTTGTAGAGCACACTACATAGATCACACTTCATAGAGCACACTTTGTATAGCACACTTTGTAGAGCATACTTTGTAGAGCATACTTTGTAGAGCATACTTCATAGATCACACTTTATAGAGCACACTCCATAGAGCACACTCCATAGAGCACACTTCATAGAGCACACTTCATATAGCACACTTTGTAAAGTACCCTTTGTAAAGTACACTTCATAGAGCACACTTCATAGAGCACACTCCATAGAGCGCACTTCATATAGCACACTTTGTAAAGTACCCTTTGTAAAGTACACTTCATAGAGCACACTTCATAGAGCACACTCCATAGAGCGCACTTCATAGAGCACACTTTGTAACATACACTTCATAGAGCACACTTTGTAAAGTAAACTACATATAGCACACTCCATAGACCGCACTTCATAGAGCACACTTTGTAAAGTACCCTTTGTAAAGTACACTTCATAGAGCACACTTTATAGAGCACACTCCATAGAGCACACTCCATAGAGCACACTTCATAGAGCACACTTCATATAGCACACTTTGTAAAGTACCCTTTGTAAAGTACACTTCATAGAGTACACTTCATAGAGCACACTCCATAGAGCGCACTTCATAGAGCACACTCCATAGAGCACACTTCATAGAGCACACTTCATATAGCACACTTTGTAAAGTACCCTTTGTAAAGTACACTTCATAGAGCACAATCCATAGAGCACACTCCATAGAGCGCACTTCATAGAGCACACTTTGTAACGTACACTTCATAGAGCACACTTTGTAAAGTAAACTACATATAGCACACTCCATAGAGCGCACTTCATAGAGCACACTTTATAAAGTACCCTTTGTAAAGTACACTTCATAGAGCACACTTCATAGAGCACACTTCATAGAGCGCACTTCATAGAGCACACTTTGTAAAGTACACTCCATAGAGCACACTTCATAGAGCACACTTTGTAAAGTAAACTACATATAGCACACTCCATAGAGCGCACTTCATAGAGCACACTTTGTAAAGTACACTCCATAGAACACACTTCATAGAGCACACTTTGTAAAGAATATACTTTGTAGGGCACACTTTGTAAAGAGTATACTTTGTAGGGCACACTTTGTAAAGTGCACACTATGTAAAGTGCACACTTTGTAAAGTGCACACTTTGTAAAGTGCACACTTTGTAGAGCACACTTTGTAAAGTACACTTTGTAGAGAACACTTCATAGAGCACACTTTGTCAAATACACTTTGTAGTGCACACGTTGTAGTGCAGATTTTCTAAAGCACACTTTGTAGTGCACACTTTGTAAAGTACACTTTGTAGAGAACACTTCATAGAGCACACTTTGTCAAATACACTTTGTAGTGCACACGTTGTAGTGCAGATTTTCTAAAGTACACTTTGTAGAGCACACTTTGTAAAGTACACTTTGTAGAGAACACTTCATAGAGCACACTTTGTCAAATACACTTTGTAGAGAACACTTCATAGAGCACACTTTGTCAAATACACTTTGTAGTGCACACGTTGTAGTGCAGATTTTGTAAAGTACACTTTGTAGTGCACACTTTGTAGTGCACACTTTGTAGAGCACACTTTGTAGAGCACACTTTTTAGATCACACTTTGTAGTGCACACTTTGTAGATCACACTTTGTAGATCACACTTTGTAGAGTATACTTTGTAGAGCACACTTTGTAGATCACACTTTGTAGTGCACACTTTGTATAGCACATTTTGTAGAGGACTCTTTGTATAGCACATTTTGTAGAGCACACTTTGTAGAGCACATTTTGTAGAGCACATTTTGTAGTGCACACTTTGTGTTGCCCACAGCTAAACTGTGTTCCAGAGAGACCGCAGATCTTCTGTAATATAGATGAGCTCTGAATCAAAACTAAACTCTTGACTGAATAACTTTTGTAACTTTAAAAAGGGTTAATGTATATTTAATTTATACAATGAAGAATATATTACATTTCATTACAGTTTATTTCATATGCATCTTCTGTTGTATGTATATATTTATGTTGGCCTGTTGAATGTTAAATGGATCCAGTCCATGTTCAATGGAAATGATTTGATGATGCAGCAACACACTAGCTAGCTTACTGCATCTATTTTTGAACTTTGCTAATTTAAAACATGAACAAAACAATAATTAATGTTAATGGCAAATGTTCTAATAAGAGAACAAGTGACACATATCAGAATCGGCCATTACTTGTTAGTTAAATTGGTATTGTATTGTAATAAATAAACGAATTAGTGCATCCAAGTTAAAACACTTTCATTCCAAATTTAAATGAAATATTCCAAAGGCAGAATAATGAAAAATTATTTTTACAAATGATAAAAAGCAACTGTTGTGTTCTTGAAAAACAAAACATTGTAAATAGTTAAACTATAGATTGCACAAGTAACATACATTTCATAGTATAGGTGGACAATCAAATCAATCGACTCTTTAACAAATACATAAATTCCTACTGACGGTTCTGAGAACAGCAAGAACGCAGGGTAACACAGAGGTAAACACTATTGAATAATACAATGAACAGATATCTGATCATCCTCCATGTGTTGGCTATATCTACATGTAGTCTGAGAAAGGGCATCGCCTGCAGAACACACTGATCTCCTGCTAAAATGAAGACACACAGGTTTTATACGCGCTGATTGCTTGCCCTCCACTCGTCTAAGCACAAGCGTTGGTCTTGTTCTATTACAGAAGTCATCCATCAGTACAGTAAAACTGTCCGTGAACAGCCATCAATCAAACGCCATCAGCTCTGAACGCAATAGCAGAGGCCGTCACAGCGCTGGATTCATTTCGGCTGATCCGACCGGTGACACTTCACTGTGTCTATGATTTATTGTTCTTTCAAGACTTTTATTCCCATAAACCTGAGCTCTGTTGCTGATAGGTTGTGTCTTGAGGGTCTGGGTGAAAAAAAAAAATATATATATATATATTAAAGCTGTAAATAAAAATACTGATAAAGACTTGTAAAAATCAAAATTGTTTATTAAGTGTAATATATGAATGTTTTATTAAGCACTATACTTTTCAAAAGTTAGGGCTCAGTAAGAATCATAGTTTCATTCAGCATAGACTGTTAAACTGATCAAAAGTTTATTTTTTTAATGTTGCAAAATATTTCTGCTGTTCTTTTGAACTTTCTATTCATTAAAGAATCCTGTAAAATAAATTGTATCACGGTTTCCACAAACATATGAACTGTTTTCAACACTGATAATAATCATAACTGTTTCTTGAGCATCAGATCATCATATTACACTGATTTCTGAAGGATCATGTGACACTGAAGACTGGAGTAATGATGATAAATTCAGCTTTGATCACAGGAATAAATGACACTTTACTGTATATTCACATAGAAAACTGATGATTTAACCATAATAATATTTCACAATTTTTATTTTTGATCAAATAAATGCAGTTTTTCACTTTTTTCAAAAACCTTACAAATATTTGTAGGCACAGTAATGTATACATTCATGATTTTAGTTGAGGAAATACTATTATTAATAACTAAATCTACCTGACAACAACAAATTCTACTAGCAGAAGTCATTTTAACCCCTCAAGGGTCAGATGATCAGATATTTTTACAGATGACTTGTATATTTTATTATGCATATTCTATACTTTACCGTAAATACCCCCCCCCCCCCCTCTAAATTGAATTGAATTGTATATATTGCACTACTGTTGAATGCCTAAGCCTCAACCAGCTGCATTTCAATGCACAAATTGTCTTTGACATTTGTATATATGACAAATAAATAAACTTAACTTAACTTGAGGTTGGTTGGTTCATTTATTTATTTTCCCAGTGCATGTCATTTATGTAAATGTATTTGTAGCTTTAATCACGGATCATTTATGTGTTGTTCTCACAGATCCAGGGACTTCTGGCATCTTTGGTGAGCAGCTGAAGTTCATGAAGACATTTTGATGGCATCTCTCAGCGCTTTCATCTAAACAATTTACCATACAAATGTCCAAACACAGCATTAATGGTGGAGCAGGTCTGATGGTTTACTGCGCTGTAACAGGGATGAGATGAGACCCGTGCAGATGATATTCCTCTCATTATAACCCGGTCTGCGATGGAACCGCCATTACTACTGTAGCTTGAGTGTTACAAACTCATTCTCAAGCCCTCATTGCACAACAGAATTGCCATATAAATGCATGACGGATGCTGTCTGTGCGGTTGGAAATCTGATGTGATGTAAAAAAAAAAAAAAAAAAAAAAAGAAGCCTGGCCTTCATAATAGAAACCAATGTGGATTTTAGATTGATGGTTTGCTATTCGTTCATGTCACAGAAATGAAATGTTTGAAAGGAATGCTGTGTTTGAGCATGAAAGGGTTAAACAGGCTGTAAAACATGGTACCCTTCAATTGTTACCTTATAGAGCTATGTCTACCTGATTTAACCCATAAACATGTGTTTTGTTGTTATAAATTAATGAGTCTTGATTGATTCAGCAACATTAAATAATATTTTTGAGGGTTAAACAGGTTAGAATCAAGAGAAAAAGAAAAAAAGAATAAAAATGTTTTCTGCATCTTCTTGAAAATTAAATGATTTTATAGCATCACATTGATTATGCGTTGAACTTGTATTAGAGTGTTACAGATCAGAAATACAGTAATCTTATGTTCGTTGAGTGTGTATATGAACATTTTTCACTGTGAAATTAACAGTAATTAACTGGCAGCAAGTGACAAGTAACTTACTGTAAAATACAAACACAGTAATTAACTGGCACCAAGTGATAAGTAATGTAAAATAAAAACAGAAATTAACTGGCAGCAAGCGACAATTAACTTACTGTAAAATAAAAACACATTCATTAACTGGCAGCAAGAGACAAGTAACTTACTGTACAATAAAAAGACAGTAATTAACTGGCAGCAAGCGACAATTAACTTACTGTAAAATAAAAACACATTCATTAACTGGCAGCAAGTGACAAGTAACTTACTGTAAAATAAAAACACATTCATTAACTGGCAGCAAGTGACAAGTAACTTACTGTACAATAAAAACAGTATTTAACTGGCAGCAAGTGACAAGTAACTTACTGTACAATAAAAACACAGTAATTAACTGGCAGCAAGTGACAAGTAACTTACTGTACAATAAAAACACAGTAATTAACTGGCAGCAAGTGACAAGTAACTTACTGTACAATAAAAACAGTATTTAACTGGCAGCAAGTGACAAGTAACTTACTGTACAATAAAAACACAGTAATTAACTGGCAGCAAGTGACAAGTAACTTACTGTACAATAAAAACAGTATTTAACTGGCAGCAAGTGACAAGTAACTTACTGTACAATAAAAACACAGTAATTAACTGGCAGCAAGTGACAAGTAACTTACTGTACAATAGAAACGCAGTAATTATCTGGCAGCAAGTGACAAGTTACTTACTGTAAAATAAAAACACAGTAATTAACTGGTAGCAAGTGACAAGTAACTTACTGTAAAATAAAAACACAGTAATTAACTGGCAGCAAGTGACAAGTAACTTACTGTAAAATAAAAACACAGTAATTAACTGGCAGCAAGTGACAAGTAACTTACTGTACAATATAAACACAGTAATTAACTGGCAGCAAGTTACAAGTAACTTACTGTACAATAAAAACAGTAATTAACTGGCAGCAAGTTAGAAGTTACTTACTGTAAAATAAAATCACAGACATGAACTGGCAGCAAGTGACAGGTAACGTACTGTGAAATAAAAACAGTAGTTAACTGGCAGATCTTTAGAGGAACACAGTCCATCTGTGGAAGATACAGGAGTTTCTGAACCCCTGTGAGATTGATCATTACTGACCATAAGCTCAATCTCTGAGATAAAAATGGCATGACAGATCGTGGTAATTAGAAATCATGACGGATTGAAAACGACCTGCAAGCCAAACCTGCAGCGAACTCTCATTAGTGGGTTGTCAGTGTTTTTAACACGTCGAGCACACACACATGCTGCTGTGAGCCGTGTGTCATGTCAAACGGCTGGGTTAAAATGCTTGACATCCGTATGCATCGTCTTTAAAATATATATGAACAGGCAGACAATCAGTGTCTGCCACATGATCACCAATACACATCAGAAAGATGAGATCAGAGGTGAAAATGAGCTGTGAAAACAACCAAAACAAGAACTATAAATCATATTTGTAAGTGTGGTTTCATTCTTAATAATATTTCTTTATAATTTGAGATGATTATTTGCATCAAAGAGAAGTTATTGTGCCGTACATTGAGAGAAACGCTTCTGGAACAAGAACAGATGTGGGCGGGGTTTGATTGTGTCCGTGAGGAATTGATTGGATGGCTGTAGTTTGCTATTGGTGGATCTCATGTGATTGACAGGTTGCCCCGCCCTCGTCATCAGAGAAGAGAAGAGATGCTGCAAGATGAAGTTATTCTGACACTATAATAACCCTGGCATCTTGATCTTCTGCTGTTGGTCTTGAGAGCTCTTGTAAGCGTGTTCTGGATTTCAGTTCATGGTCTTAGTCAAGATGTCAGTCTATTTCCACTGTTCTTAAAGCGATAATCACCTCGACTGCATATCGGCACCGTACCTTCACCAATCCCCAAATCTCATTTAATTTCAAGCACTGAATGCTGCAATGGATTCATCAGAGTCAGATCCTTCAAATGGGGTTTGCAGGTAAAATTGTTCCAGGTCTAATATTATTATATTGGTCTGGATCTGGGAGGCGTGTAAATGACGAGAACAGTTGTGTGTATACATGTTATACTATATTCAGCTATCTATGACTAAGCTGAACACACACTAAAAAAGTTTGTACAGATAAAATCACATACTAACCCTGTCTCTATCAGTAAATTAACTCAAACTAAAGCCATAAAAAAATATTTCAGTTATTTGAAATAAGACAAACGTCCATTAAAAAACTAAAATAAATAAAATAAAATAAAATAAATAAAATAAATAAATAAATAAATAAATAAATAAATAAATAAATAAATAAATAAAATCTCAATGATGATAAAATAGCAGTGGTCTGCATAAACAATGTCATTTAAAGCCGATAACCCATCTAACTTTCACATGACATGAGACATTTTTTTTATTTGTTTGTTTTTGCCAGCTATGGGGCAGATGTAAATTATTTTCTGTCAGCATGTGACAGATGCTGCATATATGTAACCCGGAACAATCCAAATTTTAGAACCACACATATTTAACCCGGAACATGCCCATGTTCAGCACCATGGACAACGCTTATATTAACCCGGGGCAACCACGTGTTCAGCACCATGGACAGCACTTACATTTACAGTTTTTCTCTATTGTTTACACACAAATACTGGTACTTGAGACACAATGACCACAACATGTAACACATTAACCCCTGAACCAGTTCTGCTAAACTACAAGCACAACTCCTGCTTTACACTCAAATTGCAGTTCTACAACACACTTTTTTCCCAAACACTACACACAATTCTCTGCATTTGGCACAATTTCCATGAAGAAAATCTCTTGTTTTCACACAGGAACACACTGCCATTCACATATGCACACTGACAGCAATGGATGCCAACATTGGATTTTTTTTCACTGTAACTGTATACAGTAAATTCTTCTGTTGTTTTGTATGTAGAACCACTGTATGTGCAACTTTGTGTTGGGATGTACAAATAAAATATATTTTTTACCGTGTATTTGTGTGTTCTGAGTATAGAAATAATATTCTCAAATATTGTACAACACACTGACGTATGTACTGTGTGTAGTAAGTGTAACACTGAACAAAAACAGGCCTAAGTCATTATGATAGATGGAGGAGAAGTGTTTTACATTGAGCACATCATGTTCAACTGGTTCTCATAAATGTCTATTCATATGATGGTTTGTGTGTGTCATTTGAAAACAAAATACCATTTTGAGAAGAAATAACATTGTTTTGAATTTAAAGTTTCATTTTGCAGGAGAATTGAGGGGTTTTGCCCATTGTGTGTGTGGGTGTTTTTTGATTTGTGTGTAGAGTTCTGAGAATATGAGGCATGCTTTCAGAAAATGTGTGTAAACAATCGAGAAATACTGTAATTTTCAGGATTTATTGATATCAACAATTCAATTTTCACTAGTTTCTTGATAACAGGAACTCAATTTATACTAGTGACGTCACCACACGCAGAAATACAGATTCTTAATATGAAGAATTAAATTGGTAACACTTTGACCAACCACATCAATAATTGATTTCTTACTAGTTAACAGAATAACAGAAATACAAAAAAAATTTTTTTTTTGATATGAATAATTTTGTGGTTAGTAACAATATAAACTCCTGATATTAAGACCTCAATTGTCACTAGTTGAAATGTTCCTTCTGATATTTAACAAAGTATTTCTGATATCATTAATCAGGAGAGTAATTTCTGATATTTAAAATGGCTTTAACAATCACATTCATGATATCAGAAAGTAACACTATAGTGACAATAGAATTATTGATATCAAAACTGGACATTTTTACAAGAAGCAATTCAGTTGTTGATATCAAGAACAGACGTGCACTATAGCAACCACACAATTACTGATATAAAAATGATGATTTGTTACTAAGATTGTGAAATTGGAAATTACATTCTTAATATCAACAACTTTATTTAAATTTAAATTTGACAAACATATAAAAAAGCTCACTAAAATGGTAAGGATTAATCTAAATTGTTTTAGACTTATTAGAACATATATTTCAATTGAGGCAGCACATCTTTTTATGCAAATGATCTTGTCCCGCATTTCATGCTGTATTACAGTCTGGACTCAAACAAGTGATTCCTTCATTTAAAAAATTGAAATGTTGTATTATCGAGCTTTAAAAATAATGGATAAAAAGCCAATTCGATGGCATCACTGCAATGTTTTTTTTTTTTTATGCTAAGTTTTATAAATTTAAAAAACCTGTCATATATAAAATTGATTTTTAAATGTTTGCACAATAAGGCACCATCTGGTTTATGTAAATTGTAGGATTAATGTTGTAGGACTACACAAGGGCAAAGAGCCTTTTCTGTCCAGGGCTCCAAACTCTGGAACTGTTGCCAAATGAGTTTAAGGCAATATTTGAAATAAAGTCCTTTACACTGAAGGTAAAGCGGTGGTTTAAAATAAACCTGAACTGCACGCATATTTAAATGTAATACTTTTAGTATGTAAAAGTGTAATCTAATGTAACAATTTTTTTTTTTTTTTTGTCTAGAAAAGCCTTTCTAGGGAGCTGAGATGCAGCTTTCGCTATACTCTCTGTGTGCAATACATATTTTCCAATTTTGACTGGGATCATGTTTTTTTGTACTGTCCCGATACAAATAAACGTATAAAAATAAAATACAAAACCTGAATTTAAATGCCGGCCAGTGGTAACGTTTGACTATAGTGCAAATACAATTATCAAGAATTATAGTTTTTACTAGTTGAAATTAAATTATTGATATCAAGAAATGTTTTTCTGTGACTGATGACGTCACTGTCGATATCAAGCATTAACATTATTACTAGTGGAAATGTAACTCCTGATTTTAAACAAATGTCATTGTTTAGGCGTACTAGAAGAAATCTAATTCCTGATTTGAAGAATTAGCATTTTAACTAGTGACATTTTTTTTTAAATGATCAAGAATTTATATCCTGTAAATGACGGTTTGCCACATATGTGCATGCACATGTGCCGCTATTAAAAATAATATTAATCAAATGAAAGCAAAAGCAAAACAATAAAAATGATTTTTACTAATCAAATATTGTTAAAATAAGGTGAAAATGTTAAAAATGAAGACGGTATCTCTCTCTCTCTCTCTCTCTCTCTCTCTCTCTCTCTCTCTCTCTCTCTCTCTCTCTCTCTCTCCTTCAGTCCCTCCCCTTTCTGTCTGCCATCACCCTCCTATACAATCCAGTAAAGTGATGCTCGGCGCCTCCTCCTCGTTTCTCTGCGCGTTTCTCAGCAGTCAGTCGGACTCTCCATCTCTCCATCGGATATTTGCTCCTGCTTCTCAGACGCAGTTCTGCGACCCGAACCGCCGGATTTGTCCCTCTTGAGCATGAGAGGAACCGCTGACCCGATCGCACACCATGAGCTTCGGACCCGGAGCCTCAGCCGAACTTTAAAGCAGCGCGGAGCGTCAGATTCCCGACCCGCGGGAGCAGCAGTTTCAGGTGAGTCTCTCGTTTAGTGAAGCTCGTGCAACTCAACCTCGAAACGGATTTGAAATGCGGCACTTCATTGAGCTCCAGCGCGCGCGTGTGTGTTTGTTTCTGCACGGATTGAAACTGGACTGCGGATGCTTCCATTATCCGCGCGCGCGTGAGCAGATCTGTTTTCAGTCCACGCATTGCTCATTGTTGCATTACAGAAAGCAAGTTGCTGTGTGTGTGTGTGTGTGTGAGTGTATGTGTGTGGTTTAAAGCTGTCCTTTTGCTGAGTCAACCCATGCAAAGCATAAATGAAGTATGCAAAATGACACCATACGCGTTTGGAGAGGCTGAGCGCATCAGCTGCTCACTGGACGCTTGGAGGACGTCAACACTGTTTTCTCCTTTGTATTTTTCCTGCTGCATCTGCAAAGTCAATAAACATGCACACACTGCAGTGGAGAGCACAGCCAGGTCCCCCTTCGGGCCTGTGTCTCGCTGGCAGTGTGATGCAGAAGGATATGAAGTGTGCACACTCGCATTAATCTCACGAGCGTGTGTGGCCGGTGGAAAGACGCGAGTGTGTGTGTGTGTGTGTGTGTGTTTGAGGGCATCGAGATGCTCAGAGCTGGAGGTGAACTGGTGTGAATGTGTTTCTGACGCGTAACTGTTGGGGGAGCTCTCGCGCTTTTTGCGCTTGATGTCAAATTTGACTTTGAAGCTTTTGGTAATTGAGTGATTATGATGGACACAAAGCGAATGGCGCAGCCGAGAGTCCTAAAGAGTTTTTCCGGGATGCATCCCATTACTGGCGCAGTGAATCAAACCTGGTCGATATGCACTTCTAATATTATGCAAAATTATGATGTCCGTCAATTTTAATGATCGGCCCACACGCCGCAAGCTCTTAGCTGCTCTTTGTGGCCTAATTTGGACTGTTGCATGAAATGTTTTTTTTTTTTATTCTTCCAAACTCCTAATTATATGCAATTGATTCGTTTTTATAATAATAGCAAAATGACCAGTTTTCATTTTCTGAGCAATGCCATTTTTATTCGTTCACTCTCGCACTGAACTTTTTACTTCAGTGAATATGTATTTGTGACTAGAAAAACCTATGGGTTATAATATAACGGGGAAAAAACAGGTTGACTACAAATGATGGGGCATGTTGTCACACTATACGGGGTAACATACTAATTTCGGTCATGCAATTACATCATCTGTCTAACTGGAGGAGGTTAGTCTATATATTTTTTTTAGATTTTAATCATCTATTTTATTTTTGAAGCAAGATTTGGAACTACAAAGGATGAGAGAATTGACATTTTGGGTTAACTATATTTTTAAGCTCAAATGTATAACCAGTTTGCATTATTTCCGCACATTTAACACACATTTCCCAATAGTGGGACATGTTGCAAGTACAGCATCTAATTGAAAGAGGAAATACAAATATATGTATATATATCCCAATTGTGGGGCATGTTGTCACACTATGGGGAAATGCAAATAATCATTTTTAACATGACAGATGATGATCCATTTAAACTGTCAGTGTTGTGAAATACAATTAAAGCAAAATAACCAGTTTGCATTATCTGAACAATGCATTTTTCATCTGCCCACTCTCCAGTAAATGCACACTAACCCCAGACACACATTAATGTACAAATAACATGTTGTCTCACTGCGGGGAAACAGATATTGTCAGTCATGCAATTACAGCAACTATCTAATTAAAAGAGAATATATATATATAAACAAAGTATACCAGGTGATAGTTTGCATTATTTTAGCACACATTTTCCAATCATGGGGCATGTTGTCACACTATGAGAAAATGCAAATGTTAAAAAAAATTTAACATGCCAGATGACCGGACCTGTAAACAACCTGTTTTATGCAACAAAAAAAAATTTAAGCAAAATAACCAGTTTGCATTATCTGAGCAATGCATTTTTTATTCGCCCACTCTCGCATTAAATGCACGCTAACCCAGACACACATTAATGTCTAATGCATCTGAGCCACAGGCACAAACAAGCCACACTAGTGACCGTTTCTGAAGCTCAAGGCAAAGATCTGCGACCCAACACACACACACACACACACACACACACACACACACACACACACACACGCCACACATCTGACGCGCAGCGCCGCACCTGCGCCGGACCGACCGGTACCTGTTCTGATCGCCCTTCACGGAGGCGGATAGAGAGAGAGAGAGAGAGAGAGAGAGAGAGAGAGAGAGAGAGAGAGAGAGAGAGAGAGAGAGAGAGAGAGAGAGGCAGACTCTCACAGTGTCTCAGCGCTGTGGATGGAGACCAGCACCAGAATATCAACGACGAGAGAGCTTTGGCCGCGGGAATAATGAGCACTGTCTCTGGCTGCAGCTGGGGGTCTTGGCGCCCGCGAACTCAGGAAGAATATATGCGCTTCCACTGAACGCCTGCTTGTTTATTGTGCGGGATCATAAACATGATGAGGCTCGGGGTGCACTGTAAAAAAATAAATCTGTTCAATTTACGGTAAAAAAAACTGCTTTACCGTAAAAAATACGATAGCAACATGTAAGGTTTTACGTAGGCTACTTAACTTAAATTTACAGTAAAAAAAAAGATTTCATTATCTGACATAATGTTAATATACACTCTAAAAAATGCTGAGTTGTTTCAACAAAAATACAATACATTTGAAGTGTCACGCATAGAATTGTGGGAATGTCAATTTACAGTTTTTCACTGTAAATTATACAGACTTGTTCTTTTTCACTTCCACATACTGTAAATTTAACTGTATTTTACTGTGAAATGACATTAAATGTACGGTTAGATCCACCACAGTTATATAGCACTGAAACTTTCTGTTTTCCACTGTATAGCATTTTACCGTTAAAATCATGATAAATGTTTTTTTTTTTTTTACAGTAAATACTACACGACACTTTGTGTTTTTCGTGTACGGACGACAACGTTGGCAAAGCGACCCCGTTCAGGATCTGTGTAAATGAGTAAGATCGCTGCATTCTGCTGCCAGGCCAGTAGGGGGCGATGTTTGTAAAGAAATGCCTGTATAGCATTTGCATGACGTCACCGTTTTCAAAAATCAGTGTTTTTGGAGTTTTCCACATGCAGAGATAAAAACTGTATAGCTTTAAAAACTCGTACTTTGAAACCAGTTTTCCAAAGTTAGCGTGTTTAGGCCGCTATTAAAACGAACGGCCACAACACACACGTTTAGTTGTAAACGGCCCCTCGGATGCATTCATCAGCGCGGACGGCTGTATATTATTTATGTTTATGATTAATAACAAACACAAGACAATTAAAATTAATTTGTGACTCCCAGGAAGTGACATCACTTGAACTACTGACTATATTTGCATATATGCGGAAAATAAAATGTAGATGTAAAAGAGGTGATGATAGCTGATATATTATTATTATTAGCAAATATGGATTAATGTATCACTGTAAAGCTGCTTTGAAACTATCTCTATTGTAAAAAGCGCTATATAAATAAAGGAGACTTGACTTAATTGTCCTAATGATTAGGGAGAGCGGGGCAAGTTGTCACAAGTTGTAC
>NC_136878.1:46794624-46814624 GCF_949152265.1 Phoxinus phoxinus | reverse complement strand
TTATATAATTCACTTAATTCCACACGTTTCATGATGTTCAGTGCGATTTAAGGCGGACAAACATATTTATGGTTATTATTTTATTTCCGTTAGTTTTGCATTCATATTTTAGTTATGTTTGCTTTTATTCCAGCCAACAAAATATGTTTACATTTAGTTTATGTTTACGTCATTAATCTTGCATTTTTAATCTTCCTCATCATTTCACACACACACACACACACACACACACACACACACACACACACACACACACACACACACACACACACACACACACACACACACACACACACACACACACACACACACACACACACACACACACACACACACACACACACACACACACACACACACACACACTATAATAAGATATAAAGGGTTCCTGTGACACTGTGAAGAATAACATTATCTGAAATATATATTTGATATTTCATCCGCCGGCTCTGAGGATTGTAACTGGATTGTTCTGGGCATAGGGAGTTTTTGATTAGGCTATTAAGAATATTAGCAGTTATGAAAGTGACTAGCTTATGTTTCATATCATTTAATAATGTCTCTGGAATAAGTCTATCGGCAAAGCTGGAGGAAATATGCGCTCGGTTCTTTGAAGAGATGATCTGATTTCAGCAATTATGAGTCAAACGACACTAATAAAAACTTGAGGCCAGCGTTATGGAAATGGAAGCGATATAAAAATGCCTCAGGATTCATAATGTTGTGGAGTTTCAGATCATATAATATGAATATAATATATAATATGCTGCCAGTTTTCTCTGATGGTCAGCTATCTGGCAGAAGTCAAAAAGCTAAATTAAAAAAAAAAAAAAATTTAATTAAAAATTACAAACATTTTTTTTTACATGTGACATTTACACTATATAGCATTCAAAAGTTTGAGGTCAGTAAGATTTAAAAAATATTATAATAATACTTTAATTCAGCAAGGACACATTAAATTGTTCAAAAGTGACAGCAGTTTTTTTTAATGTTACAAGAGATTTCTATTTTGATCTTTCTATTCATCTATTAATTTTTTTCTACAAAAATATGACTGTTTTCAACATAAAAAATGCATCAGATCGTCACATTATACTGATTTCTGAAGGATCATGTGACACTGAAGACTGGAGTAATGATCATATTAAATAAAATACATTTGACAATATATACACTTTAAATTGTAATAATATTTCTCTAATTTTTACTGTATTTTTGATCAAATTATTGCAGCTTTGTGAACAAAAAAAGTCTATAGCGCAACTACAACTACATCGCAAACCACGAGTTAACATTTTTAAACACTTTCTGAAAGCCTTTATACTGTATGTCGTAATGCATTACAATCAAAAAGCATATTTTTGCTATAATTTCATCTGAAATTGTCAAGTCGTTATACTTTCTAAAGGTGTAGCAATGAATATATATATATATATTACAATGCATTATAATGTATAATTATAGAAGCTGCATTGCAAATGAATGCATTAAAAAATAATATGCATTATATATAATTTTTATATTGTATATTTTTATACGTTTTATATGGATAATATTCAGATTTTTTGTGTGTGTCACTGTTAAAACTCATAACATTACGAGTAACCAATATATATATATATATATATACATATATATATAATAATAATCCATGTGAAGAGGGTTTAAATGTTGGTTTGGTGCTGTTGTGTGTGAAGCGAGGCCCTCAGAAGTGAAAGGTGTGTGTGTGTGTGTGTGTGTGTGTGGCCGGCGACTGATTTAGCTCGATCTTCATACATTATTAAAAGCAATGGTCATTTGCTGCGGTTAAGCTCAATAATTCATACAGTTATGTAATGAAAGGTCTGAATGAAAGGCTGCTGGGAAACACTGGTGAAAACCTTCATGTGAAGCCCACCAGCTGCTCCACGCTCGATGCCAACACACACCGCTGGGTTATTAATAAACAATAGAAGCCCGTGGAGGAGAAGAGGGAGACGTGTTTCTCCAGCTGGCTCGCTTCACCTCCACGTCTGCGTTTGCTGAGAGCGGATCATGACGACAGGAGAGTGTGTCTCTGCTACTGTACCTCTGCAGGACTGGTGCACGGTCTAGAACTACACACACTCCCTCCTCTTTCAGTCTCAGTTACACAACACACTCATGCTAAATAACAACTAGTGCTGGGCAACGATTAATCACATGCATCACATGCATCACGTGTGTACTGTGTATTATTATTTTGTAGTTAAGAATATTTGCATGTATATACTGTATATTTATATATAATTTATATTATACAAATATTTTATATATAAATATATTAATAA
Organism: Phoxinus phoxinus; assembly: GCF_949152265.1. Lineage (NCBI taxonomy): Eukaryota > Metazoa > Chordata > Actinopteri > Cypriniformes > Leuciscidae > Phoxinus > Phoxinus phoxinus. Next base: position 46,812,312 of record NC_136878.1, on the reverse strand, counting down.
TTTTTTAAAATATATTTAATATTTTTTATTTTATATATTTTCTATTTTATTTTTTATAATTTTTATTTTTAGGTTTTATAATTTAGATTATATATATATATATATTTATAATTTTTATTTTTATATTTTATCATTTTTATTTTATATATTTTTCTATTTTTATTTTTATTTTTAGATTTTATAATTTTTATTTTATATATATAATTTTTATTTTATATTTTTTATATTTTTTATTTTTTATCATTTAAATTTTTATATTTTATATTATATATATATATATATATATATATATATATATATATATATATATATATATATATATATATATTTGCTTTATATATATAATTTTTAATATATACATGCATGTGTGTATATTTATAGATACAAAATGATTATACACAGTACACACACACACATATAATGTAAACACAAACTTTATTTTGGATGTGATTAATTGTGTATAATTGTTGCCAGCACTAATAAAATTCTGACATTTATATGTTCCTGATTTCCACGCCGAGGAAATAAAGCAAATTTGCCTGTGAACGCTTTATATAAACACAATATGGGTCTAAATACATGTGTTCACTATGATTTTACCCCATAATTCGGCATATTGACACACAATGAAACTGCAAATCCAGCTTTCTCTGTCTTCTGTGGATTGAAGCGATGCATTCACTTCTCTGTTCTGTAGCTTTCGTCAGTCTGTAAAAATACACTTCAGATTTATTGTCAAATCTATTTCAACAGTCGATCTCAAAGCTCTTCCCCGGTTTAGATGTGTTTAGTGTGTTTTTCGGTGAAAACCAATGCAGTGTGTGTCGAGTCAAGTCAAGTCAGCTTTATTTATAGCGCTTTTTACAACACAGAGTGTATCAAAGCAGCTTCACAGTGATAACAGCAAAATAATACAACGTTTGTTTCTAGAAGAAAAGTGTGTCATCGTCCACCTTAAGAACGGCAGATCAATAATATTGGTGAACATTAAATGTCTCCAAATAAGCAAGGCAAAAGCTTAGTAACCAAAGTCACATGCTGTATAGAACATATAGAAAAAATATATAATTATTATTAATCAATAATAATTAGGTTATTTTCTTTATAGAAAATAATAATCAATTACAAATAAATTAAGAATTACACAATATTATATTATCAGCAAGTACTTTTTAAAATATAGTTTGATGATTTGAAGCACTTCGACAAGGTCTAATAAAGGCCAGATTGTATTTTATTGTGAAATATGTGTCTCATATACTCGGATGACCAACACTCGTGGGTTTAACATGATAGCGTTTTGATAACTAACAATCAGAAATCTCTACATCTAAATGTTAATGGTTTCCTCTGGACTCTATTATTTCCCAGTTGGAAACGGTTTAATGTACGAGGAAGAGCAGACGTGACTGAGCATAATAAAGCATAATAAAGCATAATAAAGCATTAATAAAGCATAATAAAGCATCAAGAATCTTCTCCACCAAAACTCCCGGATCTTCTCTCGCTTCCCACAATTACTGCGTGACTGACAGCACCTTCCACACAGATTTACATTTGGCTTTAAAGCCAGCAAGACTTATAATTGAGTCTTAAGAATAGCTGATCCTAGATCAGAGGTCACGGAGAGGCGAACTGCTATCGGAAAACCACTCAAGAAAAGAGAAACGATAAAAGCAATAAAGAGCTCATTGTCATTTTTTTTTGGCCGGCGGTCGCTTCCCTGTTTTCTCCAATTTCTTTAAAGAGAGATGCTTCCAGATACTCACCCATCGACTGAGCGACGCCAGGTAATCTCTGCCGCGGCTTAATGGATTAGTTCACCTAAACATCTAAACATTCACTTTCCTCAGAGAAACACAGAAGGAGATATTCAGCAGAGTTTGTGTGCTTCTGTTATACACACAAGAAGAGTGTGTGGTGATTTATACTGTCAAGCTACAAAAATCATCTAAAGATATCACATAAATCCACATATAAAGCTATTAACCCTTAAGGACCTGAAGCTAAAATGGGAGATTTCACATATTTTGATTTTTTGACTGTAAAATTCTAATTCATCTTCATGTGCAAGGTGTCATCTTTTCTCAGAAAAAGATTAGCTTTCAACAAATTACAGTTATTGACCATTATTGTGTGTGGTGAGTTTGTAAATAGAATTTAAATAGACAAAAAAAAAAAAAAACGAGAATACATTTTCAGATTTTTATTTAGAAAAAAAAAAAGAAAAATCACGAACGAAAGAAACTAACACTTTAAAGTTGAAGAATGAAGTATAATACAACTATACAAGTCTTTTTTGTGACATTAGGTTGCACAGTTTTCATTTAGGACACTTTTATTCATACACGCACACATATAAATGCGTCCATTCATATTAGGCACAAACACACATGCACACACCACATGTAAAGATACGTGAAAGAGTAACGGCCATCCGCCTCCCAAGTTTCATTAAAAATCATCCCAATCCCCTCTTCTGCCGTCTACACTTCTGTCACCATGTATTTGTTCGTTTCTTTTATTATTTTATGCAATCCAGAACACTTCGTATCTCTCGGTTCAAATCCTTCCTTCCCACTCTGCCAGAAAGCCTGTTGTCATTTGCTGACGGAAAGCATGAAATTACCTTAATAAACCGTGTATTGCCAAAAAGCGCATGTTGTCTACTCTCAGGGGCAGTTTGAATGGTTTTGATAGTGCAAACAGTTGAAGAGTTACGGTACAATAAATACAGTTTGCTGATCTGTGTCGGCGACGACTCATCCGGTTCTAAAGGGTTAAAAGTATAGGTGGCACATTTTCCAATCAAGACTCATTGGAAAAAATGTGACATTTTTGCAAATCTCCCAAAATGTTCCTTATTTAAGACTTGTTTTCACGCACAATACTATCCTGAACAAAATTATAAACGCAACACTTTTGTTTTTGGCCCCATTGTTCATGAGCTGAACTCAAATATCTGAGACTTTTTCTATGTACACAAAAGGCCTATTTCTCTCAAATATTGTTCACAAATCTGTCAAAATCTGTGTCAGTGAGCACTTCTCCTTTGCCGAGATAATCATCCACCTCACAGGTGCGCATATCAAGACCGCATAATTATTGCACAGGTGTGCCTTAGGCTGTCCACAATAAAAGGCCACTCTAAAATGTGCAGTTTTCTCACACAGATGTGTTGTTCAGTGTATGTAATGAGCTCCAAATTATGGAATAGTGCATGATTTGTAAACTAATTATTTTTTATGTTTGCATCACATAACCAGACAGCAACACAGTGTCGGCCCGGATCCGGCCCACATCCGGCCCGGTGTGGAATCCATGTGTACCGGATCTGGGCCGACACTGTGTTGCTGTCTGGGTAACCAGCTCCATATGTGTGTGTTTTCTGCTGTAGTGAACTTGCTCTGAAGATCACCCACTGCACTCGTGATGTGAAGAGCTCGCTACGAGATGACAGAACTCACAGACTTGTAGAAGCCGTTAAATTAGCATCTTTGCTTCAGCAAATGTGTTTACATCTTACATTCGCTTTTGTGAACACTATTGGTGGTTTAGTGTACAGTAGGTGTTTCGTTATTTTCAAACTCAGATCATTAGTCTTTTAGTGCCAATCATTTGTGATTTAGGTCATTGTTACAGTGTAGTTATATATGTAAGTACTGAGTATTATTAAGTAACTACATGTATTTACGATAGGGTTAGGGTTTGGTTGAGGGTTCGTTGCATGTAATTATGCATAATTTACTGTTATTACTATGGTAAGTACATGTAACAAGGACACTGTACAATAAAGTGTTACCGGGATTTATTCTGTCAAGCTTCAAAGATCACCTACAGATATCACAAAAATCCACGTATAAAGCTATTGAAAGTAGGTGTGAAATTCTGGAATTCATTGGGAAAAATGTGACACACACACACACACACACACACACACACACCTCGTGATCATAGTTTTGCTGGTCCTGCGACTTATAGTCAGGTGCGACTTATATATCAAAATTAATTCATACTGACTGAGATGACCCAAGATAAAACATTACCGTCTCCAGCCTCGAGAGGGCGCTCTATATATAATATAATGGATATATAATATATATGGAATGTATATATAATCTATAATGGATTCAGTGTTGAGGAATGAGATCGGGAGCTTGGTGAACTTGCTGACCGGTAACTTGTTGGACTCGCTGGCTAATGTTAGTTTAGCCTATTCAGCCTCAGGTATATGTTCTTTATGCTGTTGTGTCGCTGAATAACTGTTAATGTGTTACGCTAACACACCGGACACTATTCAGCTGTTGTTCTGTGTGCTGTTGTGGAGCTGAATAACCTTTCCAGATTAAATGTATGTTCTTGGTCTTGGATTTTGTGAAATAAATTTCTAAATAAATGCGACTTATAGTCCAGTGCGACTTATATATGTTTTTTCCTCTTCATGACGCATTTTTTGACTGATGCGACTTATTCTCCGGATCGACTTATAGTCCGGAAAATACGGTATTCGACTTTTTCAACATGAACGACATAAGTAATTAATGATGAAAATGTTATTTTTGGGTGAACTAACCCTTCAATGTCGTTTTTGAGAATCCGAAGTATGATTCACTAACCCTAAAAATGGTAAATATTCTCCCTAATATCTTATTTTATGTTTCCAAAATTGTTTGTAATGTGCACATTTACAGATGATCTATATTCCTTAACATCTTAAAAATAATGAAAGGTCCTGGAAACGGTCCGATGGGAGAATCTCCTCGTGTAATATGACATATTGAGCTAGTTAATATTCTCCTCGGATGAGCTCTCGATATCACTCTATTGTAGTTCTGCTGCTTTTAAGCCGTTCACAGGCGAGCTTCAAAGTGGAGGAGGCCGAAGCTTCAGAGAATGTTGTTAGTCTGTTTTTCTAAAGTAAAGTGCAATATCAGCTCGGAGAGAGAGAACAGAGGCAGGGAGGAAAGGAAAAAGCTTTGGATTTGATCCGCCGGGACCGAGTCGGTGACGTGAGAGTGTGCTTGATTTCCCCATAATTACCCAGAGTATTTCTGCCCCTGTTTCTGCCCGGAGAGAGCAGCTATTCTTTAATCTTGTCACTTCTCCACACTATGGAAGTGGGCTTTGGAAGTACCTATTAGAGGAAGGAAATTGCTCAGGCTCTCCCCTTGGCCCGTGCGGATGGGTTGAGGAATGAAGAAAGAAGGGGTCATGGGAGAGAAGGAGCGCTGCACTGAAAGCGCGGAGAGACTCTGATGGCGCAGAACGCCTCGAGAGACGACACACACCGGGACCGGCCCACTGTGGGCTTGGAGGAGAGAAGAGGACATATGATGGAGGAAGAAGCAAAACTTCCTTTTCTTTCTGATTTTTTGCTTTCTATCTAAACATCCTTAAACCTTTTACTTTAGAAATGTGTCAGATAATAAGACCACGCACGCACGCACGCACGCACGCACGCACGCACACGCACACACACACACACACACACGCACGCACGCACGCACGCACGCACGCACGCACGCACGCACGCACACACACACACACACACACACACACACACACGCACGCACGCACGCACACACACACACACGGCAGATCAAAATAAATCTATTTGTCAGTGTGTGAATTGCGGTATTATATAATGCACTGAAGTGAATTTAAGCAGGATAAAAAAAATATGAATGGCCCTAAAATGGGCTTCGTTTTCTTCAGGCAAAAGATAATTCTTGCTTTGATTTTAAAGAGAAATCTTATTCCTTTGTGCGATTCATGACTGGAGTCTCACAGTTACGACTGAGTTATGAAGTCATTCAAACGGTTTAATTCCATTTCAAATGCGGTAATGAACCTAGACGTGTGATTCAGTGTGTTTGACGTGTGAGAGTGTGTCGGCCGAGAGGTTTGGCCTGTTGGCACTTCACACACACTTCACATGATCTGACAGTCAAGACAGGCGTGTGTCTGACGAGCATGAGCCTGCTGATTCACACACACACACACACACACACACACACACACACACACACACACACACACACACACACACACACACACACACACACACACACACACACACACACACGCACGCACACACACACACACACACACGCACATCATAAACTATCACATCAGTGCAGTGTGTTTGCACCGGTAATGATTGGGTGAGCTCAGCGGACAGGATCGCTGACGTTACTGCAGTCGACAGCGAGCAGAACAGATTTAACTGAGTGAACAACAAACGTCTAATCGTCTACTCAACAGTTTGTGCACAAGAACACTTAATACTTCAATTCTACACTCAACAGTCAATTCTACTAACTATAAATAACATTGCACATCCATGTCAATTAACTCTCATTAGAGTATTACATTTACATTTATGCATTTGGCATAAATACATTTATCATATATAAATTACATTCATCCAAAGCGACTTACATTGCATTTCAAGGTCATCGAACCCATGACCTTGGCGTTGCAAGAGCCAATGCTCTACTGTTCGAGCTACATAATAATAATAATATGTTTTATATAGCGCCTTTCCAGTGTTCAAGGAACGTTTACGATGAACAAGCAACAATAATGGCAATGGACAATGATAAAAACAGAACTACTGTAGATGAGAGTAAAAGGAGAATTATGTATATGGGGCATACAGCAATCAGACACAACGAGAAGTAGTACCACTTAAGAATTGTGACATTCAGAAAATAAGTGAGTTTTGAGCATAGGTTTAAATTCAGAAATAGTATTAAAGTTAATCCTGATCGTTATACCTTTGTGAGAAAAGAAAGCGAACCGGATTGGTGTTTGCAACACGGATCTGCTACCGCTAATGCCCAGAGCTCACTCAGCTAACGGCAGTTATGGGGCATATTCATAAAGAGTGTTTCTGTGCCTCTTAACAGACACAACATGCAATTAAAATGACGGGACTTCAGCGCGAGACTACAGCTAGCCGTCTAAAACACTATTTAGGTGAATTTAAACAATGGCTAAGTTGCTAAACGCATCTTGTTGTCATGTAAGGACCTGTTCATGTTGGACAGACATTTTAATTGCATTTTGTGTCTGTTCAGAGGTTCTCCTTTAACACAACAGAGTCCCATAGTTCGGGTGCAACAACACTGAGTGATCTACAGGAAAGCTAAACTGCTATATTAAGCTATATTACTTTAGGATAATAAATATATTATAGTCAGTATAATATCTGTTGAGGAGCATCAAAATAAAGAGTTGGCAGATATTAAGACAGTCAGTCTACTAATACTCTAATGCTGGATAGTTGACATGCTACCTAAAGTGGACTATCGAGATAAACTGCTGTAAACTCAACCAGTTGTAAGCCTGAAAATGCAAGCGTTGTGCAAATCTTTGAACATATTAGTTATGAGCCTTTAGTGTAAAGTGGTTTAACGCTGAGACGCTCAACGTTTCGTCAGAAACTCATTACCGCCTCTGGCCTCAAATTGGATAATCTCTGCGTTCATGTTTTCTAAATAGTAATATTTCAAGCGTATGGCTTTCAGTTTCACCCCGGAATTATGTTAATTCATATAAAGCGGTTGGATCACAACCCATGGGGTTTAGGGGTCAGCGTATGATCATTTATTACAGCTCATAAACACTGATGGAGCAAATGCGTTGAGTTTGCATTGGGTTTATAATATCTCTCTTCTGCGGACATTAAATCATGCAGAGCTTTTTTCCTTCCAGTATCTATAAAACATCACGGATAAACCTCCAGATGTGTCCTGAGATCAGCGGCATCTGATACCGTTCTGTGACAAGTGATTGCACGGCTCTGTAAATTAGTGTGTGTGTGTGTGTGTGTGTGATTCTCTCTTCAGGGCTTTATGAGGATGAATACGCTCCGGGGAGTGTGTGAGATTCTGGGGTCACGCGCGTCTATTTTAGGCTGTAATGGAGCAACACTTTAAAGTATGTAAATGCGAGCAGGGTTGCTTTAAATCTGTGTATTATAACTCAATGCTAAACTGCAATCACTCTCGCTGTGGCTAAGGTAGACGGCGAGGGGAAGTTTTATTTAATTGACTATGATTGATTACTTCAGTCTCGAATCATTCTAATATGATGATTTGCTGCTCAAGAAACATTTATGATTATTATCAATGTTGAACACAGTTGTGCTGCTTCATATTTATGGGGAAGCTGTGATACGTTTAATTTTTCGGGATTCTTTGATGAATAGAAAGTTAAATAGAACAGATTTTGTTGTTGTTGTAATTCTAAATAGCTTTACTGTCACTTTTTATATATCAACAAAAGTAATAATTTCTCTAATTTTTTTTAATCTTACTGTGCCCAAACCTTTAAATACGGTATATGTATGTCTTAAATATATTATACAATATACACAAAAGTATTATATTTAACAACATATTTAATTTATATCTAATTAAAAACAGCAATTTTAACCAATATTTGTGTATAGCATGCATTTACATTATATTAGTTTAATTCTATTTTCCATTTTATTTAACTTTTGCATTCTTTTTTTGCCTACAAAGCTAGTTTCAAGAATTTGAGCAAAAGCCGTTATGAAATGAATGCAAAATCGTAACAAAGATAAATTGTCACGATCCACACACAGAAACAGGAAGATCCAATAGCAGTATGTTTATTTAAATGTAATCCAATAATCGTAGTATCCAGGCAGGGGTCAAAATCCAAATAAGCAGTCCAACACAATAAACAAAACAAGAACAAACCAGGAAACAGACATCGGAAGTGTAGTGACAAACCATAAGGACTCCGTGGCAAACACTAGAACAGACACAAACACTAACAGGGTGACGGGAGACAGCTGTGTGCAATGAACCAATGATGAGTGACAAGGATCGTGGGAAATGTAGTTCATACTGTGAATGACACCGTGGGGAATGAGGACCTCTAGTGGACACCCGGGATACACAAACCAGACACTGTGACATAAATATGTAGTTCAGTCATGATTGAAACTCCTTTACATGCAGCTGCAAGCAATCACATAATTTCCGCATGGCACAATCTGATTGGCCTCTGCTGATCCTGCAGCCAATGAGATCGCTTGCTCAACATTTAAATCAGTGTTTGCTGTAAGTTCCTCTGAACCCCTCCACCTCCCCAGCTCCACCTGCCTAGATCTGATGCGGGACTGATGTATGTCTCTTACATGCTCATTATTACCCTTTATTTACACGGCACTGTGTGTTTGCTGCGCGGTACGGTTGCAACATGGATACCGGAGCTGATCGCGCCCACAGTCAATGCTTGTGTTTACACCAGACGAGATGCGGCGCTTCAGAAGCGTCCCAGAAGCGACTCTCCGCGCCGTTGCGCTATTTTCGACGGACGCCGCATCCAAGCCGCACCACAAATGCAGAATAAAAGTAAAAAAAACACTGTCAATTACAAAATAAACACCCTGCAGACTCTCAATTGTATTGCACACCAATATATTCTTTAGAAACCATACACTGTAAGGTAGAAATGCAAAAATCAAGAAAAAACACATCGGACAGGCCAATCACGCGCTTACATTATTAAACTGATTAAAACAAATGATAATTTTAATCTTCAATAACATACAAAAGTTGAAAACTTATTTTGATGACTTAAAGCAATGTAATGTTGTCATAACTTATTAATTATAACAATATGTTGTCATAACTTATTAATCTTATATATATATCTTTTTCTTTTTACAGTTGCCATCTATACTGGTCCGCCAAGACCAAATAGGCTACATTAACATTGCCATAATCTATAACATGCTAAAACTATGCAGAGATTTGTCACGGTTGGACTTAAGTTGTTATGTAAGTTTTTATTTTTGTTTTATGTCTGGACCTACGGATGGAAATTAGCATTATGCTAAATCCGACGTATTTACGTAAACTTATATTGTACGTTCATCTATATGCACTGTCCCATCAAAAAATAAAAAATAAAAAATGAAACATGAAACATCACACCAAAAGCTCCTAAAAAAAAGAAAAAAAAAGAAGGTAAATCCAGTGAAGGGTTGCCTGGTATCTGTTTGATTTCTGACCCAGAGAGCAGATATTAATACAGTTCTTTCTTGATTTTGACTCGAGCCGGTTGTAGCTCACTGTATACAGTACACATGCCCTCATGACACCCGATCTGGAAGACTCGTGTCTGATGCGTTACGGTTTAAGCAGCGATCAGTGTGTGTGTGATCTAACTCTTCAGTGAGCATGAAACACTTCTTCTGCACACTCAACCTTTATCACTCGGCTATTGACCTTGTCAAATCTGAGAGGACTTCATTGCTGGTTTGTGTTTACGTCTGCCATGATGGAAGCCAAGCGGTCTTCATAATCATATTTGTCGACGAGATGATTATTATTACCATGGGAGCCCTTGACACCAGAGTAATGTGATATCGGAAGTGCTTCCAGATGTTCCAGAAGAGTGGGAAAAAAAGCAGGAATTACTGTAAGGACTTTAATTATAATGACCCTGACAAACGGCATAATCAATAGTTGATCAATCTGAATTTGGTTTTCTGAACGGAGCTCAAAGGAAATGATCTTGCAATGCTCCAGGTTCAAGTTCAGCTCCATTGAGATCATTTTGATTATCAGAGGAAATGATCCAGAAAAAAAGGAAAGTGTATATCTGCCAGTATTTAAAAGCATAAATGTGAAGCTTGTATTGCTGCTAAACACGAGTTGTAAAGCTTCTAAATGCCTATAAAGTTCTAGTTTTATGAATTTGTTATGCATTATCGATGTAATTCATATGCATGAATTTTGCGATATGTAAACAATATTTGTATGCTTGTATGACGTGGTCATGACATAAAAGTTGACAGACAATTATGGTTTATTAGTTTATATTAAATTACACTGTGCAGAGCTCATTCCATATATTAAAATATTAAAATATTGAATAGATAGTTATTTAAAAAAAAAAAAAACTTGTGAAAATATAACTTTCATTCACATTTTGATTGAATTATTACTTTTGTCCATTGGTGTGACTGTCCAGGGATCATTCCTTAAATTTGAAAATATGAATAAGTAAAAATTTATTAAATGCTATAAAATGTTTTCTTTAGGAAATTAAGTCTTTTTTAAGTCTTACACAAATTTTTTTTTTCATGATTTGTTATCACAGCTCTTTACTTTTGTCAAATAAACTTAGATTGACTTATGTTATTCAGATAACATAACATTTTGAGTTTATGTTGATTAAACAATTATTGTTCTTTGTATTAACTTAAATATTTAGTTTCAATGAACTGGCACATGTCACGTGTATTAAGATAAACCAACAATATATTTTTACAGTGGTCTTGATATATATTTTTTAAGCATATCATTAATTAGATAATTAATTAAATAATATCCTAATCACAGCCAGCATCGGATGAGAAAGGCACGACTTTGATTTAATATTTTTAAAAATAATTATATTTTTCAGCACTGTTACATATAGCTAAAAAGTCATTAATGACAGTTCCGTTTGAATGTTAAAAAAATATTATAATTATTACTGTGCATTGCATTTATTACTCGAAAGACTACACTGAATATTTATACTTTTATATTGTTTAAAAAAAACAAACAGTGAAATGAAGTTGTAAGAAAAAGCATCTTTTAATCTACACTTTACCTTAATAAATAAATAAATAAATACATAAATAAAGGAGAAGCTGCCACACTAGATCCATCAAGATGCAGCAACACATCACATCTACAGGAGATAACAGATCCAGGATGACTGTGCTCCTCAAAATGAGGAATTAATGCTCATAACTCCGGCATATGCTTTTTTTGTCACTTTCACGCTCATATGCAGATTTCGACTTAAATGAAATCAAAGCACTGGCTTCCGTCATGTATATTAATGAGATGTGTAAGTGTGGCGTATCTCAGCGAAAGGTGCAGATCTGCGTTTGCCATCTGTCCTCGTCCCAGAGGAGCTGTGATTTATGGAGCACGCCGGTCCCTTCGTTCCCCTCAATCCCACACAATCACGCTTAAATAAGAACAATGTGCCGGCTGAGCTTGTGTTAAAGGTCCGGCTTGAGTCTCCGGAAGCCACACACGTCTCGGCCGGGAAGCAGAGTGACGGATAAACAGCGGGAAGAAGTGTGGAAACTAGGTCACAACAAGTCGGAGAAAAACATGGGCTGAAAATGAAGTGGCAGCCGGATCCAAACTCACACACCAGAAGTCCCGTCCCGCTAGAGATCTACAGTCAAACATTCAGACACCTCCCATTAGCACAGTTATTCGCTATAGTTTAGAAAACGGTGATCAAATATGAGCAGAACTCAGTTGATATTTGACAGGTTTTGTCCATCATTCACTGTAAAAAAATTACCGTAAAATTTACAGTAACTTACTGGCAACAATTAGCCAGTAAGTTACTGTGAATACTTTTTACAGTAAATGTACTGTACTTCCATTTACAGTATTTATAGTATATTATATAGTTTAGAAAACTGGTAATAAAAAATCCTGCGGCGCGTTAGACGCGAATACGCCTCATTCGCGCGTCAAGTTTGCCAACGGGTTTCGAAACTTTTTTAACTTTCGCGTTGAGCGCGACGCGCGTCAATTTAGCTTCAAACTTTTGTTTTTACGCGCGTCAATTTCGCTCTTGACGCGCGAATGGACACAAAGTGGTCAAGTGTATAACTAGACGCGGCATGCGCGAATTTGACGCGCTATTCGCGTCCGGTGTGAACGCACAGTAAGACTGTCTCACACATGAATTATGATGAATATCTGTTAAATTTAACTACACAATTAGATAATACCAGTTTAGCTCAACCAGTGACCAAGCAATGCTTCATTGTGTTCAGTGTGTGTGTAAAAAGAGCATTAGCAGTTACAGACACACACTTCAGCAGAAAAGTGTCCCGATCATTTTTAATCCCAAATTTTTGTACATTTTACAGGTAGTCACTGTATTAATTTTTTGGGGGTATAATCACAGTTATTGTAAAGTCAGTTTTTTTTTTGTTGCTCTCCTCACTTACATAAATGAACTATAGTGTCCTGCACACACTAGTAAAAACATATCAAAAATGATATCTGGTGTCTGAATAATGTCTGCTTGTGTCTGTAATAACGCCGGCTGAAAGGTTGTCTTCGGCTTCGGGATGTTAGGAAACTTGCAGCCCAAACACTTTCTGCGGAGGTATTTTTAGGCCATGCATTGCTTGCCGAGGCACGTCGGAGCGGGACCGTCTACGAAACAAATGTCAGCTTGTGAAAACTCCAGCGCATTACACGCTGAGCGGAGATGACAGTGCTGCTCTTTCTGAGCTTTATAGGGCAGGAGGAAAACACTCATCCGTCTTGGGCTCTGATAAGCAGGGCAATTTCCAGACAATATTTGCAGTGATAAACTATGCCCTGGTGGTTCAATCTGAGTTACAGAAACTAGTCCAACGGGAGAGGGTCTTGGGTGGTTGCTAGGGTGGTCTGGATGGTTGCTAGGTGTTTGTTGTTGAAATATTCCCATATCTAGTCACTGCAATTTCCCAGTTTCTATTTCCTTCAATCACTCATTCATGTCTTTAGCACAGAAGTGCACTTTAGCAAACTTAACTTAACATTAATAATAACAATAATGTACTTGTGAAGAATATACTTGTGAACTGAATGTTTTAATCTGACAAGTATTGCATGTTTATTGCAATCAAATGAAAACGTAGTGTAGTTTGAATTTATATTAAATGCAATGTTGAGTGTCTTTTGACCCAGTAGGACTTAAGTACACATTTATGTGATTTCATAGTTACTTATTGTGTTTGAAATATGGTTAAAGTGTGCTGACAAGCATTTATGGCAAACTAAAATATACTTTAATGTATTTTATATTGAAACTTGTATGTCTTGTATTTCAAATATATACACATTTGTACTGAACTTGCAATTTAGTGGATTTAAAATACATTAACTTTATATGTAATATTGGATAACACTAGTTATCTGCGTTAGTCAGCAGCACATCAAAATAAGTGCACTTCTTTGAAATATGATTATTAAGATTTAATATGAAGATTAATATTAAATCATATTAATAATATGACGATTATTAAGACATGATTATAGTATTAATTTAGTAAAACTGAAGACATACCACAGTTAATTAATTAAACTAAAATGTAAATGCATTTTACTTTTCATGAATTCATATATATTGTATCTGCTTAATAAATGCATTTTTGTTTATATATCAAACAATTAAAAAAGAAATGATACTATTATATATGAAACTAGTGGCAACAAGTCGTATTAAGTGAGTCGTAGAATCATTCTATCAAACGATTCATTCAAACTGACTGATTCGTTCATGAAAGCAGCAAGTGTGCACTGGCTTCATGAATGAGTCATTGAATCATTGACTCACCCGATTCATTCAAAAACGGTGAATCATTTATGAATGAAACATCGCTGGGTTTACATTAGTATTTTCATTGGCAAAATAGGCAACTGTGTGTCTGAAAATGGTCAGTTATGGTCATATAATCAACTTATTGTTGTTGTATAAAATGAATATCACATTTTGCAATCTAGCTGATATAGAGTGACGAAGTTATGACGTCACTTTGTAGGCCAAAACGCGGAAGTGAGTTAGCATTTTAGCACTTCCGGTTCCCTCGCCCTAAAGTCTATGGGTTTTTTGAATGGGTTTTTGCTAAATCGCCTGAAATAAGGTCTGTGGTTAACAAGGCCTCTAAATATTTTCACGTTTTGATCTATGACATCAAACACACCAGTTATAACCTGCTTGTGATTTTTTTAAACTTTATTGTGACTTAAAAACGGTGGTTGCTAACAAGTTGCAAAAAAGGGACTACATCCTTTGGCGTGGACTTCAGACGTCATCATGACAATCTCTCACTACTAACCCGCGTTTCAGCCTCACAGTCTTTATTTCTGTGGAGAGACTGTTCCACAATGGTGTTTTGTTTTGTCCCGAGATGCAACCACAAGTCGTTGAATGAAAGATGCTCGTTTTTTTCTGGCGAATTAGCAAATGGTATGCAAACATACAATCAAACATAATACAGTGAAAGATCATCTTTATTAAAGTTTATTTGGGGCACAATGATCAGGCATAATAATCTTAATCACAAAGAAAATAATATTAAGGTTTATATAAACTAACAAAATAATAAACGAATAAATAAAACATTAACAAAAGATAAAACAATCTCAGAGAGGCACGCTAAAAAAAAAATTTTTCTAACATTTTTGGAAAAAACGAATGGCCAATATTTCTCATGAAAAGGTGGATAAGTTCATACCATAGGGTTCATACACAGCGCAGATCATAATGAACGCTTGATGATGACGTTGATCCGCGACCATGGTGAGAGTGGTGTGCTGTAGTCCGTTTATAGCCTAGCGTTAGCATTTTATATCTGACGGCTTTATTTAGGCTTCAAAATGTATACATTTTGGATTAACTTGTAAAGATTATCTTGATAGACAAAACGTGTAAGGGTCACAACTCTTTGTTGAACACAGATCTTATTTTTGGCGATTTTCCAAAAGTCTATGGGGAAAATGCATAGCTTTTCGATCGAGGGAACCCATGCGCCGCTAACTTCCGGGTCGGCCTACAAAGTGACGTCATTACTTCGGCACTCTATTGATCTCTGAGCTCATTTGCATATTCATAGAACCGCGAATACTAAATGAGGCAAGGGTGTCGAGTTACATTCACGATATTTTAAGGCATGAAGACTTTTTTTGCAAGGAATATTTTCCTAAATATGTAATTTTGGTGATCAAAGATGAGTTTTAAGGGATAAAGTTATTGACTAAGGGTTTTTTAAGCTTCAGTCACGCTGACGGCTGTGTTGAGATGTTTTAATTCCACAGCAGTGAAGGCGAGTGTTTTCTGCTAAGTTTCTAAGGCTTTAACACACAGCTTGAGACCAACACTGAGTGGTTGACAGGTATGACACAGGTTTGAGTTTCTGAAATTGACTGTTTTGAGATCTTCAGTCAAACTGAAGGATCTCATGTAAAGACCCGGAGGACGTCACGTGTGCTTTGGTGCAGTAAACAAACGTGTTCAGATGAGTCTCCTCCACGGGGCGAGTGGGCGGAATGCTAAGTTCCTCGTCCCGCTACGAGCTTACAAACGACCGCGGGAGTCGAGCGATTAGCATATCTGCTCAAACACGCTGACGGAGGAGACGCATGTGTTCACGATAGGGAAGCAATGCAGGAAGATCCCCATCCTTCTCCGCTCGGGCATTTGTTTTCATGAAGCTTCCATTTGCTTGATGAAAACAGAACGGAAAACAAAGCATTTGTACAGACGCAGCTTCATCCATCTATAAAACTGAAGATAATTTAGTGGCGTGTTTAGCCAGACACACACACACACACACACACACACACACACACACACACACACACACACACACACACACACACACACACACACACACACACACACACACACACACACACACACACACTGGAAACGCCCACTGACCTGTAAATCTGTATAAAGTCTAAATAGATGATTCCTTGTTAAAAGAAGTGCACTTAATTATATTGAACGCAACGTTGTAGTGTAGACAACACATCTTCAAAATATGTTCAAAGAAACTGTACTTGCTGATAATATAATATTAATGAAATAAAGGATCAGTTTAGTGCACTTAAACAGAGTACTCTCTCATGACTTTTTAAATCATTATGTTTGAATAATCTTTTTCATGTTTTAAAGAGCACTTCATTTTCATAATTAGTAATTATGAAAATTTGTAATTATGAAATTGCATCTAAAGACGTACTTAACTCCTACATGAATGGGTCAAAAACACTCTTAAATTATTGCATTTAATCTAAATTTAAACGGTAATTACAGTTCACACTTCTTTAAAGGTCTATTATCTCACTCTTTATAAAAGTGTAATAATCGACCAAGACAGAAGTGGAAAATAATATTTAATAAATAATAATAACAATCAATGCATTGATTTCTCAAAGTCACATGAGATGATGCTTGGTATGAATACACATAACTTCTGTGATTATGAATTAATTATATTTGCTATCATTATGTTTGAATCATATTTTTGGTGTTTTAAAGAAATGTACTTATTTTGATGTGTTAACTAACACACTAAATCTAATATAATTATTATTCAAAAGATAAAAGAAGTAATCATTACATATAAAGATCTAACTTAAAATGGTCAAAACTCTCTTAAATTATTACATTTAATATAAATTTAAACTGTCACATTTAATATAAATTTAAACATTACATTTTAATGTAATTGGAGTTAACATGGAATAAAGTGACTGTGTCTTTACACACTTAAGTACGCTTTGTTGTAATGTCAAATTGAGACATTTACTGTTTTGTTTGAATACTATTTTTTGGTGTTTTATAAAAATGCACTTATTTTGATGTGTTGTCAAGCACACTAAAGCACTTTTCAAAGATAAAATAAGTAATTTTTTGATTACATATAAAGATCATACTTAAATGGGTCAAAAACGCTCTTAAATGATTGCATTGAATATACATTTAAACTTTAATACATTTTTATTTAATTGCAGTTAACATGGAATAAAGTGTCTGAAAACATTACATTCACACTCTAAAAAATGCTGGGTTGTTTCAAATATGGACAAACCCAGCCGTTTAACCCAACAATTG
>NC_136878.1:46584624-46789624 GCF_949152265.1 Phoxinus phoxinus | reverse complement strand
TGTTAAACATTCTAGTTGCGAGCTAAAGATGCTATCATCTTGTTAAACAGGTCGCCTAAACAATGTGTTATTCATGCAGAAACATGTTAACAGCATGCTAAAAAGATGTAAATTATATGTTGAAACATGTCGGCAACATGAATATACAAGTTAGCAACAGGCTAAACCATGTTAGAAAGATGCTATTAATGTCCTTAAACCTGCCAGTGACGTGCTATAATGCTAAAAGACATGTTAAACACAATATAAACATGCTATAATTGTGTTAAAACATGCAAACAATGTGTAAAACATGCTAGAAAGATGTTAATGATATTTGTCAAATAAGCTGGCAACGTGATTATACAAGTTAGCAACAGGCTAAAACCATGCTAGAAAGATGTGCTATTTTTAGCTGTGATGAGCTAAACATGCTAGACACATGCCAACACTTTATATCATTATGCTAAAACATGTCAGCATTGTAAACATGCAGACACATGCTACAACATGTTAGCGATGTTGGCTGTACTAGTACTTGTTCAAAAGATGTTAAGGATATGTTAAAACATATTGTCAATGTGAATAAACAGTTAGCAACAGGCTAAACCATGTTAGAAATATGTGACCCGTCACGGAAAGTAGGGACACAAGTCGGCAGCACAACTTTTGAGCAAAATGAGAAAGAAGCGTTTTTTTTCAAAACTCGCTTTTTTGCAGAATCTGTTAGTTGAGATCACGAAGAAGCCTCTCCATGTTTTAGATATCAATATTGGTATATTTAAAATCGTACATTTTTAGGTTGAAATCGGCTTGTTTTGAGAGATTCTAGCTCGCAGTAGGAGCGTGTCATTGTCTGTGTGTATTTCCATACTGAATAAGCCGGCTTTTGTTTCTTTTGTTATTGCCCCCGCCCTCCAAGGGAACAGCGTGGTAGGACTGGGCGATATATTGATATATTTTTTAAATGGGATATGGAATTAGACCATATCGCATCGATATAGTTCAGAGTTGCGCTGTGATCTTTGCTGCAAACTGCTGCGTGCTTTTGTAGCAGTTTGCGTCTCAACAGCCCAGTGTACAACACGACAAATACTCACATTAAATGTTTATGCAGAGGAACAGGACACTGCAGTTCTCAAAAGTTCATTATTTGCATGTGCTTTAAAGCCTTGCCGGTTAAAGATGTCATTCGCTACTGAAGCGCTGTTCTAATGCGCTTTTCTGCGCGCAAACACCCGATGCGCGCATGCACTAAAAGCCTGTCTAACAGCGCCTGGATACTGGACTAAGCTATCTTTCGAGTCTTTTTGAGCTAATACTGTCAAATACACTCAAGGTTTACATAAAGAAAGTTGGTTATGTCTAAATTGAGATAAATCTGCGAGTCATATTATGCGTACATATTAGACGCGTTGCTTTCAGGTCTTAAAGAGACAGTAGCCCTAATAGTAAACATGCAGCCGCTTGTCCTTAAAGGGATTGTTCACCCAAAAATAAACATTTTGTCATTCTTTACTCACTCTAATGTTGTTCCAAACCTGTATTTATTTATTTCTTGTGCTGAACACAAAAGAAGATATTTGGAAGAATGTGGGTAACCAGACAGTTGCTGGTCCCCATTGACTTCCATAGGAAATAAATATAGAAGTCACTGGGGAACATCAACTGTTTGGTTACCCACATTCTTCCAAATAACTTCAACAGAAGAAAGAAACATATTCAGGTTTAAAACAACTTGAGAGAGTAAATGATGACAATTAACTAAACATTTGGGGAGAACTATCCATTTAATGTTAATAAAACAACATGTGCTTTACAGCTTTACAGGGGGAACTTTACAGGGGGTATGGATTATCTAAATGAGATGTAAATGAGCCCTATTGTCACTCCCAGCAGCAGAGAGGTGAGAACTGCTCAATCTTTAGAGGCAGATTTCTCCACTTTGAATTTTTTTGAGTGCCTACCTTCAAATGGCCACAACTTCTCCAAATATAATCAGATGTCCATGTGTTACACATCGTTGGAAAGCTTGGAGACTACACTTTCAGTGAATAACTCAAAATTCTCCAGAACCGACTTGTGTCCCTACTTTCCGTGACCGGTCACATATGCTATCATTGTGTTAAAACATGTAAGCAATGTGCTAAACACGCAGAAACATGCTAGCATTGTGTTAAAACATTCCGGCAACATGCAAAATCATGCTAGCAACGTGCTAAACATGCTAGTGATGAGTTAAACATGCTTGGAATATGGATAATTTGCCACATTTGTTAATAAGTGGATTGGTTTAATCTCCAAAGATCCATCAATAAGTGAATCCACATTGACGAAGCGTCAGAAGTCCTTCAGGCAGCGGAGGGAAAATCAAAAGATTGGTAAAAAGCATTTTTCTCCGAGGGAGGCGACTAAAGCACAGATAATAGTTTGAGTGTTTAATATGAAATATCGTGTCATACGGCGCATCAGCAGGGGGATATTCATCTGTGAGACGCTCTTCTGAAGACGACGGCTCTCTGCCGTTCATTGATTTTCTAGTGCAAGGAACTGGTTGTAATAATTGTGTGATGTGGAAATCCAGTGCATTTAAGTTATTTAGCAGGCACATTTTATTCCAAGCAATACAGAGATGGATTCACAACCCATTTCACTTCCATGATATGAAACTGGATATTCAACAAGAATACGAACATGCATAGGCTGTGATGTATCTAATGGGAATTGATTGGATGCTGCGACGTGGGCGTTGTTTACCAGAATGAATCAGAGCTGAATGTGAGCTTGCGGTGCATAAATACTAAATAAAGAGCTGTGTGAGTGATTAACCAGTAGCTTGCACCGCTTTTATGCAACTTCAGCCACAATAAGACAATTCAGGGATTTTGCACGAATAAGTATCTATAAAGTTGAGTGAGTGAGCAAGAGAACCAGCTCACATACATACAGTGATATATAGCACATCTCAACTGACTGATTTAGCACTTTCTTTTTCTTTCAAGTTCACAGAACTGATATATTTTAAGTAAACTGAACTGCTTCATTGTTTTGAGTTTTATTAACTTATTTATTTTAATTTAGATGAACTTAAGTTTCACTGAAATGGCTGGGATGTCTATTTCCCAGCATGCTTTGCAGATGGCACTCGAAAGGGAGAGAAATGCTAAAATTAAGTGTAATATAATGTTTTTTTGTGCAATATTAATGTTAAGTGGGAGATTTAGTAGTGATTCATGTGTTGTTTTGCTAATTTGCTGATTAACCAGTAGCTTGCACCGCTTTCATGCAACTTCAGCCACAATAAGACAATTCAGGGATTTTGCACGAATAAGTATCTATAAAGTTGAGTGAGCCAGAAAGAGAACCAGCTCGCATACACCGGTGAAACTCGGTTGAATATGGTGCAAAAGTTCATTTATTTCAGTAATTCAACTTAAAAGGTGAAACTAATATATTATATAGACTCATTACATGCAAAGTGAGATATTTCAAGCCTTTATTTGTTATAATTTTGATGATTATGGCTTACAGCTTATGAAAACCTTTTCACAATATTCTAATTTTGAATTTGGGGTTTTCATAAACTCATTGCGAGTTTATATCTCATAATTCTGACTTAATAACCAGCAATTGCGAGTCTTTGCGACTTTATCACGCAATTCTGAGATAAAAAGTCAGAATTGTGAGATAAAAAGTCAGAATTGTGAGATAAAAAGTCAGAATTGTGAGATAAAAAGTCAGAATTGTGTGATAAAATGTCAGAATTGTGAGATAAAAAGTCATAATTACCTTTTGTATTTCTCACTCTGTGGCGGAAACAAGCTTCCATAGGATCCTTATGTACAGATCACTGTGGAAAATGAGTATAGCCATTAAAGAAGGAACTCTTACCAGGCAAAATATCATTAAGCACGTTATTTTTATTTTTGACATGTGACAAGATTTATTTTCTTGATGCTGTTATTATTTTTGCACTTTCCCTTGAATGTGTAGGCCTACTGGTATTTTAAGATGTTTACAGACCTTATTGTATTGTACCTGAGTACGGAGAGACTCAGGAAGAGTTTCTGGATGTTAGTGGAGACATTTGTGTAGTTGTTGTGGAGTTACACTGATCATCTCATCATCATGTTGAACTTTTACACACGTGTACACAGTTCTTGAGGTGTTTATAAGACAGCGGTGACATGTTCTGGTCAATAGTGTTCAGTGCTCGTCTGTGCTCGACCACAGAACAGTTTCATGCTTTGCTGGATCTTCTGCCATTGCGTTAGAACTGGTCTCTGCTGTCGCTTGCGAAACCAAATGGCGTCCGGTGCAAGAAATACTGGAAATACAATAAATATTTCTGTGTAAACGTGCAGATTAAGGGCCGCTAATATTATAATAAGATCCTCTTCATACGTCAGAAGGGGAGCGAAATCTGATCGGATTATTGTTTGACATGCTTGCAGAGAAAGGCTCACCAAAACAAAGTTACTGGGTTTTACACATTTTTGGTAGAAGCACCGGGGACCCGATTACAGCACTTACACACAGAAAAAGCCAGATTTTCATTATATGTCCCCTTTAACTCAATCCTCTCCAAATATGAGTGCAGCCGTGTCCTCCTGAAACCTCATAACCTGACATTGTGAAGGTTTTGCTTGGTTTGATGGACATTAGCAGACACAGCTTGTTAAGCTTCAAGGTAAAGCACGTCATGTTTCAGTAAATCTGTGTTTTTTAAAGGTTTCCACTTATAGTATGTGGGCCTTTTTGCTTAAGTTCATTTTTTTTACAAAGTTTCCCTTTGATTTTCAGTGGAAACTTCATTGCATTGCAGCATGAAAATGAAGAAATTAAAACTAACGCTCAGAATATTATTTTTTATAAATTCCAATATTCACTGTTTTACTGTTATTAGTCATAATAATAATAATGAATAATTTGTGTAATCTGTAAATAATTAACAATAAAGAGGCAGAGCAAGTTATTCAATTTTAGACTTTTTCTTTCGGAATAACATGACCCGATGAATAATGCACAACAAGACCAAGGAAATTTATTACGGAAGCAAATTGGGTTTAGTTTTATGTGGACCTTAACCAGGTCTGTCAAGGTGACTGTACTCGTTTTAAACAGCACGATAAAGCATGGCATTGTAAATATTCTGCCGACCTTCTTCCTCTGCTATGTTTTCCGTAATGCACATGCATTTCTCCCGGTTAGAGAGGAAGAGCTGCATTACTTAAAGCAGAGGATGAATAAATGATGACCCGGTCGCCCCGACAGACAATGTGGCTCTTTGTGCGCGATAAACATTAATCAAGGCGCAAATTGCATTATTTTGTTAGACATCTAAACAGTTCCCCTGCTCGCGATGTCACAGGATAAATGTGCACGGATTAATTATTATATGTTTGTAGTTTTCCGTAAGCCTGCGGTGGGTTTGGCTGCGTGCCTCGGTCTCTCGCTGAGAAATATCAGGACAGTGTGATGGTCAGTCCTTCAGATGCCGGGACGCTGTGTGCTTTTCTTCAGTTAAAAGGCCATTTGCATCAATTCTTGTAGTTCAGACAACAGCAAAATATCTATACACTGTAAAAAAAATGTTGGTTTACCTTAAAAAAGCAAGTTACCTTGTTGCCTTAAAATTTTGAGTTTGTTGTAATTACAATGTTAATACAATGAAGAATAATGGTTTAATAAACAGAAACTCAAAATAGTGTGTTATCTTCACACATTAGTTATCGAAGTTGATTTGACAATAGATACAAAGTTGTGATAACAAATCATGAAAATATATTTTTTTACAGTGTAGAGATATTAAAACTCTAGAGGCTCATATGTGCGACACAAAGCTTGTGAGTTTAGCGCACTAAATATGCAAACATATATACAGTATACAGTATATTTTGGGGTGTCACAATATATCGCAATACAAAAATGCAACAATAATTATGTTGGATTATTATAACTACTATATATAATGTTGAATATAATGTATTCACTGAAAAAAAAAAATTGTTGGTTTAACTTACAAAAGTAAGTTACCTGGTTGCCTTAAAAATGTGAGTTCATTGAAATTAAACAATTGAGTTAATGCAATGAAGGAGATTGGTTTAATCAATAGAAACTCAAAATATTGTGTTATCTGAACTACATTAATTATCTAAGTTGATTTGACAAAGGAAAATAAGTTGTGATTACAAATATTGAAAATATTTTTTTACAGTGTATACTAATACAATGGGGAATATTTGATAATGCCAGATGTCTGATGTTACCAGAAAAAAGTGGCCGACATTATTTTAAATATATTTAGTCAGTGAAAGAGTGAAAAACATGTTCTTCTAAAATAATTCTGTATTTGTAGCTTCAGAATCATGAATATTGTTATTCTGGTGTCTCTATTGTCCTGTGCTTTGGGTTTCCAGCACCAAGTCCAACACTATTCATTTACACACACAATGTAATATCACATCTAGCATTTTAATCAACAGTTAATTTTTTTTGTTAACCTTTTATCAAATGTCTTGTATCACAATAATATCGTATTGTGAGTTCAATGTCGTGATATGTATCGAATCGTGACATGAGGGTATCATTACACCCCTACAGTATATATATATATATATATATATATATATAATCATGAATTACAGTAACTTTGCAGATCTGTCAGGTGGAGAAACTGTTCAGGTAAAAACAACTTGAAGATTTCAAAGAGTTAATATGTCCCTCTCCACGTTTTTAATTCCAGTAAAAATGATGCATTGTTGCATTATGACAGGCAACCTCAAATTAGTCAGAAGTAATTAGTGGAAGGATCCCTCGTTAGACGCGCAGCATCATATCTGTCATCGGCGAGACTGCCAGCAGAACTCAGTGTGACTCGAACATCTTCATTCATTAAACGCTGTATACAGCCGTATGGAAGTGGGAAGGGAGGATTTCATTGACAATTAGATAATTGCATAGAAGAGAGAATATTAATCTGCGTTTAGTTGCCTGGAGCTCTTCGCATATCTACCTCTTAATGATGTGTGTACCGTATGAAGACCTGCGGACGCCTTTGAGAAGAGTATGTTTGTAATAAAGTAACATCCATACATTTACATGGATCATGCTTTGTGTTTGCATTAGCAGATATTATTAATAATGTTTTTTTTTTTTTTGCCTGGATAATGTTAATTATGGAAGTATGCATGGTATAAATCATTAATGTTTCATGGTTTTAGTTTTGAAAGGTTGGTAAGGTCAAGTTTTTATTAACAGTGAAAACACAAACATGTAATTAGCTTCCCAAACTACAAGCTACTCTACACATCATTTGCATACAAGCCCTTTTAATATTTCTAATGCATATGTTAACAAAAATAGCTAAATTATTACATTGAACACAGGAACACATCTTAATAAACACCTAATACATTTTTTTTTTTTTTGGCTGTATTATTCTCGGAAAAGAGTAATTAGGGCAATTGCATCAAACGTACATACACCCTATTATAAAGTCTTGCTGTAGTTCGGGCTCGACTAGAACAGGTTTTCCTGCTTGAATGTTGATTATTTTCCTCATATTCTCCATTGTTGCGGCTCCTCTCTTCCCAGTCTGTCAGTAACGCTCTGTTTACTTCCTGTCTCTATGAAGCCCCTCCTTCTGAAAAGCACACTGTGCTCTGATTGGTCGGCTGGAGCAGTGCGTTGTGATTGGTCGGGCGCTTCGAGTGTGTTTGGGAAATGTCCCGCCCCTTTCCATTACCGCCAGTTTAACACACTACTAACTAACTCAACCTGGCCCCGCCCCTTTATTCTGCTCATTAATTATTATAATGAGGAATATTGTGACGTGTTTGTTCCCGTGAGAAACTCAAGAACACAATGGAGGCGTTTCAGGAGTTCAGAAACACTGACTGAATAACTCCCGCTGGAGGGACTTTGGAAAACTTTTTTTCATGATCAAACATCAACATTACACAAGACAGATGGACATGGAGAAAAAGTCCTCTTTAAGTCCAACTAATAAATCTACAAACAATCTTGATGTATAAAAATGGCCCACATCTAGTGACAACAGGAGAATTTAATTACAAAAACAAAAGTTAATTAAAGTTTATTAATTAAAATTTATTAATTTTAACATTTTAAATGAATAAATTTAAAAATAATTTAAAAATGTATTAATTAAAATGTTTATAAAAGTTTATAAAAAGGGGAGTTGCATCAGTTATAAAACTGCATGCATAATATCTGACCCTGGACCACAAACCCAGTCTGGAGCCGCACGGGTATATCTGTGGCAATAGCAACTATACATTATATGGGTCAAAATTATACATTTTTCTTTAATGCCAAAAATCATGAGGATATTAAGATCATGTTCCATGAAGATATTTAGTAAATGTGCTACCGTAAATATATAAACATGTATTTTTGTGAGTGAATGCAGCACAATCGTGAACATAAATGCACAACTTTAAAGGAGATTTTCTCAATGTTTACATTTTTTTGCTCCTCAGATTCCAGATTTTCAATAGTTGTATCTCGACCAAATATTGTCCTATCCTAACAAACCACACATCAATGGAGAGATTATTTATTCAGCTTTCAGATGATGTATACATCTCAGTTTCAAAAATTGACCCATGTGACTGGTTTTGTGGTCCAGAGTCACATATAATGTACACAGTTCTGAGGAAAAAATGACAAGCAACACAGAGCAAATCACCCGAGCGTCTGTCACACACTGACGGAGAGTTGAGTTAGTTTTCCTTCATTCGGTGTCACATGCGGTCTGATAGTTCACGAGGAGGTGAATATGTCTTTAAATAGCACAGGTTTGGGCTGGAGGGGAAGATCTTGAGGATCATTACGGTTGAAAATGGCTCTTATCACGACATAAACACACTGCAGGAGAGACGGCCGTAAAGAGTGCCGCTGACAGATGCTGTGATATGGAAATGCATCTAATTTTAATAGCACACACACGGGCTGGTCGTGTTAAGCTCGTATATCTTTTGCCTTTGATAAGCCTGTGCTCATGAATTACATAAAATAAAATATTAATACATGTGTTTTGCATAAAGACAGTGAAGCATATTTTTAGAAAGCATTTTTTCCCCATTTTTCCCAGCATTTTTTAGTAATATAGTCATTAAAATTATCCAGAAATTACATTCAGTACAACAAATACAAATTGTCTGAGTTCAACTTATGACGTTCGCTTGGTTTTACATTTAAAAAAAATTAAAATTAATAAGTAATATGCTATTTTCTGCCCTGGTTTTGAGGCTAGCTCCTGAAACGCTCGGTTTTTATGGACGTGTCGCATTGAAGTCTTGGAAGTAAACGCCCACTGCTATGATTGGATAACAGTTATGCATATTATAATGAGTTTCATGTAATGCGCGCATCGGTGGGCGGGGCTAAACAGGCGGTGTTGAAGTGGGCGTCAATCTTCTTCTGCGGAGGCGGGGTTTGATACCCTGTGATGTCATAGATCCCCACTCTGGAAAACCTGTTGTTCGCTGGGCCTGGTGTCAATACAAGCTTTTATTGGAGTAACAAGGAAGTGTTCAGTTTTGAAACTTACAGGATATTCTTATATATATGGGTATAATATTATATAAGAGGTCATTCTCTTTTACATATTATTTTTCAAAAAAGTTGCATCACATATACAACTGTATACAATGTGACCAAAAACTTATTTTCTTGACTTATTATTATTATAATTTTTTTTTTTTTTTTTTATGTTGACGTTTCATTTACAAATTATTTTTACAGGGGTGTATTTACTCTCGTCCATCTCACTTTCATGCAGGATATCAGTATGCAACACTTAATTGCATAAATGAAGCTAATGCAATAAATTAATGTGCGAACACACACACACACACACACACATACACACACACACGCAGTGTTAATTACCCTGCAGAGGAGATGCGCTGTGTTCTCGTCCACAAAGCAAACGCATGTCACAACACATCATAACACTGACACTCACCCCCGCCTGAACTTCTCACGCCACCAATTAGCCTGAATAAAGTGAAGGCTGTTCCTCCCGTTTGTAATCCATCCTCATCTGTGAAAAGGCCAGCGAGTCAGGTTAGCATGAGCTCTGCACACTGGCCTTCTGCCACGAGGACTGTGGGATTAAACGGATAATAAAATAAAATATCGGGCTACTATTGCGGGTTATGCCAACAAGATTAGGTTTCATTAAAGCCAGCTCATTGGAAAAAACATGGAGTCTTGCATGTTTCATGACACTTTCAAAATGAGACGCCCAGAGAGTGGCACTAAGAGTGTGTTCAGCTACAGAAGAAACAGAGGAACGTGAATCTACGCTTTATTACACTGGTTATTGTACGTATCACGGCAGTTCAGGAATAAAAATAATGCTTGGAAATAACAGAGCACCTACAGTTGGCTAGAGGCCAGAAACATTTACAAATTCACCCTTCATCCAAATATTACTAAAAGTTTGTTAAATATTTTCTAAGCATTGCATACTTGGAGTCGTTTGTTTTATTTGTGATAATAACACAATGAAACATGCAAAATTGTGCGGACATGATTTTTTTCCTGTCTGTATTACAAAGAAATTATGAACACATAATTCATAACTAAATATTAATAACTGATTATGTTGTAGTCAATGTATACTTTTTATTCAATGCACATTTTTTTGCATAGTAAACTGTAGTTTTTGCCTTTTTTTTGCCAAATCTTTTTGTCAGATAAGATTAATGAAGTTTAGTATTTTGTTCTTCCCTCATATTTAAAAATAAATAAAGCCATTTTCCTCATATTTTGATGTTTTAATTGAACTTGTAGGGTCATTAAAAACAAATATCCCCCCCGACATCATGTTTGGCCGCTACTGTACACTAAACCCTACACATATCTGATAGTGTAAACACGAGATTAATCATGCATTATGATTTTGTTGACTTGTGTTTTTAAATTATGCACTACGGTGAAAGTGTTTTGAGGTCATAACATGGTATTGTGCATGAAAATAAGTCTTCATTATTCATTAATCTGCAAATGTAATCATGATTGTGTGTGTAAAGGAATAAGAGTTGTTGGTGTTTTACTGCCTCCAGTGTTGTACTGGTATGCATTTTGAGTTTTGCCATTTATTTTTTGGTAACACTTTATTTTGATGTTCCCTTTAACACATTCTGTTGACTATACGTGACTTTGCAACTACATGTCAACTATCAGTCATTAGAGTATTAGTAAACTGTCTGATTAATATCTGCCAACTCTTTATTTTGATGCTCCTCCAACAGACATTCAACTCACTATAAGTTACCTATTCTAACCCTAACCCTAGCAGTCTACTAATATTCCACTAATACTGTACTAATACTCTACTAATACTCCACTAATAATCTACTAATACTCTACTAATACTCTATGAATACTCTACGAATAAACTACTAACACTCTACTAATACTCTACTAATACTCTACTAATACTGTACTAATACTCTACTAATAATCTACTAATACTCTACTAATACTGTACTAATACTGTACTAATACTCTACGAATAAACTACTAATACTCTACTAATACTGTACTAATACTGTACTAATACTGTACTAATACTCAACTAATACTGTACTAATACTCAACTAATACTGTACTAATACTCTACTAATAAACTAAAAATACTCTACTAATACTCAACTAATAAACTACTAATACTCTATGAATAAACTACTAATACTCTACTAATACTCAACTAATACTCTACTAATACTCTACGAATAAACTACTAATATTATATTAATGCTCTACTAATACTCTACTAATAAACTACTAATACTCTACTAATAATCATCTAATACTGTACTAATACTCTACTAATACTCTACTAATACTGTACTAATACTCTACTAATAAACTACTAATACTCTACTAATACTGTACTAATACTGTACTAATACTCTACTAATAAACTACTAATGCTCTACTAATACTCTACTAATGCTCTACTAATGCTCTACTAATACTCTACTAATGCTCTACTAATACTCTACTAATAAACTACTAATGCTCTACTAATACTCTACTAATACTGTACTAATACTCTACTAATAAACTACTAATACTCTACTAATACTGTACTAATACTGTACTAATACTCTACTAATGCTCTACTAATACTCTACTAATACTGTACTAATACTCTACTAATAAACTACTAATACTCTACTAATACTCTACGAATAAACTACTAATGCTCTACTAATACTGTACTAATACTGTATTAATACTCTACTAATACTCTACTAATAAACTACTAATGCTCTACTAATACTCTACTAATACTGTACTAATACTCTACTAATAAACTACTAATACTCTACTAATACTCTACGAATAAACTACTAATGCTCTACTAATACTGTACTAATACTGTATTAATACTCTACTAATACTCTACTAATAAACTACTAATACTCTACTAATAATCATCTAATACTCTACTAATACTCTACTAATGCTCTACTAATGCTCTACTAATGCTCTACTAATACTCTACTAATACTCTACTAATACTCTACTAATACTCTACTAATGCTCTACTAATACTCTACTAATGCTCTACTAATAAACTACTAATACTCTACTAATACTCTACTAATAACTACTAATACTCTACTAATACTGTACTAATACTGTACTAATACTCTACTAATACTCTACTAATACTCTACTAATGCTCTACTAATAAACTACTAATACTCTACTAATACTCTACTAATACTCTACTAATACTCTACTAATAAACTACTAATACTATACTAATACTCTACTAATACTCTACTAATAAACTACTAATACTCTACTAATATGCTACTAATAATAATCTAATACTCTACTAATACTCTACCAATACTCTACTAATGCTCTAGTAATACTCATCTAATAATCTACTAATACTCTACTAATAATCTACTAATACTCTACCAATAATCTACTAATACTCTACTAATGATCTACTAATACTCTACCAATACTCTACTAATGCTCTACTAATGATCTACTAATACTCTACTAATGCTCTACTAATACTCTACTAATGCTCTACTAATACTCTACTAATAATCAACTAATAATCTACTAATACTCTACTAATGCTCTACTAATAAACTACTAATACTCTACTAATACTCTACTAATAACTACTAATACTCTACTAATAATCATCTAATACTCTACTAATACTCTAATGAGAGTTAGTAAACATGAAGGTGCAACAGAATGTGTTAAAGGGACCATGCAAATAAAGTGTAACCGATTTTTTCCCAATGAACCTTCATAATACATCCATACAATATCCATATAGCTATGAGCAACACACTTCTAGCCAAAATAATCTTGAATTTGGTTACATGTTGTATTGCCAAAATCACCTGCGCAATGTATGATATTCCATCATGTAAACAAAGTCAACAGTGATTACAAAGAGTTTGGTTTCATTTCTTCACTCATTTCATTTCTTTATCTAATTGATGACTAGTCTATTCTTCTTGGGCGCTGGTTTAGATGTCTATTAAATGTTCACTGACAGCCCAACTTGTGCCTTGTGTTAGCCTAGACGTCTGGGCTGTGTTCGGACGGCTATTAAACGCATGATTGCTTGTGGGTAGTTTGATGAACGCCGCTGACGTGTTGTGTTGTGTTGTTCTCGTCCTGCAGGTCTCCACAGAATGGAGCGAGAATGAGCAGAGAGCGGTCGAGAGTGAAGCATGAACTGGAGGCTCATTGAAGTCACTTACCTCCTGTTTATATGGGACCATATAACAGTTCAGTCTTCCCGCCAAGAGCCCTCGGCCAACGAACAGCATGTCACCAAGCAGTTTGACTGGCTCATCTCTGACCGTGGCCCTTTCCACCACTCGAAGGGGTACCTCTCCTTCATGGAAAGATTTCGCCAAGGATTCACGACCCGGTATAAGATTTATAGGTGAGTGCACTTAATACTCCACTCGATGCTTGAGTGCGATGCGTGTCCGGATATGAAGTTTCTGCGGGGACTAACTGCCCTCGGTGTGAACCTGTTTTATCATCCGATGGAGTTAAAAGCATATCCAGCGTCAGTTCTGCTCATTCAGAGAGGGATGATGTGCGTTCGATCTGATCGGCTGCTCGCTGGGTTCCCACGCTCAAGAAAAACCTTGAGATTTTTATTAAAATAGTGTTTCCAAGGCCTGGAGAAAATCATGGGCGTTTCTGAAGTGAATTTGTTTGTGGTTCTGTTCTGAAATACTGCATTGGGAAGAAATTGCTATTTGAGGCTGAGAGCAATAGTATTCAGATTTTTTCAAATAAATCATGTTAAATTAATCTTGCGTTGTGTTTGACTGTTAAACTAGTTTATACCATGGTCTGGGTGAATACTCGATTCTGATTGGCTGCAGGGTGTCCGTTAAAAAGTGATAGAGGACACCTAAATAAACTGTCAGGCGTAACCAAGGAAACCAAGTTATTGTTTGTAACTTGTAACTTTAGATTTCGATTGTAAAACTAATTAAAATATAAACTAATGTTTTAAAAATGTGTTATTTGGCAAGTGACCATGGTATAAGCGGGTTAATGCCCTTCGAGGTGTCCATTGTCAGGTTTTAATGGACTTCGGCGGAGCGTCGGCCGGTTCACACCTCGCCGTCGTCCATTAAAACCTGACAATGGACACCTCGTCGGGCATTAACCCTTACGTGTATAAGTGAGCTGTAGTTCTTGTGGAGCAATGGTTTCTGTTGTTGCCTATGGAAGTCTTTAAAAGATCCCTGAAATATAAAGAGGTAAGACTTTATGATAAAGTCAAATTAGTTAATGCATCCGGTATCGTGGACTAACATGCATTCATGAAATCAAACCCTAAATCTGTTTAGAGACTGATTCATCCAACTAGTCTTTTGAGGATCATTGAAAATGTTCAATGTATATTATGAGAAAATGAAACTGTTTTTTGACCTTTGATGCATCCAAACTTGTTGTAGGAGAACAGTTGAACCCGTGCCTTTAAAATAGCAGAATATGGGCCTTTAATGCATGTTAGTCCATGATATCTGATGCATTAACAAAATCAAACCCTAAATCTGCAGAATCCCAGACATGCGATTGGGCGCTGCTGATGTGAGAGAAAAAGTGACCAATTTTGCTTCTAAAACTGTGAATTGTGCAGAGATAAGTATGCATTAATGCAGAACCTGTGATGAGGTGTTGTGTTGAAAGAAGTCATACCGAAAAGTATTCAACGAAGGCACTAGATGAGTCGAACATGTGGTGTTCTTCAATTAGAAAATTAAACTGTTTTTTTTACCTTTGCATGCAAACCTGTTGTAGGAGAACAGGGAAACCCGTGCCTTTAAAATAGCAGAATATGAGCACTTAAATGCATGGTAGTCCATGATATCTGATGCATTAATCAAACCCTAAACCTGCAGAATCCCAGACATGCGATTGGCTGCTGAGTAAGTGGTCACCTCCTAAGTGACCAATTTTGCTTCTAATATGGATCATTTTGCCGAGAGATAAGTATGCATGCCTGTTAATGTTGCACCTGTGATGAGGTATTGTGTCCTCCCGAAAAATAATGGAAGAATGCACTGGATTATGGTGCTAATGTAGCCTGGGTTTCCCCAGACTGCCTTTGCGCAGCGCGATTTTATTCACGCTGAAAGGCAGTCTGGATACCATGGATTTTAGCTTGGCTATGATTGGCTATGAGCTACGTATAGGCGCATTTGATAGACATTCTTAGCACCCAATAAATGGCGCCGGGCATTCGTAAACCACGCCTCAAATACGAGAGAATGCACATGTGGTTCCCAGACCCAAGTCTCAACGAGAGTTGGGTCTGGCGTTAGCCAGGCTAGTGCTAATGGACATCGCATGTACTTTTACGAGCTTTCACGGAGCAACTGCTGTTCTTTTCTCAAGAGTGGTGACTTTAAAAATAAGCTTTCAAGATAATAACATAAAAAGTCACCGCAGAGGACACACACAATAGGTCTCTATATCTTCAGTGCATTGCAGGATAAAACTGCAGTCAGACACCGTGGTCTCAGCACTAATGCGCACACAGTCTGCCGTGAAGCGCGAGAGACGCTTGTGTGTTCAGCGCCTCAGATCAGGCCTTCATCTCGACTATAATGCTGTGTGTTTTCAAAGTTACGATGTTGCACACTCTAATCATTGTGTAATTAACAGGAGCTGTTGTACACAGTGTGAACATGTCCTGCAGTGTTTGTCATCAAGAGATATTGCAAATAAGTGACGACAGTGCTATAACATGATTTAATACTGTAAGCATATTTACAGCTGTGTGAACAAATGGGACAAACAATTGTCACATTTAAAGGCATCACTAAAGAGGTTTTGGCACAGAAAAATAGTGCAATGTAGTGTTTAATGCACATTTATGCTCGCTGTCACAATATCAGATTTTTTACACTATTATTATAAGTGGCTGAAAGAAATCACAGTAAGTGTGATATCTATAGAAAAACAATGTGATCAGTCAAATTCATCTTTACTTTGATTATTTTGTGTTTTGCTTTCTTTATTTTAGCTAATGAATCACACCATTGCATACAACAATTACAATAACTGAGATTTAACTCATCTGAATTAATTAAATTAATTATAGAATTCTGAAACATTTATGTAACATTTTTTAAGACCATGCTATGTGATTTAATTTAGTGGAGACTAAATTGCAAACAGTTTTTAGCTTGGCAGAGCATCAAATACAGTTCATGAGAATAACAGCATATTTAACTCCAAAATCACATTATAACGTCAGTCGAGTGATTGAAATGATTTCTTCTGTGAACTCATGTCTTCTTATCACAGAACGGATAACACATTATATTATTTTATAGTATTCTTTACAGTGATAAAGGCTATATGTGCGTTATATACATTATGAAAATAACCTAGATGGCTTGAACGCAGATAAACCATATACTGTCACAGCGGTGTGTTAATTCTCTTAATGTATAATCAATGCATTTTATTCAGTTAAAGCGATAGACGCATGATTTCCTGGAACGTCAAAATTTTTACATTTCTATGAGTCTAAATCAAATTACATGTGAGAGTTTAGCGTTTCATAATGCTCACATTTCCCTAGTCACATTCATTAAAAAAAGATTACAAAACCCCCCACATTTTTTTTTTTTTTTTTTTTTTTTTTGGACTCGGGAAGTTTTTGAATGCACAATGAACTCTTTCAGCACAAAAGCGCAAGTATTTTTCCCACCTTTAAATGTAAAAGGGAAAACAGTCAATCTAGACGAGCAGAAGGCTATAGACACAGAAGTGAAAATTAAACAATGTTTTTTTTTTTTTTTTTTAACACTGGATACAGCCACAGTGAAATACTGGCATTGGCATTTATTCTTTCCTGATATAATATCCTTCCGTTTCCATGAAAACGTCCCCGTCAGTATCAGTGACACTTACATAAATCACCCCACACTCTCAATATGTGAGAATCTCACTACTCAGTAGCTAAATGAACATTTCTACAGTGTTTTAGAGGTGAGGAAGGACTTTTTCTGCTCGTTAAAATCTAGTTTTCCATGTGACTCAAGATGCCTTGTAGAAACAGCGTTCAGTGGATCTGCTCAGAGACGAGTAAAACGCTGCCTAACTCCACAGCATTAGCACTGTTCTGATGAACACCAATCCACACGGCATTGTGAGTATCTTTTATGGAGTAGGCAATCCCATAAGTACTGTAAAGACCTTCATCTAATGTCAAATCCAAGATGGCAGACGAGGAGAGAGAAATGTCAATTATAAATGAATGTGCATTATCAAGTGTTTTACATCTGTCACTCGTGAGGTTCAGTTTAGGATGCTGCCTTAGTAGGTTGTAGCTCACTAGGGATTTGAACAGAGCTATGGTTTATATATATATATATATATGCTCCAAAAAAAGTATATTTTTTGTTTTTTGTTTTTGCATTTGAAAATTCAAGTAGTTTGTGAGTATTCCAAATGATCATTGTGTTGTTCTTGTGTGATATGTATCATCATAATTATTATTTAAAAATCCCCCTGTAGTCAATCATTGTATCTCTTAAAACTCATCGTTTTTCCCTTGCAAAAATTGTCTTCATGCCTTAAAATATCTTGAATGTAACTCGACACCCTCACCTCATTTAGTATTCACGGTTCTATGAATATGCAAATGAGCCCCGTCTCCACTCACTCACTCACTCACTCAGAGATCCACTGGTGGACGATCACACGTTGATCTGATTGGTTACAAGGTAGTGTGTGACGTCAGAAACACCAGCGATTTCAAACCGTGTTTTTGAGACTGTCTTTGGTTCACTGCAGTTTTAAGCAGAAAATACTCAGCAATGCTGTCGACTTATGAACTTACACATGGTTTGTCTTAAAGCAGATTAAAAACACCACATAGACACATAAACTACATTAAAAGCTGGATTTTCACCACAGAGGGACTTTAACAATGTGCAAGATGTCATGTTTCACTAACTTAACATCTGTATAGTGCATGCATTCACCTTTGTCATTCTCATATATGTGATGAGTGTACAGCTTGGAAACAAACAAAACCATTTTGTCTTTTATGTGTAATATCAGTCTCGAGAATCAGCATAAAAAGAAGAAAAACACTGCTGAGAACCATCTGTATAGTCACACACTTCCTGGGGTTCATGAAGAAAAACTGACGTGTGTTATTCGGTCTGTGTTGAACAGCATTCTGTCGTGGAATTCATTTGTTAATCAAATATTCTACAAAAATAATCTTAAAAATAAAGGCTCCAAAATATGTTTTTTTTTTCTCTCTCAGCAATGCAATAGAAGAACCGTTTTGTTTCCCAAAAAGAACAATTCCTATTTGTGAAGAATATAAAAGAAAAAAAATCCATTAAAGATTACTTTCCGCAAAGAAAATATTCCATGGTTTTAAAGGTTCTTCATGTAATCATAGATGCCAATAATAAACCTTTAAGTTTTAAGTTTATACTTATGGGATTCAAAGCTGTTATTATCAGAAGCTTCATAGGAATTCACAGACACAAAGTTCCAAAATGCATTGTCAAAATATTAAAACCTGGAAAAATATAGTTTTTTAGTCCCCATTACTGTATGCAATCCATATCTTTATTAATCGTTCAGTGCTTATTCTCTCTCTCATTGGACAAACGCCTTTCCTGTAGCATCGACAAACACATTTGATGATGAAGATGAAGAATACAGTGTGTGGCACTCACTCACACAATGTTCACGCATGACCTCCTCATAAATCAAGCTGCTCTTCCCAACAAACTTTTAACAACAGAGATGCTGGTGCCAAGTCATATCTCGCGTCCATACGATGCGCTCGCTGTCCTAGTTTACCGTTCTTGTCAAGAAATCTGGCATTTTTGCATTTTTCCATTCCTGACACTGTCATCTAGTGTCTTTAAAGTGTGCGGAACGGCGTCCTAAAGGAGACAGACAGGCACGGTGTGATCTGACACAACACTATTCATAATATCACTCCTATATCCTCCAGTCTCTTTGCATAGTGAAGCTCCACATGTTTGACTGACAAGCTCCTGCAAATAAAGACTCTCAGCTTTCACGAGAGCAAACTTTGATCCCTCGTTTCCTTCGAGCGGAGAAGCGTGCGATAGACTTCATCTGGGTCTCGTGTTTGATATTCTAACGGGCCGTTTTTCTTCGTTCTGTCTTTGCTTTCATTTCCACGTCTCTGTTGTTGTATGTGTTTGCTTTCTCTCGTCTCTGTTCCCCTCCGTCCCTCCCGTCTCGTCCTGTTCTGTGTTCGACTCCACTTTTCTTTTATCTTTCTCTCACCCTGCCTCCGTATTATCTCTTCACTGAATCTCTTCCTTCTCATGTCAGATGTAGTTCACTCCCAACATCTCTCGGAGTTAGACTCTTTTCATGGACCCTAAAGGCTGGAAAAGTGAGTTTTTGTTTCGTATGTCACACACTAAAGGTGTCATCTCTTGATAACTGTGTTTGAGTTGTTTGCTGAGACAGTGTCTGCACCCTGTTCTTCTGTGCGTGACCTATTTACTGTATCCATTCTGTTATGTGTTCCTTTATTAAAGAAGAAAATGGAACATTCAAATCATGTTGGAAAGAGCGTATTATTTACGCTTTGAACGGCAACACAAAGACATAATTATGTCTGGGAAACTCTGGGACTGCGTCTGCAATCGAATACTCTCTTGAATAAGTAATCACTTCACAAATGCTAAAAAAAAATATATTCTATATAGTATGAATGTGTGTAGTGACGTATTACATCCATCATATTATAGAATTCACTTTATAGTAGGGAAGTATGCGATTTTGGTTGCAGGTTTTCTTTAACCCTCTGGGGTCGGCAATCGCGCTGGCGCGATTTGCGCAATTCTTTTCACATAGCAGCTAAATAGACTTAAAATATTATCAAAATTTTACAGAAATATTTCAGGTGCAGGGGATGTGTATTGATGGTAAATTTGTTAAAGGATAACTCTCTCCAAAATTGAACCTAGGCTCTTTTTGTTAATCTACCCGACTCAAACTTTCGTGTAAAAGCATAGTTAGAATGGAAACGCCACTTTTAAGATTGAGCGTATTTTCGTTTTAGGCCTTTTGAATGGGAGTGCATGGGGCACTTCTGTGATAGCATCAAAATCGCTTTTTTTTTTAAACACTAAGAAGGCTTGACACAACATGAAACTCGAAGTATCCCCAGGGCCTCTAACTATATAAAACTAAGTTGCATGCTCACAATACCATGTTATTGTACAATTTTGATAGAATATAAAATGATTAAATGTGCAGCCTCTTCAAAAACTTAATAAAAACAAAGCAAAAACACACCCAATCCACATTCTACACAATTTTGTAGATGCATTATTAAACAATCTTAGAAAGGCTACATTGTCATTGTCAGGGTTATGTTTGTTTTTGATCAAACAAAACAAACCTGTTTTTTTTCCCTGTTGTGTTCATGTCTGAGTTTCAGATGTCCCTTTGTTCATTTTCCCGCCTTTGTTCAGTTTCCATGGTTACCGTCATTATTAGTTCATTGGTTACAGCTGTGTGTCATTTATTAGCTGGTTTCAGTTTGTTATTTAAGCCTCACCCTTGCCTTCACTCTTTGTCCAGTCTCTGTTATGTTGAGATGTGTTTGCACTGCCTGTTTGCTAGCTTTTTGAGTAATAATTAAACTTATTAGTGTTTCCTGAGAACCTGAGTCTTCTGTCTTCTGTCTTCAGCTTCCCTGCATGCATCTTGCTCCGACCAAAGTGAATTGAACAGATCTGATGTCATAATTACAATTTCCCAACTCATTATGCAGAATTTCCAGGAGGACTTAAATATTTATATGTGTGAATGGATGTTATAGATGTTATTGAGAACAATTCATTTTGAAAATTGGTATTCTGGGTCTTGAAAGTGGTAGTTGCGTAGACTGTCAATGGAGGGAGAGAAAGCTCTCATATTTCATTAAAAATATCTTCATTTGTGTTCTGGAGATAAACGAAGGCATTGCGGGTTTGTAACGACATGAGGGTGTGGAATTAATGACTATTGTAAAATATACATTTTTGGGTGAACTATCCCTTTAAGGCTTGTTAGTAAATGGTTAATGTCTTTGCACAGGAACAGTATCGACGGCGCCTCATTATAACACTCGAGTTAGTGTTTTGGAAACATGCATATAAAAACATAATTTACTGACAAAGCATTATAAACGGTTTACTTACAGTTTCTCTTCCAACATGTGCAGCGAGGCGGATTAGCTGAGGTGACGTGATGCTAACAGACAGCAGACAAACGGCTAGTAGTGACATCAGCGGCAATCCACCTGTCACTCAAGTGGCCACGCCCTTAATCATGCAGAACTTTAAGGCTTAATATATTTTACAGTAAGTTATAAAAAAAATCACCTCCCTCACAGTCGTCATGAAGGGCAAAATTAGCGATATAGACCAAAACCACTTTTTGCACCAGACTCTAAACACATTTTTTTCTGCTGTAAAATTAGGTTTTTAACATGCGGGTCTGTGGGACTGACTCTCTTCCACAGTCTGTCTCTAGTGGCCAGTCGGTGAACTGCAGTTTAAGCACTCAGTGTGGATTCAAGAGAGAGACGGGAAGGTTGCCGCTTGGACTAAACACCAGTGGGCGGGGCCTATGATATGATGATGTATGACTATTCATTGGGAGGCGGGGCATATGCAAATGTTTTTGCCCGTGTGACATCACACATCACACAATATCAAAACAAGCCTGTTCTTGGTGCTTGATTAATATTAGATATTTTTTGTTTACAATGAAAAGACGTTTTAAGCTATGAAACTTGCAGGATGTTTTGACCACTTTTCAAAATTTGATTTCTCATGTCATGATTTTTTTCACTTTTGAAGTTTAAATAATTTAAATGAATGAATTCCACTTGCGTGGAAAGTTCGACATCTGTGATTGTTGCCACAGGTTGACTATATTTACTGTGTGTTGCCATTAGTGGCATTATTCACCGAGGGTTCACCGCGCTTCAGCTGCGCGCTTGATTCGTGAAGTGCGGGAAACGGAAATGCATTTGGAAGACGTTTTAAGCTATGAAACGTGCAGGATGTTTTAATGGTACAAAGACCACTTATATGTCAAAAGATCATGGCAAGTTTGCTTTCTCATGACCCCTTAGTTTACTCTTTTTTTTTTACTTTTGAAGTTTAAATAATTGAAATGAATATTGCGCTGGATTCGGGAAACGGAAATGCATTCTGCATTTGTCAGGCACATCGTCTCTGGCACGGAGACACAGTGGCGGCACTGAAGATCATGGAAGATCGTGTCTCCCAGTGTTCCCCTGTCTCCTCCAACAGAAGGAAGCATCAAATTCAGCCGTCAATGCAGGATATCGGCTTGCTTGTGACAAGACAATTAAATCGTGCATCAATACTGAGTGGAATTCACTGCGCTTCTCATTAAAAATTTAATCAAAAAATCTGCAATCACATCTGTCTGACATCTGCACTGCCGTCACATGAACTGGGAAGGCTCATCCATCAAACGTCGGTAATCTGAACAAAAGTTTGTTTTTCCATTTCCAGTGCGAACGTTGAATGCAATGATGTGATTCTCCGGGCGTTTGAGTCGCTCAGCCTGCCACTCGCTCTTATGTGGAGAATTGGGTCATCTCGTCTAATTCCACTCGCACTTCTAGCCGTCAGAAGTTACATAACGCCAAATAAAGGCCGTCTAGTCATGTTTTGTCCCACAATGCGGTGATATCTGATTGGGTCCAAATGCTGGGATTATACACGAATCAGAAACGGCGCCAAAGGCCCGTGGCCTCATGTTCAGATTCACTCAGTGTTGATTTCATAAATACGCTTCTTGCTCTGACTGATAAAATATGTAATAGAGGCTGACCCAGATGGACCCATTCAGCGCTTTATGAATAGACCGATGACTAATGCACATTTAATTACAGAAAATGAGATGAATACACACATATTTACCAGAGAATGCACACGGCAATAAGAAAAGATGAGCTACTAACTTTATTAAACATATTGCATATAATAAAACAACTAGTTGTGCATTTAGAATGATACAGGAACAGAATGTTTTTTCTAAATGCATGGAAATGCACGGAAGTCCTCCAAAAGTGTCCATTTTGTTCATCAATTATGAATTATGCACTGCTGAAATGGATATATATATATATATATAAGCAATTTCCCTGCTAGACTGTTCTAAGCTTTAGTCGCAAATTAAATTACTTTTTTAAATAATACTTAATTTAAATAGTTACATTTGTATTTAGCCACTAATAACCTTGAGGCAACCAGCAGTAGATCACTATACTGCAAATTAGGGTGATAAAAAATAAAAACACACACACACGCACACACACACACAGACTCTTATTTTGATATTAAAGTGAAACCTTAACAAAGATGAATAAATACTGCAACAAATGTATTGCTCATTGTTAGTTAATGCATCAACATTACCTAATACACCCTTATTGTAAAGTGTTACCGTATTTTTTATATATTGTAAAAGAAAAAAAAATACTGTACAAACATTGCATTTTTAAGCATTGTGACTATTTGAAACAAAAAAACATCAACACTTTGATTGTTACTGCAAGCCTGTTTGTCTAATATTATTATTAATAATCACCTTCAGTAATCATCATATGTTGATAAATGAGTGCTTGCTTAAAGCTGTTCTTATTCCTTCATTTTCACCAATTTGAGCAATTCAGTTTGCAGACTGCTTGGGAAAAAAGAGCCTATAACAGCGCAGGTTATACAGTATATAACCATGATATGATCTCAGATCGCGATGTTTGTTTTAGTTTTTTATACTGTCAATCGTTTCATCATTCAACATTTTCGAGGAGGCTTGAATCCTTGGAGAAAATGCCCGTGTCCAAGCACAAACGCCCCGGCCTTGATTACTAACAGCTCTCTCTTATAGTCCCGTTGCCTGTTGCCTGGGAACAAGCGCGACTCAAATAAGTCGGCTGGTAGCAAACGGCACGTAATAACAATGGAGGCGTCCCTGGAGTTCTGTGCTCAGAATCAGATCGTCTTTACAGAGCGAGATTAAACGACAGAAACAAGCAAATCCCGCTCCTCTAATAATGACCCGGGCTCACGCTCTCGGTTTGCAGGCCAAACGCTGCGATTTCTCATTCTGCTGATCTCACGCTCGGATTAGCCAGAAAGGTCACAATCACTTTGAGGAGAATGAAGAATCGCAAATCTACGAGTCGAGGCCCAAAGGCGCGTTACCAGAGAATAATTAAATGGCTTTATATCAGTAATCTGCTCTGACACATCACTGTTGACTGCTCTCTTGTGCTGAACTCGTCCCGTGAGGAGGAACAGTGTTTACATGCTGTTTAGAGACGCACCAAACGCTTACGTTAAGGTTTCCTTGTCCTTTTATTGAAGTATACGTGATATTAATTGCCAACATGTTGAGTTAGTTGCTTGCAGTTATGCTTCTAATACCGGATGTAACAAATGGACACTGTGAAATAAAGTGTTACCCACCAAACCTTTGGAAGATCCTGTAACGTGAGATGTGAAGTTCACATACTTGTTTGTAATCAATTCAGTGTTTAATTAGGTCTCATTATTTGTTCTTAAAACAGAATGTAATAATCAAAGTAGTTTATTCACCAGGACTATTGTTGGGAACTCCCTTACAGTAAAAAAAAAAAAAAAAAAACGGTAACACTTTATTTTACAGTGTGCTTGTTACATATGTTATGTGTGCTTACCATATAATAACAGTAAATTAATGCAACTAACCCTCAAACAAACCCTAACCCTACACTCTAAAAAATGCTAGGTTGTTTTAACCCAATTTTGGGTAAAATATGGACAAACCCAATCGTTGGATCAAATATAAAATTAAAAATTTAACCCAATGGCTGGGTTTGTCCATATTTGACCCAAAATTGGGTTAAAACAACCCAACATTTTTTTAGAGTGTACCCTAACCATATAGTAAGTAGGCTACATGTAGTTAATTAATATTACTGAGTAATTAAATATATCATTTCACCTTAAAATAAAGTGTAACCAAAAAAACACACATTAATTTTACATGTTTCACGAGATCTCATGGGAATTTTACACGTTTTTTCAAATGTGATCACATTTGTTTCAATGTGAATTTACATGGGATTCCAAAAGCTCACATTTCCCATGTGATCCACATACTTCACACATGCTTTTAACATGTTTTCACAAGTGCAAAACACACGTACAAGATGTGCACATTTGTTAAATGCATGTGTTTTTTCAAGTTTCAATGCAAGTGCTGCTATGACTAAACAAATGGTCAGATTTTCTTTTTCTTCCATTGAAGCTTAAGATGCTCTTAGTGGACAGATTTAAAAAAGTCTAACAAATGTATCGCCATCTAGTGTCGAGGAGGTTCAGTTCAGGCAAAGGTTTCACAATAAACCGGAAAAGCATAGCCCGAAAAGGAAGTAAAAATGGTGTGATTTGCAACAGACGCAGACGATAATACAAGCTTTTGAATATTTAGACAACTTTATGTGATGCAAACCTCAACATGTATCTCTCTATATATTACAGATAGTAGGAAAGCAGCAAAACTTGAATGAATGAAACCGAAATACTCAGTCAAACAATAAAAAAAGGAAACTCTTAAGGCTTAAAGGTTAAAGAGAGGAAACTTGTCATCAGGCAGAACTTAAACACAGGGGACCACATTCTAGTGTCGAGGAGGTTCAGTTCAGGCAAAGGTTTCACAATAAACCGGAAAAGCATAGCCCGAAAAGGAAGTAAAAACGGCGTGATTTGC
Organism: Phoxinus phoxinus; assembly: GCF_949152265.1. NCBI lineage: Eukaryota > Metazoa > Chordata > Actinopteri > Cypriniformes > Leuciscidae > Phoxinus > Phoxinus phoxinus. The sequence goes on along the minus strand of NC_136878.1, from coordinate 46,763,275 downwards.
AACAGACGCAGACGATAATACAAGCTTTTGCTTCACACACTATCTTTAATGGTCAGCAAAGCATTGGGTTGCGCCTGCGTCGGAACAGAGTCACGTGATCGTGTAGTTGAAGTCATTCGCCACTGTTGGATTAGACTGACTTATGACTCGTATTGACGGGGAATATCTGATCTGTCTTGCATTGCAGATGAAAATGTATATGATTTATATCAGATTCATTTGCACATATGAATGAGGCCTGAACCCGATCTGAGAATATCAGAGTTTCTTCCCAGCTGATGTTCTTGGGTCGTATCCGATCTGTGCCACATGGGAGGAATACATCAACATTGGGTCGCTTGAACTATATAATAAGGTTTTTAGTTAACAACACATGCATACTGACATTATCAAGATCATTCTTGTGGGTGAAGTTTGCTTCATGTAAACAGTGACTCTACAATAACCGATTGTTTTTGTACAGCTAGAATAACTTAAAGCTTCTCAATGCATTTCTCAATGCAACTCGTCACTCACTGTTATGCTGATAATGCAATTTGATTTAAATTCATAGCACAAATACAAGCATTTGCACTCACGGTCTGAGACGTTTGGACCGGGTTTCAATCAACCAACTGTGATTCTGTCACTTTTAATCTTCCATTTTCCAGGAATCGCTCTCAAACTAACACTGCGTGAGCTGGATTTACCAGGACCCTTCATATTAAACCGATTTTTGGAACATGGCCCAACATTAAAGGACTATTCTGGGTTAAAAACGAGTTAAGCTCTATTGAGCTCTGCAACATGCTGTGAGTCAGCACAGAAAATCATTCTGACTTTCCCTCAGACACAAAGAAGAACACGTCTTTCTTGCAGTGGGAATACAGTATGTGGCACAGCACTGCAAATCAAGAATATGATCAAATATGCAACCAGTGTAATCAGATTTGTTTAAAAAACCTTGTCTGTGTTAAGGCGAGACACTACAGGTGAATAGGGTAAAATTTTAAAATAATAGATATCACCATGAAACTTCCTCAGTTGATCACTTACACAAGTTCATTAAAAAAATGTATTACAAGTTTTTGAAATTTGTATGTTTAAATATGCAAATTACACATTATCTCATTAAATATGCGCAATTTTGCATAGATTTTCGGTAGATAGATCTGAACATATGATAAAGCCAGGTGAAAATTTTTTTTTTTTCATTTTGATTACACACAAGATGAAAGAAGATGTTCAGAGGGATTTCAGGATATATGCTTTCATTACCTAGGAAATCTAAATATACTGTCCATAGCCTTAACAAATAGATTTTCGCCATATTTTTTGGATTAAAATGTCACATAAATCAGGGCAGGAATGATTTATTAACAAATCCCTCTGAACATATCTTCAGAATACTGCTAAGTGTGTAACTGGAGAGTTTGGTGTACATCGGCGCTACATAGGCTGAGATGTGTCACTGGAGAATGACAAAAAAGGCATTTAAAGATTTGTTATGTAAAAATTCATACTTTTTTAGTGGAAACAACTATTTACAGACACAATATCTTATCAAATCATTAGCAACAACAATACAAACCACCTAAATCACATCAAAACGTATAAACACAGCATTTATGGTCTTTAAATTAACAGAAAAACAGTCAAAAAGACACATCTAAATGTCAGAGCGCGTCACGTGATGCATCTGAACCAATCATGTTGTCAGAAATGTACATCAGCCAATGAGATTTCACTTTTAGAGTTAAATGCCCATTGTACTTTCACGATTGGTTGCTGATAAAAAGGAAATGAGCCCAAAATCTCAAAATTGACCAGTGAAAAAAAAAACGATGTTTTTGCCTGCCGTGTCTCGCCTTAAGATACAAATCCAATCTTTTTAGATCAAGTTTTTTTTGTGCATTATATGAGGACACCCATTCAAGATGTGAAATAACTACTCATAAAGTCACTGTTTACATGGAGACAACTTCCCCTACAGGAATCATGTTGGTAATGTATAACCATAAGTCTACCTCGAATAGTAGACTCACCAACAAATGAATATTTAGACAACTTTATGTGAAGCAAACCTCAACATGTATCTCTCTATATAGGAAAGCAGCAAAACTTGAATGAATGAAACAGAAACAACTCAGTCAAACAATAAAAAAGGCTTAAAGGTTAAAGAGAGGAAACTTGACATTGGCCAGAACTTAAACACAGGCGAGCACATGCATCTTAATTGGGAATTAAACTAAAAAAGTCTCAAAACTGTATCGCCATCTAGTGTCGGGGAGGTCCAGTTCAGGTTTCACAATAAACCTGGTGCTGTGCAAGGAATATTAAAAATGTGCTACTGGCTATCAAACTCCATAAGCTAATGGACAAACTAACTGTTATAGTCTGATGTGTTTTATGGTATATTTTTTTAGAGAGAGAGAGAGAGTAATTTCCTTCTGCAGCACCATAATAATAAAAGGAGTTAGATTGCTCAACAATAAAATGAAATGACATTGTGTGCGAATAAGCAAAAGCCCATTAGCCCTTTATGTATGTGTTGGGAGTGTAATTGTTTTGCATTTCAGGGAATTATGGATTTTGGAACAGTACAGAGTGATTGATTGCTGGTATCATAAATAATATTTGATAATATTTGCTCTGATAAAGTAAGTCCCGCCTTCCAAATATGTTTCACATCAACAAAACAGTACAAAAACAAAATGCTTTTTCAATAAAATGACTATTTGTTTTCGATTATATATCTGCTACTTGCCAAGCTTAATCATTTATGCACAAGTTTGTCATTTTCTTGATCAAGTAAACCTTGAATTTGAATATATATATTAATTAAAATGATGATATTGCAAACCATAACAATATACCCAACACAATTGATGTAATTTAATATATTCGTTGAAAATAGGTTATTGTAGATGAAATATTGAAGGAGAAAAAAAATGGCAGGACTTTTACAACGTCTTCAAAATATCACCACAGAATAAAATATCATCATATGATGCAGGTTGCATGTGTATATATATATATGTATATGTGTATATATATATATTAAAACAATAAACAGATAATGTTGACTTTAGTATATGTTTTTTATTCATTTCTTTGTATTCAAAGCCTACTCAATTAAAAAATGAACACTGCAAAAGGGAGTTTCAAGAAAACTGACACATGGTGTGCTCAAAATATTTGTGTGAGATTATAATATGCTTTCCCTTAATAAAGTAAATAGTGGATTATATTGTATTATTGTGAAGTAAATGATCATCAGTGGACATATTGTACTCCTGTATAGTTTTTCAGCATTATTTGAGGGTAGGAAGCAACACCAGACATTAAATTATATTAAACAACAGCAGAAATAAACAACAATATGATATTGTATGTATGATGAAAAAAGGTGATACAACAATATATAGTACAGTGCAATAATATTTACTACTTATATAACATTATCTCATTGTTGTATTGCGAAGATATTTCTTGTTATTTTTTTCGTTAGCTTTTGGACTGAAAAATGACCTGTGCGTGTTTTATGATATTCCCCTGTAAAGATCTGTATTTTGTACATACATATTGTGCCGTATATCGAGTGAAGCGCTTCTGGAGCAAGAACACATGTGGGCGGGGCTTGATTGCATCTGTGGGGATTTGATTGGATGGTTGTGGTTTGCTATTGGCTGATCTCATGTGAGTGACAGGTACGCTTCTGGGACAAGAACACATGTGGGCGGAGCTTGATTTTGTCTGTGGGGATTTGATTGGATGGTTGTGGTTTGCTATTGGCTGATCTCATGTGAGTGACAGGTACGCTTCTGGAACAAGAACACATGTGGGCGGGGCTTGGGTTTGTCTGTGGGGATTTTATTGGATTGTTGTGGTTTGCTATTGGCTGATCTTATGTGAGTGACAGGTACGCTTCTGGGACAAGAACACATGTGGGCGGGGCTTGATTGCGTCCGTGGGGAATTGATTGGATGGTTGTGGTTTGCTATTGGCTGATCTCATGTGAGTGACAGGTTGCCCCGCCCTCATCATCAGAGAAGAGAAGAGATGCGATAAGATTATTAGGCACAAGGATATAAAACAATAATAATGATGTGCACAGATAAATGATTTAGAATACATATTGCAATATTCTATAAATGAAAGCATGAATTGTCATTTTGATCTCATGCCGACTTTAAGAATGTGAGTGTTTAGGTCGTTGATGGTCCAGGGGTTTGTGTGATCGACTCGATCAGTTGTCCATGATATAATATAAATAAATGCAATATATATGCATAAATAAACTATATAAATGCAAAAATGTCTATTATTGCACTTTAAAGTCGCAAGACTGCAATCGCCTACTGTAATCAAAGCAAATAAATGACCATTTTTATGTGAAATGTAAATATTTATGAGAGTTTCGATCTGCGTGTTAATCAGGTTTTTTTTTTGTTTTTGTGAAGAGTTGAAAAGGATCATTCATTCTTTGTTAAAAATGTTTTATTTACCATACGAGAGAAGCTACTCATCTGATTTATGTTATGAAAAGGAAATAAGAATAATTTTTTTGCAAGAAATGTCCAGAACAAACTGCAGTTTTGCTCATGCAGCAACTTAGGCTGCTAAACTCAGGTCAAAAATGTCATATTCTCATGACGTTAACCTCGACACACACCAGATGTCAAGCTGCGTTTCCACAAGTGCCAATTTATCAGAAGTCCGCGCATCTGCCTCCACAACCCCTGCTCTTCAACATCAGCACTTCTCGGCACAAGCGTCCTGTTTTAACCTGCTTTTCTTTTGTCTGTGACAGCGGCGTATCTTCAATCTTACATTTCTCACAAATCGAATGCACACAGATGTATTTACTTCACGGAGCAATAAAGGAGCTCTTCTTCAGATGAAATATCCGCCTGTCAGCCCCAGCTGAGCCCTACATACTGTATATACAATTACTGGAGTGCACGGCGCATTCACAGAGAAATAAATGGGACAAATGGTGAGGCTCGATATGGAGGCGATAGGAATCAAAGTCTTTCAAGAGCCTAGAAGTTCATTCTGCAATTCACATGCGTTAGCTTGGCCAGACTGAACATCGTGTGTTGTGTTTGTAATGTATGGAACAGATACGACTTTATAACTCACAATTCTGACTTTATATCACACAATTCTGACTTTATATCACACAATTACGACTTTTTATTACGCAATTACGACTTTGTATCACACAATTACGACTTTATACACTGTAAAAAAAATTGCTGCGATTATTTAGCACAACTTAAAATCCAACATTGTTTCAACTTTAAAAAGTATGTGTTCAAGCTTGACTTAAAATATTAAGTTTAGTTAACTTAAGTTTAGTTTGGTTAAGTTGGATATTTAAGTTATCTCAACAAATTTTAACTAATCGCAGCCACATTTTTTACAGTGTATCTCATTCAATTCTGACTTTAAAGAATTGCGAATTGCAAGATAATATTTAAAAATGTTTTATCCTGTGGCGGAAACAAGCTTCTACAGTAATGTGTTATTTGAGCAAAAGAAGCAAAAATTCTGAAGATTTTGTTGCATTGATTTTAAGTATTTAAGACTTTATATCACACAATTCTGACTTTACATCTCGTTCAATTCTGACTTTAAAGAATTGCGAGATGTAAACTCGCAATTTTGAGTTAAAGGTCACAATTATTGAATTATTGTGTTGTGTTGTGTTGTTGTTTGTATTGTATGGAAGCTTGTTTCAACAGAATAAACCACAAAAATATAAAAAAAGGTAATTGCAACTTTTTATCTCATAATGTACCACTCGCAATTGTGTTTCTATCTCGTAATTCGGACTTTATAACACGCAATTACAACTTTATATTACGCAATTATGACTTTATATTACGCATTATATCACAGTTCTGAGAAATACAGTTAGAATTGCGAGATGTAAAATCGCAATTGTCAGATAAAAAGGTCACAATTGTCGTTTAAAATGTTTTATTCTGTGGCGGGAACATGCTTCTACAGTAATGTGTTATTTGAGCAAAAGAAGCATTGATTTTAAGTATGTTATTGAAATGTAATCCTCTGTAAGTCTCTGCCTTTGGGACTCGTGGAATTGCTAATTCAAAAGATGCCATTACAAAAATGAGAAAACATCACGTTAGAACTTGCAATGGGCCATTCCCAAAAGCTATTGGACTATATATGGGAAATTAGCCACACATCAAACAAATCAGTTGATTTGTTCTTGAATCATTCAGTGTTTCTGTACAAATCGGTTGAGTAAGTGATTCAATGACTCATTCATAAAGACAGTTTATATGCCACTGGTTAATGTGCTATTAATGTGTTTATGAACATTCACAATGTTGTTGCAGATGAAACATAACACAGAAAACATTAAATAGTCTATTTAAAAACAAAAACAAATCTATTTAAATAAATTAAAATATATGTGATATGTTTCTCAGGGGCTTCTACATTGTAAAAAAATATTTTCATGATTTGTTATCACAACTTTTTATCTTTTGTCAAGTCAACTTTGATAACTAATGTGTGAAGATAACATACTATTTTGAGTTTCTGTTTATTAAACCATTCTTCTTCATTGGATTAACTAAATTTTTTAATTACAACAAACTCAAAATTAAGGCAACAAGGAAACTTGCTTTTTTAAGTTAAACCAACATTTTTTTTTCCAGAGTGGGAAAGATTTTCACCATTAATAATACATCAATTTATATTTTTTACTTGCAAAAAAAACATACATTTGACAGTATCTCACAGCAAAAATAAAAGATTTTACAATAAAAGTATTTATAAAATTAAATTACAAACCATTTACAGTTTTTCCAGTGGTTTCGGTCTTTTTTACAAACGTTTCTGGTAATCGGCTTGTAGAAAAACGCATATCAGCGAAGCTAAGACTCCTCGTATTTTAGAAGAGTACATCTCGTAATTATCTTGGCAACTTATGGTTTTACTTGATAACATTTAATTATTACACTGGCTAGACGTGGAAATCTAATGCTAAGAATGAATTGCAGGGTGTCTACAATCTCAGCAGTAATGAGAAAGCAGAGGTGGTTAATAATTGAAACGGGTCTTGATGAGAGCGATCTCGTGTTACGCACGTCCCCACTTGCCCTCTGCGAGGAACCCGTGCGAGATCTCGCCGGTGTGCAGGTGTTGGTTTGCGTTTCCTTACTGAGGTTTCATGAGCTCGGGGATAAAATGACTGCTTCCAAAAATAAACGTGAACCAAACGCACTCTGGTTCGAGGTGCAAGATTGCTAATTTCCACCTGTCAGGCTGCCACTTGACTTGCTTCACCAGAGCAGCATATAATAACACGTTCACTAATTATCATGGTCATGGCATGTTTTTCATGCGCAACTCGCTGACGTGAAGTGGTGCACTTATGATCATCAGGCTCGGCTTCACTTCTGCAATTTGCCACGATATACCAAAGTCTTCATGCTGCTTTGTATATATGACAATTCACATTGGTGCTTTAGCTGAGTATATTAGTTGAGTGTAGTGAATGCTATATAGTGCACATTGCATTTATTGGAATATTTAACCCCAAAAATCGAACCCGTGTCATCAATTACACCGTGTCCTATAACCAGACGCAATGTGACGCCACGACACGGGAGAGAAGGCATGTTGTTCATGTTAATCAGAGGAGGCGATGAGTGACAATGATTCTGTGAGTTTTGATTGATTTGTTTGCAAAGGGCAGTGCGCTTGCAGAGAGACTCCGCCCACACTCTCTTCTGATTGGCTGTGATTTTTGATTGATTTGTTTGCGAGTGCAGTGCGCTTGGAGAGAGACTCCGCCCACACTCTCTTCTGATTGGCTGTGATTTTTGATTGATTTGATTGCGAGTGCAGTGTGCTTACAGAGAGACTCCGCCCACACGCTCTTCTGATTGGTTGTGATTTTTGATTGATTTGGTTGCGAGTGGTAGTGCGCTTACAGAGAGACTCCGCCCACATTCTCTTCTGATTGGCTTTGATTTTTAATTGATTTAATTGCAAGTGCATGCGCTTACAGAGAGACTCCGCCCACACTCTCTTCTGATTGGCTGTGATTTTTGATTGATTTGATTGCGAGTGCAGTGTGCTTACAGAGAGACTCCGCCCACACGCTCTTCTGATTGGCTGTGATTTTTGATTGATTTGGTTGCAAGTGCATTTTTTTAATGATTTTTCAAAGTGAAAATAGTTTACTGTTTTTTTTTAGTTCTTCCAAAGATTCTACTATCATAAATGCATTTTGTGCTTCATAGAAAAAAAATAGCATGCATGAGGACAAAAAATGACAGAATTTTTTTTTCTGGTAACACTTTATTTCTTTAAACAACTTTAGACATTTTACTGACTGCAAGTAACTTTGCAAGTAACCCGAACCCTAACAGTCTACTAATACTCTACCGAGAGTCAGTTGACATGTTGCTAAAGACAAGTAGACTATTGAAATAAAGTGTAACCTTTTCATTTTTGGGGTGAGCTGTTCCTTTAAATAGATATCTTGGCCCACATTTTCAGCTCTCCACGTTTCTTCTCTCAGGCGTGCACTTTTGAAACCCAATATTCTTTAGGACTAAATGAAAACGTCCAGATATCGATCTCACGCGGGGACACAATGCCTTCCCGTGACAGGCTGAGCAGCCTCATATATTCAGAGAGTGTGTGTGTGTGTGTGTGTGTGTGTGTGTGTGTGTGTGTGTGAATGCCACGGTGGAGGGCAGCCCGCTATCTCAGCCTTTTGTTTTAAGCCAGAGACAAATCCTTTGTCCAAGTGTGCCGGGCTGAATGGGTTTGCTTGATCCTGCAGTAATTAGATGGAGCAGAGGTGGCTGATTTAGATGCAGTCCGCAGATAGCACAGGGAAGTGAGGGGAATGTGTAATGCACACACACACACACACACACCGGACACGGGGTGAGACGGAGTTAACAGGAAGAGAGGGAGAGAATAAAAGGTCACAGTCAAGGTGAGAAATAATCAGAGACACTTGCTGTCCATCGAAGTGCACAGAACGCATGACAAGTGCCCTAATCAGTGTGTTGCCTATTGCTAGTCTTCATTGCTTCTCTCATGAAGCCTGTCTGGATCTCATGCTGATGTTTCGTGTAATACGACACTTTTAACATTTGTTCTTTGGTTATCATGACATTGGAATATTTATGGTCACTCAGTTACCAAGTATGTATAACTGTAATGCATGAAAGTGAACGCTTTACTGTTTACACTAAGACATTTCTATTTCTATACTTTTTAAAATCAATTTTATTTTTTATGTGTGAAAAAAATGCCTGAGACATTATACTGGAATAGAGAAAATAATGCTTATTTTTTTGAACTATTAAGATTTATTTTTGGAAATGCTTGTCTTTGTTACATGTTAAATGTAGTTATATTAACTATAAAATGATGCATAAATGACATGCAACTAACCCCAAATCAAACCCAAACCCTAGTACATGTTGTTCATTATTATTACTCAGACCTTAAATATATCATTACACTGTAACTGAAATATGCTACAGTGTAACATTAATGCATCACTTTAGTAATTGTGTAGTTCCAAACATACACTGTGAAAAATTATTTGTAAATAAAACAAAGATTATTAGTGGATATTGTTTTTTTCAGTGTATAATTTAGACAAAAAGAGATTCAATCCACAGAGGATGTCTGTCTTTAAAGTTGTTCAGAAACATGCAGTCATTATGTTGTTATTGCAGTGTTTATTTATATAGCGTCAATATACAGATATTTAAATCCAAACACGTGTGCGTGTGCTACAACAATCGGACATATATAGTATATACATATTGTGCTGTACAAATGCAGATGACAAGCTTAATAAAATATAGCTATTTTACTTGCATTACTGTATTACTTGCATTACATCTTAAAGTAACACATTGTAAATTGTAATTTGGTCCCATTATTTGATGTATTAACTAAATTTAGCTATTAATGAGCGATTCATTTGTTACAGTGTTTATTAATCTTACCATTTTTAATCTGCAGCTGTTCATTGTTAGTTCATGTTACACTCTAAAAAAATGCTGGGTTGTTTCAACCCAATTTTGGGTCAACTATGGACAAACCCAAACATTGGGTTAAAAATGTGATTAAAAACGTCTGGGTTTGTCCATATTTGACCCAAAATTGGGTTGAAACAACCCAGTATTTTTTAGAGTGTAGCTCAGGCTCATTAAATATTATGATCAAACTTTAGATTAGGGTCCAATTCTCACTATTAACTATGACTTTTGCCTCAATAAACTCCTAATTACTGCTTATTAATAGTTAGTAAGGTAGTTTTTAAGGTTAGGTATTGGATATGATTAAGGGATGCAGAATAAGGCATTAAATGCTGGGTTGTTTCAACCCAAATTTGGGTCAAATATGGACAAACCCAGCCGTTGGGTTAAATTTTTTAATTAAAAATGTTTACCCAACGGTTGGGTTCGTCCATATTTGACCCAAATTTGGGTTAAAACAACCCAGTCTTTTTTGAGTGATAATCAGTCAATATCCTAATAATATGCATGCTAATAAACGAATACATTTGAACCGTCGCTGCAGAAACCGTATTTAACCCAACAGCAGGATTATTACCCAAAATTACCCAACCATTTTTAAAATGACCCAACATTTTTGAAAAATAACCCAACATAATGAGCCAATAAAGTAACCCAACGGTTGGGTTTTTAAAAAAAACTGCGTTTTTTTACAGTGTGGTGAATTGGATCCTAAACTAAAGTATTCCCATATTTCATACTTGTTAAGATTAGATGATAATTAAATTCCTCTTGAGTGTAAATGACTTCTATCTAGGTTTCGGTTATAAATGGATCATTACACAGTTTGTTTCTGAGACAGTGTGTGAACTGCTGTTTGAGCCGAGTCACTGTGAAGTCAAGCTGGAACACACAGAATTGGATTTAATATGACATATTTCTATATTCAATATGAGCTGATGTGACTTGATCTTGTCGTAAGTGCCGGAGGTCACGAGTTTGATGCATGCTTGACTGAAGACTTCCTCAAATAAACCTCTTAAATAGCATCTGTTTGTCAGTAGATGTAGATATGAATATCACTGGATCGAGAGCGCTGGGACGAGAGTGCGCTCACATCATTGCCATCGTCTGTGGAACAGAAAAGAAGATTTCTTGGAAAACGCTGGGAAACAAACAGCATTGCAATCTGTTGTGTACACTACATCATTCAATGAAAACCCAAGACCCATTGTTTTAAGACTATATGTTTATAAAGGAAACAAATACAAATACAAAATTACATTTCCTATTTTTACCCTGACTTGCAGGTTCAACATTTTATAATGCTTTTCTGGTAATGCTTTACAAGCGTCTCATTTGTTATTGTGCATTAAAGGATTAGTTCACTTCAGAATTAAAAAGTCCTGATAATTTACTCTCCCCACGTCATCCAAGATGTTCATGTCTTTCTTTCTTCAGTGGAAAAGAAATGAAGGTTTTTGAGGACAACACTCCAGGATGTTTCTCCATATAATGGACTTCAATGGCAACCATCGGTTTGAAGGTCCAGATGTGAGTTTCAGTGCAGCTTCAGTCTCGACACGATCCAGCTGAGGAATAAGAGTCTCATCTAGACAAACCAGCCGACATTTTATAACTAAATAAACATTTATTTACTTTTAACCACAAATGCTCATCTTGCACTGGCTGTGATGCGCCACACATTACGTTTGAAAGGTCAAGCGTGACGTCGGCAGAAGAACAGACCCAGTGTTTACAAAGACAACGTGCAAAGACTAAGTCAAACGCCCTTTACAATTAAATGATTAAAAAATACAAGGTAAAACAATGATGTTGAACGAGTTTGAAGTTTTTTTGTTTTGTTTTGTTTTTGTTAAAAATGTGTTCTTCCGCCGACGTCACGCTTGACCTTTCAACGTGATTACGTTAATTTTAATTCTGAAGTTAACTAATCCCTTAACTAACATTATCTAACAATGGTCAGTATGTTTTTGCAGCTTTTATTAACCTTAGTTAATAACATGTTCATGCTCATGTGCATTTACTAAAGCTAACAAACATAAATGTTTTAGTCAATGCTCAAATTAACATTAACAATAATACATGCCGTAGAACTATTTCTCATTAGTTCATGTTTAATATAGTGTTAAACATAAGCGTACAGTAAAGTGTAACCTAAAGTGTAGCTCTCAAACAGCTGATCAGAAGACAAACATTAATAAGTAATAAACCGTACGGCTAAAGACGTTTGCGTATCCGTAACTGCAGTCTCTCTCTGTGAAAATCAACAACATCTGAATTGGGTGGGATAATGTCGCATCGCTCTCGAACCCCAGATAATCATCCGCCACGATGGGATTAGTTAATTACCGGCAGGAAGAGCTGGCAATTAGCAGAGAAATGGAGCTGGAAGACATGTCAGGGTTAAGCAGTGCCGAAACCACTGAGTGGGCTGCAACCGCGTCTCTGGGGACGCCATTCACTCCGCGGGAAAGGGAACGCAACGCGCATGTTTGTTTGGAGCCGTTTTAATCACTGAATACGGAAAAACAGATGTACGGTTGTGGAACGATGGGTCTTCAGAATTAGCGCGGGATGTTAAGGGAGAAGAAACACGGCATTGAAGATTTACTCCCACACAGCAAACAACACTAATGGATGTGAAGTCGCGCATCGCTGTTACTCTCGGGTTAGGGATTTGAACAAACCACTGAATGCCCGTCTTACGTTTCCCACTGTCCTGTTGCCCTGCACAGTTTAATCTCTGACCTCTTGTGTCTTCTGATGGCAGTGAGGTGAAGTATTCATTCCCTTGTATGTCTATCTCTAAAGAGATACAACAAATCTTTACTTGCAATAAAGGTAACACTTTACAACATCGTCTCATTAATGCATAAACATGAGCATTAAAGGGATAGTTCACCCAAAAACAACTGACCCTCGTCAGTAATGTCGTTTCAAAGCTGTAACTTTCGTTCATCTTCAGAACACAAACGAAGATATTTTTGATGAAATCTCTGAGATTTCTGTCCCTCCATTGACTACCATTTAAACACTTCAATAAAGATAATAAGATCTTAAAACTAATCCATATTAATTGAGCGGTTTAGTCCAAATTTTCGGAAGAGTCTATAACTTTATATGATGAACAGATTGAATTTAGGCATTTATTAACATATAAACATTCATCAACTCATGTTCGCTTGACGTGCGAGAATCAATGAGGTTCATTCTCGTGTTTTTATTTTTATTTTTTATTTTTTTTTCCAGCATTTTAATTACAAAAAACATCCCACTGCGCAATGTGGCGTCGGAGTGACGTCTTTTCTATGACATTTTTTGGACGTCCAGTTTCGGTCACTAAAGGGGTTGTTTTGTAACGCCAGACAACGTCTTTTTTCGACATGTACCGCACGTCTAATGTTGACGTCAGTGGGACCTCCGTGTAAGGGTTATTTATAGTCCAAATGTGGTCGTTTGTGGACGTCTTTTCAACATCAAATTTAGAAAAAATTTACGTTGTTTTTATACAACTTCTATAACTGTAGTCCCATGTTTCAAATGGGTGGAGGACGTGTTTTCTGTACCATTTTATTTACATTTATGCATTTGGCAGATGCTTTTTATCCAAAGTGACTTACATTGTATTACACACTTATATTCCTATCAGTTCTTGCTTTCCCTGGGAATCGAACCCATGGAACCGATCAACCGATCTACTGGTTGAGCCACAGGAAAACTATATTAAACTGAGTTATCACCTGCTGCTGAGACAATCAAATGGAGTTTTTGGAAAATGATCTTAAATAATTATTAATAATCTGTATTATGTATTAATCATGTTGATAACAACAATGTTGATATTTGTAAATATTTCTTTATTATATATTAATCATGTAAATTTCCTGCACCTGTCATAGACGTCCAAATGACATCCAACAAAATTACCCATTTCAAAGGTCAAATGTTGAATGTCATTATGACGTCCAAGTTGGGTCATGATTAGACGTCCAAATAGTGGACCTAGTTTGGACGTTGAATAAATGTCCAGAATTAGTCATGGACCGACGGACCCAATATAGACATGATCTGCACGTCTATCCGACATGCCAGTGTTTAGTGGGATGTAGATTTGCGTTGAAAGCTGAACAATGACACGATTTCCTTCCAGATCTGCTGTACAGGCAAAACAAATTGTGTTATCACTGTAAAGCTGCTTTGAAACTATCTGTATTGTAAAAAGCGCTATATAAATAAATGCAACTTGAAAACCTGAGGCCAAAACAACACCTTAGCAACTGCATGGCATCCGCCTGGCAACCACCACAACACCCGACACACACCTTCCTCAAGAAAATGTGAAAATCCAATTTTGATTGTCTTAAAAATGAGACATTATACAGCATTATATTTGGAGGAAGCTCTTGGCTCTAAAGCACCTTCCATAAACCTGTTCATTTACTCTCAGGCGCTTTATGCTAATCAGCGTGTTAAGTTAAACATTGTGTTTGGATGGAAATTATGTGTTCCCATGAGCATAAGTATTATTGTCATTTCCATCACAGTCTTTGAAGCCCATCATTATTTTTCTGTTGAGGAATTTTTGGAGAAACTGCAGACGATAAGGGTCAATTCATTTTTATTGTTTAATGATTTATGGGTTCTTTAAAGCTGCAGTATATGCATAAAAAGTTGAGTTTGCAATGTGCCGCTATGAAATCACACAGTAAAACCTTTGGTTCTCATTGAAAGCTTTGCATGTGTTCACTTTTATAAGTTTGAGTTGTACTTCAATTATTTGCTGACTCTTTTCATCTGCTCTTCCCCATGAAACATGAGCTTCTTTGAGAGATATTTAGTGTAAGTGTGTCCAAAATGGACGAGGTATCTGCTCCGTTTGTGTTGTGCCGCGCTGCATTAGGTGTGTGTGTGTGTGTGTGACAGCTACACGTGAGCACACAAACAGCTCTCACAATGCCAGATCAGCTCACCATCGGGAGATAAGCTGCTCGATTAGAGCCGTCAGCTTCTGGCTTTATAACGGCTCATATGCAGCTCATTAACGGGGCATTACCGCTGTGGCTTATCTTTCTACATCCATCACCACATCTATGCTTTGATATAGTGTTTGTAGAGAAGACTTAAAGGGTTTGTTCACCCAAAAATGACAATTCTGTCATTAATAACTCACCCTTATGTCAACCCCGTAAGATCTTCGTAACACAAATGAAGATATTTTTGATGAAATCTGAGAGCTTTCTGTCCCTCCATTGACAGCAATGTTATTGCAACTTTCAAGGCCCAGAAAGGTAGTAAAAGCATTGTTAAAATAGTCCATGTAACTACAGTGGTTCAATATTCATGTTATGAAGCGACGAGAATCATTTTTGTGCACAAACCCCCCCAAAATAACAACTTTATTCAATAATTTCTTCTCTTCCACGTCATTCTCCTACGCTCTTGACGTGGTGTAACAGCGCAGCGCTTCTGGGTTCTACGTCAGAACGCCGGCTCATGATTGGCCGACGCTGGTCATGTGTGTGATGCATGTGATCAATAGTGGCCAATAGTGAGCCTACGTTCTGGCGAGAACCCAGAAGCGCTGCACTGTTTACACTACGTCAAGAGCGTAGGAGAATAACGTGGAAGAGAAGAGATTGTTGAATAAATCATATTTTAACTATGTTTTTACTTCCTTTCTGGGCCTTGAAAGTTGCAATGACGTTAGTCACTACTTTATAGTACCTGCAAAAAAAAAAGAAAAGGGGCTGTGTGTAGAATTCAGAAACCCTTGTTTTTAGCGACACCGGTGGCCGTTCGGTGAACTGCAGCAGTAACTGCTCGTGCTCGCAATCGTAACACTCCAGAGACTGAACAGGGCCGGGTTTCCCAATAACGATGTATCTTAGCTCTTAACAGCGCTTTCTACGTGCAAGGTTACGAACGCTCGCGGCAATTCCACGCGCATTTCCCAAAAATGCACTTAACATGAACGCGCGAGAACGCGCTCTACGTGCAACTTAAGAGTCGCTGTCCAATTGCGAAGTGCTGAAATATAACCTTATATTCCTATTCTGAACGTTTAACCTAATAATCGTCATCTATTGTGGATTAGCAATCAAGACAATCAAGTCTATATAAAGCATCTACAGGCGGAGGCACTGACAAAATGGCTAAAAAAAAAAAAAAGAAAGATACCTTTAAAGATGAAGAGGTGGAGGAGGTGGAAGAGGAGGACGACGACTAAGATGGCATGGGACCACATGATGGCCAACCAAGAAATCGCCAATGCATGGCTGGTTTTCGTGCACGTCTTGACAGATTTTTGATATTGCCCAGTCTTTGAAGCATATTTTCCACATTACTTCTTTTATATATTTTTTTGTTAATTCATTTAATTTAGGTGTGTATTTCTATATTTTTCTTCCCTTTTTTATTATTTCATCTATAAATTCATGTAAACAAAAAACGAGTATAATAAAGTGTATAATAAAGTACAATCAAAACATTATATTACTTACGTTGCAGTGTGTTAAATCTAGATAAAAGTGTAATCTGCCGGTTGTCCTGCAGGTGTCCTCATAAATCTGTCTTCTTACGATGCACTTGGGGATGTACGATTACTCCAGAGCACTCGTAGTTCTACGAAGATTTTCAAGTGCTACTTAAGCTACGATGCTTTTGGGAAACAGACCATAATATTAAGATCAGTCGTACGATCGTTTTTACGATCAACTTAGGCTTACGATGCTTTTGGGAAACGCAGCCCTGGCTGATTCAAGGCCTTGGAAATGTTATTTTTTGTTTTTTCGCTTAGACTTAAAAATAAGTTTCAGGATATGCTGTTAACGAATATCCAGATGCCGTCTACGCTGCTGAGAGCGACATGTAGATGAATATGTCAATATGTGCTGCACACTTTCTTCTCAATTACCATTAGCCATTAGTTGTCAAATAAACACACAACCAAAATGACAGCGGTGTGAAACCATCAGTTCAGAAAGCATCTGATCACAGAGATGTGGATGTGTGCACCAGCTCTGATTCACCGGCATCATGTCGACAGATGAGTAATTAAACTTACACTGTTATGATAGTTTGATTATGAAGTATATTTAAGACTATATCTGACTATGTGAGACTTTATTTTTGAATTAATCCCTTTTATTTGCTCGACACATTGACATTACAGTACATAATCACTATTTCAACATTATCCTGAACATTGTATAAGCATTCAATAGTTTCACGTGCGCTATCGGACGCGATCGGACGCATAAACGTCACATGCTTTTGATTTTCCCGGCAAAAACATCCCGTCTTTCACATTAAAATCATTCAGGCTTTCATAGACAACCTAGTCGGAGAAGATCTCGTTTTTTTTTTTTGCCTTTTTTTTTTTCCATTACAAGCTGTTCACATACTGGCAATAATAATAATATATATATATATATATATATATATATAGCCCATTTGAAACTAATTTATAAAATATTACTAATATATATATATATATATATATATATATATATATATATATATATATATACAGTATATTTATAACAATAAAATACAAAAATACAAAAAAAATATTTGAATCTAAATTAAAATATCTATCAAATTGTTAACTGAAATCATATTGAAATATTTATCCTGCCTTAAACAGTCTTGAGTCATAATTACTGCCTAAATTAAACTGTATTTAACATGTTCCTCATTTTGGTAACACTGAAAACTATAAAAAAAAAATATATATTTTTACTAGATAAGTTTATTTTTTAATTTAAATAATTCAATACATTGGACAAATAAATTGGATACACACAGTAAATTAAGCATAGTTATATTGTCGTTTTGCACTTTTACTGGCCATTAGTTGAAGACGGGAGCAAGTGTGTGTAGTGGCCATTGTGTGTGCAAGTGTGTGTTACAGCAGAATCAAGGCTTCATCAGAAGAGTTCCTCTGCGCTCCTCGAACTGCGATAAGTAATGTGTTCACCAATATAATCAGACACTGCTGCTTTTTTTACGTAACACTTTTTCCCATTATGAATGAATTATGACACAGTTTGGTCCATTGAGTCAGACTGCTTTCTCAGCACAAGCTCCAGAGTTGAGGTGATCTCAGGACGATTATTTTGGTGCGGATCCGAGCGTGACTGAGATGTTCATAGTCATCTTCATTTATATAGCGCTTTTAACAATGTAGATTGTTTCAAAGCTGCTTTACAGAGATAAACATATAATTTATACGCATATACGCATAAACGAACTGAACTAAAAGAGAGAAGGCAGCAGATTCCCAAACTAGCTCTCCAAACAAACCAGCTGTGAAAACACACACATTTATATTATTATTTGTGTATTATCGATACTGTTCTTACCGATTTTAACAAACAACAATTGGCTGATTCCGATACCAGTCACTTTCTCTCTCTTTTTTGTAATTAAAATGGACTAGTGTTTTGATCATGTTTTAAATTAGCGAAGTAAAAAAAAAATGCATGCATTAAGGTATAGCTAGTGTATTTCTGCGTCATAAAATAATTTCTTCATTTAACATTCAACGGGCCATTTTATGAAATCGTTTATTTTCACTGTTTGATGCTAACACATGTTGCTATCATGATGCTAACAAACTAAATATGTTGTTAGCATAATGCTAACATGATTAACATGTTGCCATCATCATGCTAGCATGATTATCATATTGCTAACATGAAGTTAACATGATTAGCATGTTTTTAGCAAGATGCTAATACAGGTGAAACTCGAAAAATTTGAATATCGTGCAAAAGTTCATTTCACATTACTCTAATTTTCCATTTGGGGGTTTTCATAAGATGTAAACCATAATCATCAAAATTATAACAAATAAAGACTTGAAATATCTCACTTTGCATGTAATGAGTCTATATAATATATTAGTTTCACCTTTTAAGTTGAATTACTGAAATAAATGAACTTTTGCACCATATTTTAATCTCTCGAGTTTCACCTGTATGTCTAGCATTGTGTTAACACCGTTAACATGTCATTAGCATGATGCCAGCATGTTTTAACCATTCACTAATTGTTGCTAACATCTGCTATCATATTCTTAGCATGTTTTAGGCGATGCTAATATTATTTAGCATGTTGCTAACACAGGTTGACAGGTTCTTTTTACCATGTTTTAATTAGTTAAGATTTTTAACATGTTTGTGCACTTATATATATTTTTAAGTTATTTCTGTTCTGTAGCCTTGATAAACGTTTCATTTGTAAAAATGTTGCACCTCAACTCCTGATTTTTCCGGGTTTGCTCCCTATTTAACATCATCATAAATCTTTTTCATGATCGTCACATCTATATTTATTTATATAACTTCACAGATGGCTTGAGCAATCATTACAACAGTTAGACATGTCATCCGGCTCAGGAAAATTGTGCTTTTTGTGAATGTTCAAATCAGAGCCTGACAAGTAGCCGTTTTCTTGTGAAAAGCTGTCAGGTACGTTTTTATTTCCGTCCATTACGTTCTAAATGAGAGTCGCACAGGTGACGAGACGTGTCAAATGCTGGATTTCCTTCAGCGTGTCATTGTGTGACTGTTAGCGGTGTCTCTGGACAGACGGACTCTGCGGGACAGTCACTCGCCGTCTGCTGCCGCATATTGGCAGCGCCGACGCTGTGAACGACACATTGCTCTCGCAAGAAAGTAACGGAAGGCCTGATTCTGCAGAACAAACACAGAGAGAGAGTTTAGTGAGGTTAAAATAAACCTCCTCACACATGCAGTGTGTCATATGTGCATCAAGACTGGTGCTAACTGCAGGCAAACACTTGACAAAAAACAAGTATGCTTATAGCGACATAGTTAAAAATAACATACTCAAGTGCTAAGAATCCCATCTAATTATTAAAACATGATAAAAAACAAGTAAAAATGTGCTAGCATCATGCTAACACAATGCTAAATGCATATTATTAACATGTCAACATAATGCTAAAAACATTTTAAATCATGTTAGTTACATGTTAACAGATGCTAGCAACATCTAGTGAAGTGTTAATTCATGCTAGCATCAAGAGCATGTTAACTCTTTTAGCACAATGTTAAACATTAGAATATTGATAAAAACTACATGTTAATCTAGCATGATGCGAATAATGTTAGCATCATGCAAAAACAACATGTTAATCGTGCTAACATGATGCGAATAATGTTAGCATCATGCAAAAACAACATGTTAATCGTGCTAACATGATGCGAATAATGTTAGCATCATGCAAAAACAACATGTTAATCGTGCTAGCATGATGCGAATATTGTTAGCATCATGCAAAAACAACATGTTAATTGTGCTAGCATGATGCAAATAATGTTAGCATCATGCAAAAAAAACATCTTAATCGTGCTAGCATGATGCTAGAAAAATGCTAATTGTTTTAGCATAATGCTAACAACATGTTTATTATGCTATCATCAGGGTAGCAACATGCTAATTGTGTTAACATTAAACAGTGAAAATAAATTAAATCATACAGTTCATGAAATTATGCTAAGTTAAGTGGATCTAATCCATGTTCAACAGAAATAAATGTTTTAAGCATGCTAGCATCACACTAACGGCATAGTAACCGTGCTTGCATAATGCTAGAGTCTTCCTAAAATATGTTAGCAACATGCTAATCGTGTTAGCATAATGCAATCAACATTAACCGTGCTACTATGATGCTATCGACATGTTAAAATCATGCAAACAACATGTTAATCGTGCTAGCATGTTATTTACATTAGGATTCATTCATGTTTGTGCTGGACGAGTAACAGTGAGATTTAAGGGTTTGCTCAAACCACCGTCCTTAAAATAGTGACTCCAAGTATCACTAATAAGTACTTTCTATTCCAGATACAAATTAACAAGAGTACACATGAACAGAGATCCAGACAAGAACATTGAGTTTCTGCAGAGAACACACAGCAAGCATTCAGGGAAAGATGGGAATAGAGAGTTGGTCCGCAGCGGTTCTGTTGGTCTCCATAGTGACCGTCATTAGATGGGCTTGATTGCATATGAGCTTGAACAACGTTGCAGTGTGTGCTGAAGAAATGCAATACAGTTGTGGTCAGAATTATTGGCACCCCTGGTAAATATGATCAAAGATGGCTGTAAAAATAAATCTGCATTGTTTATCCTTTTGATCTTTCATTCCAAAAATTCACAAAACTCCAACCTTTTATTGAAGTAAATGAATTGAAAGTGGATGGGGGGGGGGGGGGGGATCACATTATGAAGTAAATGTTATTCTCCAAAACACGTAGGCCACAATTATTGGCACCCCTTGAATTTTTTATGAGTAAAATATCTCTGGAGTATATTTTCATGAATATTTACATTCTGTATCACACCAGGGTGACTGAATTTGTCTAGCTATGACTTGTTTGTTTCACAGGAGTTTAAATATGAGGAAACTCGAAGGCCAAATTCCCTTAATCATCCATCACAATGAGTAAAACCACAGAATATAGTTCTGATGTGCAGCAAAAGATTGTTGAGCTTCACAAAATAGAAAGTGGCTGTAAGAAAATAGCTAAAGAATTGAAAATCCCCATTTGGACCATCAGGACAATAATTAAGAAGTTATAATCAACTAAAGAAGTTATGAATCTGCCAGGAAGAGGACGTGTGTCTATATCGTCCTAATGCTCGGTGAGGAGGAGAGTTTGAGTGGCCAAAGAGTCTTAAAGGATGCCAGATGGAGAACTGCAGAGATTAGTTGAGTCTTGGGGTCAAAAAGTCTTAAAGGGATAGTTCACTTTGAAATTAAATGTTGGTATGTTTTATCTTACCTCAAGGGCATCCAAGATGTAGGTGTCTTTGTCTCCACAGTAGTTTCAATTTTGATATTTTTAGGTCAAACCCGTTGTCACACTAGATGTCACATTAAAGACATTCGTTCCAATGAACTGCCGTAGCCAAGACGACATCTAGTGTATATATATATATCTATGCACCAGTCTGCGCATATCACACACCAGGATGCGCTCGCGCCCTCAGATCACTTGGACGTGGCTGTGTTACAAGAGGTAAAAACGATATAAATACAGTTCGTTTTCTCACACAAACCGCTCGTTTCGTGTCTTAGGCCATCAATGTGTACTTACAATGGGGAATTTTTTAATTTGGACGATGGGGAATTGTTTAATTTGGACTCTGTGCGTGCTCTTTGAGACAGTGACCATAGACCTGCATGACATGACTGTCAGACAAAAACGGTTTGACCTAAAAATATCACAATTTAAACTACTGCGGAAAAAAGACACCTACATCTTGGATGCCCTTGAGGTAAGATAAAACATACCAACATTTTATTTCAAAGTGAACTATCCCTTTAACAAAAATAAATAAATCAAACAACCCCTACATCCCCACATGTTGTTTGGGAGGGTTTCAAGAAAAATCATCCAAAAACAAACTCCAGCATATTCAGTTGTCAGACACGACTGGAACTTCAAATGAGATCAGGTTCTGTGATTGGATAAAAAAAGGGGGAAAAAAATAAGCATTTTGGCAGCAAACCCACCAGATGTGTTTGGTGCTAACAGGGTAAAAAGTTAGCCTGGCTCCGTCCTCCTACGTACATCCGCTCAATTTTCATTTTCCTTCAGTACGTCATTAAGAAAATGGCTATGATAGAAATGCTTCAGCCACTGTAATTTCTTGAACAAGAACATGTGGACATCAAAACATGCAAACGCTTTTTAAACTGTTTCAACTTTTCATTTTGTAATCGCGATGCATGTTTTAGAATATTGATGTATATTTCTGTGTTGTAGATTAGTGAGTAGATTAAGTCTTGATTAACCTTTAAAATCTGGTGAAGTGGACTACGTTGCGTTCCCAGATGAACATTATGAGCAATCCAGACTGGATATATGCAGAGATGAGTTCGCTATGAAACATAAAAGAGAGTCAGACTTTATATGCGTTTCCAAAATGTACGTTATTGGAAATTCAAACAAACTAGGTTTGTGTTGAGCAGCGTTTACTGCGAACTGAGACGCTTTGTAGATTTGAAAATCATGCTTCCCCCATAATTGTTGAATCACGGAAGCTACACCTGATAATTTTGCCAAGAGATTTATTATTTAAACATGTGTCATGTGTTATATACATCACAGAGAGACTTTCAGCTTCCTTGTTAGGTAGCAAAAACATGTTGCTTTGAGCTTCTTAAAATGGGAACGTGTCATATGTCCAACTCATGCTTAAACATGTCACAATCCACTTCCATATTAAGAACTATCCTTTGTTGTTTACATTAGTGGCACACTTGCACCAGTGGAAACATTCCTTTCCCTGCAGAGAACATGTTACATCGCACACATACATCTACGCAAAATATAGCTCTACCAGCTCTCCGCTCAGCACACATGTACAAACATAGTCTGACTTCACAAAAAACATTAGGAAATTATAAAGATTTTTTTTTTATAAAAACTAACATTAAACAGTAAATTTTTCAGTCTTCACGCTTGAAGAAACACATAACTAGCTTGAATCTCACAAAAGCACTATGCTAAATAACGATTTAAAAGCCCCCCTGTGGTGGAAATCCAGCTTTTAATGTAGTTTATGTGTCTATGTGGTGTTTTTAATACGCTTTAAGACAAACCATGTGTAAATTCATAAGTCGACAGCATTGCTGAGTATTTTCTGCTTAAAACTGCAGTGAACCAAAGACAGTCTCAAAAACACGGTTTGAAATCGCTGGTGTTTCTGACGTCACACACTACCTTGACCAATCAGATCAACGTGTGATCGTCAGCCAGTGGATCTCTGAGTGAGTGAGTGAGTGAGTGAGTGGAGACGGGGCTCATTTGCATATTCATAGAACCGTGAATACTATATGAGGCGTGTCGAGTTACATATTTTAAGGTATGAAGAATTTGTTTTTCAATGAAAAAACATTTAAATATGTAATTTTGGTGATCAAAGATGAGTTTTAAGGGATACAATTATTGACTACAGGGGGACTTCAAATAGTTTCAAGATCGTACAGCCTTTGAAAATGGTCTAATAATATGCTTTACACATTCTCGTCCTTGAAACAACACAGGCAAATTGCAATCGAGGGTTCTGTAGCTATCTTTATTTATTTCAACTTGAAACGTATAGGTAACTATGAAAACTTGATCAGAAGTCAATGAGGAAAGGTTATTATCTGTCAGATGTGACACCACCCAAACGTTGAATGGAAAGATATTTAATCACCTTTCTATCACAATCTCACCTTTCAGCAGTTTATATGACTTTTAAAAAGAAGCCAATATGGTTTAATTTCCATTAAGCCACAATATAAAACAAAGAAACCCACATCTTTCTGCTCTTCTGTTCACACTTTTCCAGGTTTTAGGCTGCGTTTATCCATTGTGAGCGGAATGAAAATGAGGCCAGGCAGTGTAAGGAACATGCAGCGGAAATGAAATGCATTGATTTTCAAACCTACTTTCACGGCGCCTGTATATTTAAAGGCAGTGGATCGTGCAGTTTGGTTGTGTTTGTGCTGGAGTGATTTATGGGTTTGGTTTGACCAGGCTGGTCATCATGAAAAGCCACATTGTGCTTGCTCTCCCCAACTTCCACTTTAAGAGGAGCTTTTATAGGGAACTAAGAGACGTGACAGGGGACCCGTGAATGAACAGAAGAAGTGTGAGACATGAGGAGAGCGAGCGATTGAGACAGAACCGCACATCAGGGCTTTCTGAGACCGAGCGTGTCTCTTTCTGTGTTAATTGCTCACCAATCACAAAATGAATCGGTTCTTGATTGGAAAAATGATGGCTGTCATTTTAAAATGTTGTACTATATTCTCATACAGATTTAAAAGGGTCTTTGTCTGCTCATAAGTGTAGGTTTCTTGCACTAAAACATTCATAATTGTGTTTTTCATGCCGTTTCTGCTTTCTCTCTGACCGTTAGGATTATGTTTTACATGAAACGATATTTATAGTTTTAATTATTTGTCCTAAAATCTACTTTTCATCATGAATATGAACATGGATGTTTTTGCTACTGTAGCTTCACTGTTTCTGTATGTAAATGATCTAGGATTGGCTCACATATTTGCATGTGAAATGAGTACCAGCATCCCATCAAATTGCTGAATACTAAATAGACATTGATATGTAGATATAATTAGTATAACTGACAAAAAATTGGGTTTTTCAGTTCTAGGTTGAGAAAGGATTTGTACAGTAAATGGCACGCAGGTTTGGTGAGAGGTTTAAGTAATGCAAGTTACATCATTTGTACATAGTGAATCAAAAATAGTTACAAATAGTCCCATCAAATTAGTCTTGAAACCTTATTGAGAGAAATGCTTTAATTTATTTTTATTGTTATGCTTTAATTTATTTGAACTCTCCGCCTGCAACGGTAGCCACACCCCGAACTCTCGCTATTGGTTGAGCTGCACAGTGATTGACAGAGTACGCTTTCAATGTTTTGATGGTGCCCGAGGGTCTCAATGTTCACACTTCTGGTGGAGAAGATAAACCCATGAATGGCATACTAGGAGTAGTCAATGAATAATAAACTGGGTTAAGAGAATGTATTATTAACATAAATCTTACATACTTCACCTTTGTAAATAATTAACTTGTGTGAATGTCTTTATAATGCTAATAGAGAGACTAAGTCCCTCCCCTTCCGGTGGAAATGGGACCATGGGATAAATATTGTATGGTAGTCAATGGCGAGAGACAACTAATATTTTGATCTCGTTTGAATTGTGCCCTGAATTACACATATGATGTTTGTCAATTTAAAATATACATTTTCAAGTAAAAAAAGTCACAGTTTGATGTAAAACTGTTGAGGTATAAGACTGTGAAAATACGTCATTACAAAGACTACAAACCCAAAAGGCGCACATGTGACGTCATACCTTTTCTCTCAATGAATGAAGCTAACTTTACTGAAGCTAACTTTCCTGAAGCTAACTTTACTGAAGCTAACTTTACCGAAGCTGACTTTACTGAAGCTACCTTTACTGAAGCTAACTTTACTGAAGCTAACTTTACTGAAGCTAACTTTACTGACGCTAACTTTACTGAAGCTAACTTTACTGAAGCTAACTTTACTGACGCTAACTTTACTGAAGCTAACTTTACTGAAGCTAACTTTACTGAAGCTAACTTTACTGAAGCTAACTTTACTGAAGCTAACTTTACTGACGCTAACTTTACTGAAGCTAACTTTACTGAAGCTAACTTTACTGACGCTAACTTTACTGACGCTAACTTTACTGAAGCTAACTTTACTGAAGCTACCTTTACTGAAGCTAACTTTACTGACGCTAACTTTACTGAAGCTAACTTTACTGAAGCTAACTTTACAAGCTAACTTTACTGAAGCTAACTTTACTGAAGCTAACTTTACTGAAGCTAACTTTGCTGAAGCTAACTTTACTGAAGCTAACTTTACTGAAGCTAACTTTACTGAAGCTAACTTTACCGAAGCTGACTTTGCTGAAGCTAACTTTACTGAAGCTAACTTTGCTGAAGCTAACTTTACTGACGCTAACTTTACTGAAGCTAACTTTACTGAAGCTAACTTTGCTGAAGCTAACTTTACTGAAGCTACCTCTACTGAAGCTACCTCTACTGAAGCTAACTTTACTGAAGCTAACTTTGCTGAAGCTAACTTTACTGACGCTAACTTTACTGAAGCTAACTTTACTGAAGCTAACTTTACAGAAGCTAACTTTACTGAAGCTAACTTTACTGAAGCTAACTTTACTGAAGCTAACTTTACTGAAGCTAACTTTACTGAAGCTAACTCTACTGAAGCTAACTTTACTGAAGCTAACGTCTGTCATGTTTTCTATAGTCTTACGCTATAATCGTAACGTTACGCCGTGATGCCGGAGTGTGTTGTACCAGACTGCACACACACGAGCAATGGTGACGTATAGTGCGAGACGAGAGATGAAGGTCATTGAGGGATTTCCTCATAAAACTAAACGTTACTCTTCTGTTTAATGACAAACTCCGACTTCCTTGACTTTCATAATTAACTTTTAAATTGACAAACATCAAATGTGTAATTCAGGGCACAGTTCGGACAGAATAAAAAGATAAGTTGTCTCTCGTCATTGACTACCATACAGATTTTTTTCCGAAATAAGGTCCAATGAGCCGGAAGCGGAGGGGCGGGGCTTAGGCTCTCTATTAGCAAACAGTGGATACATTTTGTGATGTTTTGTCAGTGTAAATCAATCAGTAGTTGAACAGGATTTGGGCATTTAATGAGTTGACCCCACAAGAGCTTTGGTAGTATGTTTATCGAACTGCTTGCTTCTGTGACAGAAATGTTGTTCCCATGCTTCTTTAACGGGCATTTATTTGAGAAATCTCTCCCTCATGTCTCTTACAGACTGAAGGATAGTGCTGTCAGGAGCGGCCATTCAGAGAAGCCTTTCCACAGGCTGGATTATCTGCACGTTCCCTCTTCTAATGTCACCCATTTTTAGAGAAAAATGAATAGGCTACCCCTACGAAATTGTTTCACGGAGCTGGCTGAGTATATCCAGCACGTGTGTGTTTGTGCACTTTATCAGCTGACAGATTGTGATTAGATGCTCTGTGGCTGATCTGTGATCTGAGGAAAGGTCAAGAGTGTTTTTTTTTTCCCCCGAGCAAACCTTGAGAAGGCATCAATGTTTCTGAAAACCACAATATTATTAGTTCACTCTCCTACGGTGATTCACAGCTTCTCAAAATCCCCATCTCATTCATAATACCTCATTAGCATAAAAGAACCACCAATGTGACAAATATGCTCAGAAATTGGTGAACAAGGTCTTGCCTTGATCTAATTAGACATGCTTTGTTTGTGCCACTGTTAGCAGAATTAACCAGATGAATTCCCAAGAAACTCTAAATTAAATTGCCCAATTAAAAATTCTCACTGGATCACTAAATAGTTGGCATAGCCAGATCATTCTGCTATTATCAAATAGCCTATATTTTAATGGCCATATCATACACGTCATAATATAGTTGACACATTAGAATACTTCCACTACTTCATAATTTTCATTTTTCTATAGTCAAAATGTTATTTGTTTTAGAATAGTGTTTTAATTTGAAATCATCCTTGTCTTTAGTAAAATCCTAACAAAAGACAAAAAACCTAATAACACCATCTTTCAGGAAGTGACATCATTTTGGAGGGAAAAAAAGCTGCACAAACATCATAAGTATATAGATCTGATGGATTGCTTTGTGTGAGTGTTAAAAATCCCATCATGTCTGATCAAGTGAGTTTGCTTTCAAAACATGAAATCGACAATGAAAATTGTCAACTGACTATATAAGCTACCTGAGCAATAACGGTTAATTTCATCCTGTTGTGTAACGAATCAATTAGTAATACAGTTTAACAGCTTAAATATGAATATGTACATCATGTAATTTAAAGAATCCGCTGCTTTGCTCAAACTCAGACTTTAAATGGTGTCGCATTACAGGAATGATTCAGCCAATGACTGTGCAGAGTACTTTATGTCTCAGATTTAATCTTTCAAATAAAGAGGGTCGAAGTCTTCACAGAAACTGATTTGACCATTGGACTGGTAATCGTGGTACTATGTGCTCAGCAAACACTTTCTTGCCAAAGTGAATGGAGTGCTGCAAGAATGAGTTTCATTTTAGCACGTCTGAATGGGTTTTTTGGTTAAATGCCTGAATCACTCTCAGAAGTTTTTTTTTTTTTTTTTTTTTTCAGCGGATGAATGATAAAAACATTGACAGCCAATTAGATGTTTCACTGAAACATTATTTGGGGAACCAAGTTTATTCTAAACAAAAAAACAAAAAAATATATATTTTTGTTGTTGCAACAATGCCATAGAAGAACCATTTTTGTTCCCCAAAGAGCCTTTCAGTGATCAATTCTTGAAAAAAAACATTTCTTAGTTTGAAGAATATTTAAGTCTAAAGAATAACTTTCTATGATAAAGAACCTTTTGTAGAATTTAAAGATTGCAAGGACTTTAAATGTTCTTCATTGAACCATAGATGCCAATATATATATAAAAAAACCTTTATTGTGTGAATGTTTAAATGTGAATGTCCTTCGCTGCTAAAATCCCTTTTTTGAAACTTTATTATTTTATTGAGTGTACCAAGGTTTTCCAAAGTAACAGAGGAACACATGTTAACGTCAATATGAAATGGTATTTGTGATCAATTTTACATTTACAATAATATGATGTATTTATAAGAGAGATAGGACATTCAAAATGAAAAAAAAAACACAAAAAACTAAAGGATCTGATATGATTTGATCTGTTGGAAATTAATTGGATTGTAAAAAGTGTCTCTCCATGATATCTAAGTGCCGTCTTTGGGTCATGAAATAAAACTAGATTTGTAGCAAAGCATCAGATGCGATCATTAGGCGAAGCAGTGCCTGGTGGGATTTGTCCTCTACTCAGATGAGCGATTGTCTTTGATTATGCTGCTGTCGGTCTGAACGCTGTGATGGGGAAAACAGACGGGGTCCTGCTATAAATGTTCAGAGCTGGATTCTACTGTTCCCTCAGACGAGCGCACAGGGGAATTAACTTGTGACAGGACGCCTCAAATTCAGTGTGATTTGTGCAGGATATATTTACACAGAGACAAACAAACACGTGTTGTGTTTTTTGGTGTGTGGCCTGAAGTATTGTAGAAGACAAGGTTTTTCTGTGATGCAATGTTTTGTCATGTCCCTGAGGCACAAACTCATGCATGCCGAGGACACATATAGATGTTGGAAGATTGTTCAGTTGTCACACAAATCAGTTTTTGTCCTACTTTTCTAAAGGCAAGTATCACTATTACTGCTGCTCAAAATATCACTGATATCACTGCTGCTACAGTAGCCACGCCCCAAACTCTCCTCCTGCTACAGTAGCCACTCCCCAAACTCTCCTCCTGCTACAGTAGCCACTCCCCAAACTCTCCTCCTGCTACAGTAGCCACTCCCCAAACTCTCCTCCTGCCACAGTAGCCACTCCCCAAACTCTCAGCCTGCTACAGTAGCCACGCCCCAAACTCTCAGCCTGCTACAGTAGCCACTCCCCAAACTCTCAGTCTGCTACAGTAGCCACTCCCCAAACTCTGTCTGCTACAGTAGTCACGCCCCAAACTCTCAGCGTGCTACAGTAACCACACCCCGAACTCTCAGCATGCTACAGTAGCCACTCCCCAAACTCTCAGCCTGCTACAGTAGCCACTCCCCAAACTCTCAGCCTGCTACAGTAGCCACTCCCCAAACTCTCAGTCTGCTACAGTAGCCACTCCCCAAACTCTCAGCCTGCTACAGTAGCCACTCCCCAAACTCTCAGCCTGCTACAGTAGCCACTCCCCAAACTCTCAGCCTGCTACAGTAGCCACGCCCCAAACTCTCAGCCTGCTACAGTAACCACGCCCCAAACTCTCAGCCTGCTACAGTAGCCACTCCCCAAACTCTCTCTGCCACAGTAGCCACTCCCCAAACTCTCCTCCTGCTACAGTAGCCACTCCCCAAACTCTCAGCCTGCTACAGTAGCCACTCCCCAAACTCTCCTCCTGCTACAGTAGCCACTCCCCAAACTCTCAGCCTGCTACAGTAGCCACTCCCCAAACTCTCAGCCTGCTACAGTAGCCACGCCCCAAACTCTCAGCCTGCCACAGTAGCCACGCCCAAACTCTCAGCCTGCTACAGTAGCCACTCCCCAAACTCTCAGCCTGCTACAGTAGCCACGCCCCAAACTCTCAGCCTGCCACAGTAGCCACGCCCCAAACTCTCAGCCTGCTACAGTAGCCACGCCCCAAACTCTCAGTCTGCTACAGTAGCCAGTCCCCAAACTCTCAGTCTGCTACAGTAGCCACTCCCCAAACTCTCAGCCTGCTACAGTAGCCACTCCCCAAACTCTCAGCCTGCTACAGTAGCCACGCCCCAAACTCTCAGCCTGCCACAGTAGCCACGCCCCAAGCTCTCAGTCTGCTACAGTAGCCACTCCCCAAACTCTCAGCCTGCTACACTAGCCACTCCCCAAACTACAGTAGCCACTCCCCAAACTCTCAGCCTGCTACAGTAGCCACTCCCCAAACTCTCAGCCTGCCACAGTAGCCACTCCCCAAACTCTCAGCCTGCTACAGTAGCCACTCCCCAAACTCTCAGCCTGCCACAGTAGCCACTCCCCAAACTCTCAGCCTGCTACAGTAGCCACTCCCCAAACTCTCAGCCTGCTACAGTAGCCACTCCCCAAACTCTCAGCCTGCTACAGTAGCCACTCCCCAAACTTTATCCAGCAAATCACAATCAACTTATATTCACTGGACATAAATATTAGAAGCCCTGAAGAACAATTAACTTCTAGAATCCTGCAATATGATTTACAGAAACTGAGTCGCTAGCTTTTAAATATATTTGTTGTGGACAATGGGGGTACTTGTGTCGGAAAGGCCCTGATATCACTGCAATGGGGTTTGACTTGGACACTGTATTCAGAAAAAGTAAGGATCTATTTTCCAAGGCGAGTTATTTAAGTGATATCTCAACTGATTAACGCTATTAACCAACTCTCCAAACACTGGTTTCCTCAGTGTTGAGCGACTAACCCGCAGCGGCTCTTTCTAATGGTTTTGTGGCATGATAATCACTCCGGTCCTGTGCGCTCCGGCGCTGGTGGCGTGGGCTATTTGTTATCGCAGGAGTTCCTCAGAGAGGTCATTAAATCTGCCGTTGAGCTGAGAAATAATGCAGTGAATCATATCACAACTTCCATCCAACAGCTTTTGCTAATCGGAGCGTATGGGCCTAAATACATATTGCGCTCACATATGGCTCCTCAATAATGGCCAAAGATGAGAGGAGATGTTGTCAGAGTTTAACTGATGTGTGAGGGAGATTTACTGTTGATGTTGAACTGATAATCTCTGGTTACGCTCATTGGCTGTGGTTTTTCATCCTAATTATAACCTTTTGATATTGCTCACCCCCAAATAGTGTTTTATTAGTAGCTGAAAACTTTTATAAAGACTAGATTGACTAGAGTTGAACGATTCTGAATAATAATAGCTTGTAGCTCGAACTGCCTCTTGACACCTTACAATTAAATACATACATCTATTTGGGTTAATATGTCGCTGAAATAAATAAATGTAAACATAACATTAAAGCCTACGTTGACCTTCTTCAATATAAGGGATAAATCTGCATTGTTGTTGTGACTGTCAGTTGCTACGTTTACATGACCCCAAATAATCCACTTATAATCGGATTGATGGCTTAATCGGATTAAAAAGCCTCTATGTAAACACCTCAATTGATCTGACTGAAGTCAATCCAAATGTAATTTCGATCGGACTAAAAAAGGTAGTGTAGACCTGAAATAATCGGATCAATAGTAATTATGTCAATCATTTAGAAACGACTTTCCTCAAAGCGAATTCTAGCACTAGTGCTCTGCTGTGATGCAAATGTTTACATGCATTTTACAGATTTTTCAGAATGCATGTAATGCACATATAAAGCCATTTTTGAATTCAATTGTCAAGTGTAAGGTTCATATAAACATAATTTTCAATATCTGACATTTAATTGGATTCATTACAACTAGGGCTGTCAATCGATTAAAAAATTTAATCGCGATTAATCGCATGATTGCCATGAGTTAACTCGCGATTAATCGCACATTTTTTATTTGTTCTAAATATACCTTAAATTAATACTTTTCAAGTTTGTAATACTCTAATCATTATGGGCATGGATAAATATGGATGCTTTATGCAAATGTATGTTTATTATTGAAACCATAGTCAACACAGAGCACAAAGACCAGACATGTTTCAAAGGTCATGTTTTTCAAAGAATTTGTTCATGTCTATTAGACACATGAAGAAAGAACAAAGAAATACCAGGTTCCCATTACTTCTCTTTCTTTGCACTGAGCAATTTACTAAACCAAACATCTTAGCTTTTTGCATGACAGGGCAGCTCTTCTGAAAATGCTAAATGTACATTTATTATTTATTTATTTATTATATTAGTTTGTCTCTCTGTGTGCCCATTTTGATGAAGCTAAATTCTCAATAAAACTGTTTTCATTGGTATGTTTTACTGTGTCTGTTGTCAAACAACGGAATGAATATGAAATAGTGACTGAAACGCGACCCATACAGGGGCGGAGGGGCGGCTAATTGGGCTTAAGCCCCGAATGTTTTGTCAAAAGCCCCGAATGTTTTAGGTTTTTTTAAATAATTTCAACTTTGTTTCATTTCACAAAAGCTCTATTACCGTGCGTGGTGGCGGACCGTATGCATCGCGCTGCTTTACGCATCACTCAGCTTGTTTGCCAACTGCCAATAAAAGCCAACGAATATATAGAATATAAATCTTCTTCTTCGTCGTTGTCATCAGGGGCTGGCGGGCTGTTGTATGTTTTCACCGGCGTCGTAGTGAGCTTACTGGCTAACCGGCTGAAGTTATATGGACATAACAAAGTTTTTTATATGGACTAAACCTTACCGGCCGGAGAGAGATTCAGAGAGAGAGAGAGAGAGAGAGGTGCTAGCGCGTGCTGGGAGAGAACCGGCGATTCTCAGAAACAAAATAAGGCTTTTGGCGCTTTTTTGTAGAGAAAAAAATCGCTAAAGGTGTCTGCAATGTCGCTAAGTTGGCAACACTGTGTATCTCCATTTCTCCAACTAGGGGTTGGGCCATGGGTCAAACAGAAAATAAGCGCTGCGTTAATCGCACGTTAAAAAAATTAGTGCCGTTAATATGATTTTGCGTTAACGCTTAATTAACGCGTTAACGTTGACAGCCCTAATTACAACTGATTCAAATTAGTGCATGTGAAGATACCTGCTACGATCTGCTACGAGACTTGGGTTTAAGATCCAAAATCAGGACAATCCAGAATCATAATCCATGTAACTGACAAAACATGGTCAAACAATACAGTTGAGCAACAAGGCAAAAACCCAGGCAATCAGGGTAATCCAGAAAATGGGCAGAGAATCCCCCCAAAAAAGAGGGGGGATTGCTCAGAATTGCAATGAAACAACACAAGACTTTGCAAAGAGTGAGTGAAAACACACAGCTTATATACACTCTAAAAAATGCTGGGTTGTTTCAACCCAATTTTGGGTAAAATATGGACATATTTGTTTACTTTTTTCACAAAGTCTTATGAACCAACTTAAACAGTTATAGGTGACTAGAGATGTGTTGTATAGACAATGATCATGTTCTATAATCTGCGCTATCTGAATACTCTCGTCTACTACTCGTCTCTCTAGTCACTCTCAACGCTCTCCAGGCGGGCTTTGGTAAACTCTCTCCCCAAGGTGACGTCATGCAATACATTGTGGCGGAAAGGAGAATCGTTGCCGCTGTAAGATAGTACCTACTTTTTCGTATTATATTCCGTTTTGTGATCATAAAATACAATGGATAACAGTTTAAATGTTCATTACCAACAAGCAAATTGCACAAATTCGTTGAAAAATGAACCCTGCAACATGGCCTTTAATATTACTCAGTACTTAAATATATAATTGCACTGTAACAATTACACCGTAAAATAAAGTGTAACCAAAAGTTCTATGAACAATGTTTTTTTGCTAAAATTTTGAGAACATTACTAAATACCAGATAACTTTAAACAAACATTGCATTAAATTTACTGAAAGTACGTTTGTTCGTAACTTTGAGAAAACATTCAAAGAATGTTCCCTGTTCACTGGGATGGTGTGTTTGAATATTACACGAACTTTAGCACAATGCCAAGCACGTAGTGTACACTCACAAAGACACACAAAGGAAGTCTACGAGCCTCTCAGAGTAAGAAGATTTATTACCTTAAAGTTTGTCTTGAGCAGAACGCACCAGTGATTCGGGCTCTGGCAGTCGATGACTTTACTGTTGCAGTCTGTGGATTTGGACTCAGTCCAGAGACGAGCGCGGGAGGGAAAGCGCTCTGACCCTAATAGCCTGCAGAACAACCGCAGGAGAACGGAGGAACGCTGAAGCTATGCAGCTGGAGATTGAAACGCGCTGATCGGCTGGAGGAGAATTGGAGCTAAGTAATAGGTCAATTCGAGGCCCATGGAGCCTTTCACAGCGGATTCACTGGAACGCAGGAGGAGTGGAAGGGAAAAAACTGCAGAATACCTACAGCTTTTTTTTGTTGCAACATGTCTTGTCTTTCCATTGTCATTGCTGGTTCTTGTTTTTTTAAATGAAAGTGTGAAATATAACACATTACAGTTATATTGCCAACCAGCAGAGAACATATGCTGGTGTGGTCCGTCCAAACTAGAACATTGTCCTTGATAATATTACATCAAAATACTCAGAAAAAAGAATTCAAGCATTACTTAGTGAAGATATCAGATAATACCATGGCATTTGGTTGTATTTACACTCATTTTCCATGGTACATGTAAGTCCAAGGAGCTTTAAAGAAAAACATGGAACCACAGGTCCAAAATACATAGTAGTACTAAAGTGAAGAATATGGGTCAGTTATCAACAATATTTGAAAGACATTGTCCATTATTAATCATAATGGACAATTCTGGACAAACAGAAAAAATAATCTAGGGATAGAGTATAATTTTATATGTATATCAATAATTGGTATGGTTTTATTTTGGCTTCAACAATTTTTTAAATGCCAGCTGTGTAGAAAACTATTAAAGCATGTCAGAGTTAAAGTTTCTGTTTAATATTTCTGTTACAATTCATGAATCTATTTGGAGTCTTCATCCTTTTTTCTCTTTTATCCAATATCTGAAAATGTACTTATTCCCTAATGGCTATTTTCAGCTTTATAACTGTCTATAACTGTATCTATGATGTTAATGAAGCAATAAGCCACTAAAGACACTGTGTAATATGATAAAACTGTCAAATAAGTATTACTTATTAATATCAGTAATCAGAATCAACGATTCCTCGATCAAGTATTACAGTTTAGCGGCTGTTCCGTTTGTTTGTTTGTTTGTGCTTTCCTCCTAAAGTGAAGATTTATATATAAATTTTTTGGCCACAAATGTGCGTCCATAAGAAACAGTTAATTTATTGTGTTCCCATTTAACCTCGCTTTGGACATTTTAATACCATCTTTACTACTTCATATTCCTTTATGGCAACTCAAGAAATATTGTCAGTTTTATAGCTGTTTATAACTCAATCAATGACTGTAAACAAGGCAAGACTGTGTGTTAAAATGATCAAATAAGTACTTATTAATATCAGTAATCAGAATCAACGATTCCTTCATCAAGTATTGCTCCATTGGCCAAACTCTACGTCTGTTCACGGTCGCCCAGAACTTGCAGATCAATACGCCGGTGTTCTTTACATCCAGATGCTGCTCATTCGGTCAGACGTTGTGTGTTTATAAGTCAGTGACGTGGACGCACTGGGAGCTGAAGAAGTCTAGTCTGGTCCGTGTGCAGAACTCATCAGTATTCCAGTCTCTCGTTCTGTTCTCATCTTCATTCTTCACTCTCCCTCCTTCCGTCACCACATCCCATTCCTCAGCTTCCTCGTCTCATTTTCCTCCCATCTACTCAAGCATCCGAACACGTGTGTGCCTCCGACACACCTTATATCCTCCTCCTGAGTGATTTCATGTGGAGTCTTAATGCGCCTCATTATCTGCACTACTTTACCTTGAGATTTGTTGATGCAAAAGCAGACACAATGCAATTTGCATATATTTGTTCCCGTTCCCTTGAAGAGCAGTAATTACCAAGCTCTTAGAATGATTTCCAAAGGCGTAGCGCTTCGACTTCCACCGAGGAGCGGAAACCTCAGCTGTAACTGAATTATCAGCATGTTTTGCCGAGGTCTCCATTATATTTATTCTCAAGACGAACCTGCTGATCTCAGTTTGTGAAGTGTCTGAATAAGAGGGTGTCACTCCAGGATTGTTCTGGCACCCGCGGCTCAGCGAGGGTCGGCTTCACGCAGGTAGACTTAATTGTGCGCGCTCGCCCGGAGCTCCCAGCCGCCTGGTGATATTTTTATTACAGTACCGACCCCAAAGCACTCCAAACCGCCGACATTTGTAGAACACAATCAGTTCTGCTCAATTCACAATTTGTCTTGGTGGAAATTTCCAGACGAGGAAAGCTGAGGAACAGCTGTAGACCAGAAGTGCCCAAACTTTACAATCCTCTACAGCCCATTCAAGACATCAGCAAATAAATGTTTTGTTTATCAAAAAAAAAAGCACATTGCATGTACAACATGCGCTCGGCAGTGAAATCAACAGTATATATTCACATAAAACCTCAGAAAACAGACACAATCTGATTGAGGCTGTTTCACATACAGAAGATCTAGAAGATGAAATAAAACTGTCTGAAACTGTAGTGTAAACACTGTTGATTAATGTTGGAGCGATCTGGTTTTTATTGCATTTTGACACATGTATTGCATGCTTCCAGTATGTGTAATTATAATTGACTTCAGAAAAATAATGCATATTAGGGAAAAAAATAAGTTTGCTCCACTTGCGTCGTGACCTCAGGTGTGCATTATTTTTTTCTTAAAGCCGAATTCAATGGCCTGGAGTCAGTTATTCCCCTTATACTACGGTTACCACACCTCAAGACATTGAGCATGTTTACAACCACACTAATACACTGATCAAATATTGGTTGTTGGTTTACATGCAATCCAAAAACCCAGTAATGCAGTTAAACTGCAGTTTACAGTTTACGCGAGAAATCGGGGTAAGGAGCAAAAATCTATTTTTTTCTAGGTATAAACTTTCAATCAGTTTATACCTTAACTTTCCTGGAAAACGGGTTAACTCATATCATCCAGGACTCAGATGCTGATCTCGAGCTAGTAACCGAGGCTTGACCCACTGATATGCAGAATAATGCAGTTATTACAAAGAAAGAACATGTGTGAAGTGTGTGTGTGTGTGTGTGTGTGAGTCTGTAAGTTTAACAGCTTCAAAAACAACTACGTTACTGACTTGCTACTGAGAAATGTCGTGTAGCTTTTCAGTTGTGAAACAACTTTGTTGATAAAGTCGCGGAGCAGCACTGACAGAAAGTGTTTGTGCACATGTATGTTCGGTGTATGCGTTTGTATGGGAGAGAGAGTGGGAGAAACAGAGCGTGCTTAACATAGGTGATAAAATTGTATTTAATGGGAAAAACATGGAAATATTTTTTTCCCAGTTTTATTCTATCGTTTGTTATATGTATTTTCTTGGTCAGTGTCTTTGTATGTTTTGGTTATTTTGCTGTTGTCGGCTGCAGAGGACCTTTGAAATAACTCAAATCATTTGGCGAAGTAATATGGACACGTAAAATAATTGCACACCTTAGATCATTCGTTAACCAATCAGAATCAAGCCTTCTACTGCATTGTAGTATAAATATATATGACAATAAACATCCTGAATTGTTAAAAAAATATATATTTTGAATCTTGTAAATACATTTTTTGTGAATAAAAATATATATTTTTAGTTATTTTTAAATGCACAACCAATTACTGTAAACAATCAGACCAAATGTGAAAACACTGTAGCGTCTCTCAATTAAAACATGCAACAATTTATAATCAGAGGATTGCTGTTTTGGATTTCAAGAGTTTTGTTATTTAGTAACCTAAAAAGCACAATATTATGTCTGTATGTTTTATAAGAAAATAGGCCTACTGTTTCCGTCTTTCTACCTCAAAATCCGTTGTATTACCATAGTATCATTTCGTAATTATTTGAGAAATATACAAGTGATATTTGCTTCAATATAAAGCCTACACCGTTTTTTTTTCAGTATATGTAATCAAATTTGCAAAGTACTGTAACACTTTTTGTTTTACTCCATTCATTCTGTGTCCCAGACTTGGAAAAAAGAAAACGTGCCGTGGACTTGGAATACCAATGAATATGTCCAGGGTTTCTGGATTTGAAAAGTGCATGCACACTAGCAGATAAGCCCTAGTAACTGTGTTAATTGACTGTTTTATTTAGAAACGTTGGAAAGGCGGATCGATATCTGTGCAGGTTTAGTCTATTAAGCATGTTCTCTGCCTTCTTATCACACAACCTGTGAGGTCAGTGAAGTCGCCAGGTTTCAGGCTGTTGTTCGAACAAGAAGTTATTGGGATTGTGACGTGGAGTCGATGTACCAGCGCTGTTGTTCAGAGTCTGTCCTGTCTGTTCTGCAGAAAACTGAAGAAACAATCAGGACTTTGCATCATTCTCAATGAGTCATTTCTGACATTTGGAGAGCACTGTCACACATTGTTGTGCACAATAATTTATTATAGAAATAATAACTTATCAGCTTGTCTCTGAATAAATCACCTTCAGAAAGCAGCTCAGTCTTCGCATCTCTTGCGATGCAAGTGGCGTTCTGTGCAGGTAAAGTTTTAGTGGTAAATCATGAGGGACAAATACTCCAATAACAGTGACATTAGTGTGTATTCCTCTTGAGTTGTTACCGTGGTAAACTGCTGCCACCAGTTCTTATGGTGAAACTCACGGTGATGTTATAAATGTACTGTGGTTCAGACCCAGTGTGAAAGGAGTCCTGTGGGACAGCAGGTGGAATCCTACAATCAAACCAAGTGTGAAAACACTGTCGGCAGCGTCTCAATTAAAACATCAAACAATATATAATCAGTGGATTGCTGTTCTGCATTTCAAGAGTGTTGTTATTTAGTATAAAGCACATGGACGATTCTCTGTTATAACACTTTGCTTCGAGTCAAGAATATCTATCTATCTATCTATCTATCTATCTATCTATCTATCTATCTATCTATCTATCTATCTATCTATCTATCTATCTATCTATCTATCTATCTATCTATCTATCTATCTATCTATCTATCTATCTATCTATCTATCTATCTATCTATCTATCTATCTATCTACCTACCTATCTATCTAGTCAGTCTGTCTGACTTCAAGGACTTAAAACTCTTAAATGTAAAGCTTGAAGCTTTGTCTTGTTTTGGAACTTGTTTTACAATTTTTAACTGATTTTGTCTGTCACTTAAGTTACTCTGTAATTAACAGTTTGTTTATTGAGCTGTTGTATAAAAGCAAGCTCAAACACACAGCCGGGGGCGTTGATCTGACTGTGATTTGGCCACATGTAATCCTGACTCACACTTGTTTATTTGATATTACTTAAATCTATAATTAATAAAGTGCCTAAAATTCTACCTTGTATTTAGCAATCTAAAACAGCACATTATGATCTGAATCTGTGAATGATCTCGTCTACATCTGAGAATGATCTGTGAATGGTCTTTGAATGATCTCGTCTACATCTGAGAATGATCTCGTCTACATCTGAGAATGATCTGTGAATGATCTCGTCTACATCTGAGAATGATCTGTGAATGATCTCGTCTACATCTGAGAATGATCTGTGAATGATCTCGTCTACATCTGTGAATGATCTGTGAATGATCTCGTCTACATCTGAGAATGATCTGTGAATGATCTTGTCTACATCTGAGAATGATCTGTGAATGGTCTTTGAATGATCTCGTCTACATCTGAGAATGATCTGTGAATGATCTCGTCTACATCTGAGAATGATCTGTGAATGATCTCGTCTACATCTGTGAATGATCTGTGAATGATCTCGTCTACATCTGTGAATGATCTCGTCTACATCTGTGAATGATCTTGTCTACATCTGAGAATGATCTCGTCTACATCTGAGAATGATCTGTGAATGGTCTTTGAATGATCTCGTCTACATCTGTGAATGATCTCGTCTACATCTGTGAATGATCTCGTCTACATCTGTGAATGATCTCATCTACATCTGAGAATGATCTGTGAATGATCTCGTCTACATCTGTGAATGATCTCGTCTACATCTGAGAATGATCTGTGAATGATCTCGTCTACATCTGTGAATGATCTCGTCTACATCTGTGAATGATCTTGTCTACATCTGAGAATGATCTGTGAATGATCTCGTCTACATCTGAGAATGATCTGTGAATGATCTCGTCTACATCTGAGAATGATCTGTGAATGATCTTGTTTACATCTGTGAATGATCTGTGAATGATCTGTGAATGATCTTGTCTATATCTGAGAATGAACTGTGAATGATCTCGTCTACATCTGTGAATAATCTGTGAATGATCTCGTCTACATCTGTGAGTGATCTGTGAATGTTCTCATCTATATCTGTGAATAATCTGTGAATGATCTCGTCTACATCTGAGAATGATCTGTGAATGATCTCGTCTACATCTGAGAATGATCTCGTCTACATCTGAGAATGATCTGTGAATGATCTCGTCTACATCTGAGAATGATCTGTGAATGATCTCGTCTACATCTGTGAGTGATCTGTGAATGTTCTCATCTATATCTGAGAATTATCTGTGAATGATCTCGTCTACATCTGAGAATGATCTGTGAATGATCTCGTCTACATCTGAGAATGATCTGTGAATGATCTCGTCTACATCTGAGAATGATCTCGTCTACATCTGAGAATGATCTGTGAATGATCTCGTCTACATCTGAGAATGATCTGTGAATGATCTCGTCTACATCTGAGAATGATCTTGTCTATATCTGAGAATGATCTGTGAATGATCTTGTTTACATCTGTGAATGATCTTGTTTACATCTGTGAATGATCTGTGAATGATCTCATCTATATCTGGGAATAATCTCGTCTACATCTGAGAATGATCTGTATATGATCTCGTCTACATCTGTGAGTGATCTCGTCTACATCTGTGAGTGATCTGTGAATGATCTGTGAATGATCTGTGAATGATCTCGTCTACATCTGAGAATAATCTCGTCTACATCTGAGAATGATCTGTATATGATCTCGTCTACATCTGTGAGTGATCTGTGAATGATCACATCTACATCTAAGAATGATCTGTGAATGATCTCGTCTTCATCTGTGAATAATCTCGTCTACATCTGAGAATAATCTA
Source organism: Phoxinus phoxinus (assembly GCF_949152265.1). NCBI lineage: Eukaryota > Metazoa > Chordata > Actinopteri > Cypriniformes > Leuciscidae > Phoxinus > Phoxinus phoxinus. Next base: position 46,721,255 of record NC_136878.1, on the reverse strand, counting down.
GTCTAGATCTGAGAATGATCTGTATATGATCTCGTCTACATCTGTGAGTGATCTGTGAATGATCACATCTACATCTAAGAATGATCTGTGAATGATCTCGTCTTCATCTGTGAATAATCTCGTCTACATCTGAGAATAATCTAGTCTAGATCTGAGAATGATCTGTATATGATCTCGTCTACATCTGTGAGTGATCTAAATGTCCAGTTAGTCTGCAGAAGTTCAGCAGTGACGGCTTCTGCTGATCTGGCACTTCTCCTCATGTTAACCTGCTCAAGACTTCAGACTTTAGACAGGTGCTGAATGGACGTTTCAGTGTCCAACTCCCAACTCAGCATTTATGAAAATAGATGCTTCTTTAAAGTACTGTTGAGCCTCAACTGAATTTAACCGCGTTTCTTCAGATTATTAGTCAGTGAATGCATTGCATGTCTCAAGGAATTTCAATTTTCACTTCATCACAGGGACTAGACGCTTGCGATCCGCTGCCAAATGAGATGCTAATCGCACCAATTGTGGGATTAGTGAGACCAAAATCTGGCCAATGGCAAATCAGGACTGATGCTCATCGCTTCATCCCGACAATCATGCCGACGACAGACCCGCTGGCAGTTGTTTTGATTAGATCACTTTGTGGAAGCCTTGATTTGGATTCAATAACAATATGTTTTTGCTTTTGTTTTTCTCTCTATCACACTGGACAAAAGTGATTGCCACATGATTGTTGGTTCTTGCTAATGCATTCGAAATTGTGTTTTACAAAAAGTGCCAGACAAAATCCAATTCTGATGTCGCAAAATAAACTTTTTGACGTCCTGGTAGATTATATGTGACAAAACTGAATTACATTAAAGGAATAGTTCAGCCAAAAGTTAAAAGTTTTCTTCAGATCTGTATTTTTTAGGGTTTACAATAAGGTTTAATTTGTTAACATTAGTTATTGTATTAGCTACATATTTCTTACAGCATTTATTCATTGTCAGTGTTAGTTAAAAAAAACTAATAATTAATAAAGCCTTTATAATGCATTATAATGTTTAATGCATTATAAACTGTTTAATGCATTAACTATTCCTTTGAATTCACCCTATAGTGCGTTGTATGAACTCATGAATAATTGTAACATTATGATACATTATAATATATATCTATTTAGTTACAGCTTTATAAAGTATAATGCATTAAACCACATGACAAACAACCAGTTTCAGATGTAAGATGCAAATATTATAATGCATTTTAACTTTGCTTGCAATTATTATTTTTAAATATATAGGCTAATGCATTATAATGTACATTATGAATACCTTATATAATGCAGTACACATATAGGCTTTAAGTGTTACCAATATTTCTATAGATAATCTATTGAGGTGATCATGCACAAACTGCACAAATCTCAATTAGATTAAAAACTAATGTAAAATAAAACATACATTTGTGATGTCAATAAATTAATAATATTTTGTCAATGTTCCGTTCGATAATGATCCTAATGAAAAGTGCTGGAGCAGCCTCTGTTGCTATGGTAACTTATTCAGTGAAAGCAATTTCTGTATTCAAGTGTGTGTTTACCGACTGTACAGGAATATATGCTATGACTGCTTTTTTTAATCTAGCATTTGTGGATATGGCAATGTTTGAAAATGAATGTGCATATGCAAGAACACATAAGCTGGCACCAGTGTAAACCAGCTCTCGCTTTCCTCCACTGAAGCACTGAGTCTGTTGTGTTCTCATGCAGATCCTCATGCTTTGCTCTGTTCTGCAGGGAGTTTGCACGCTGGAAGGTGAGGAACACAGCCATCGAGAGGCGGGATCTGATCCGCAATCCTCTGCCCTTGATGCCGGATTTCCAGCGCAGCATGCGGATGCTCGGGCGACGGCCGTCCACGCAACAGTTCATCGACACCATCATCAAGAAGTATGGCACGCACATCTTGATCTCGGCCACATTGGGAGGTGAGCGCGCAGACCCGGGTTAAGGATGATAATCACAATCTATGACTCGATTAAATCTGGCCGATCTCATCAACCGATTGCAATTGACCGTTCCCAATGACCCGCCCCCTTTAGTTACTGTTGCCTCATGTTGTTTAAACCCCTCATGATTTCAGAGATATTTTGAATAATGTCCGTGCTGCTCTTTTCCATACAATGATACTTTTGACCATTTACAGACCATTTATGGCTTGTGTTTTGTGTGTTAAGTCAGGAATACATACAAATGTGGTAGTTGTAGCAGTTAACATGAACTAACAATTAAAAATACTTCCAAAACATGTATTAATCTTAGTTAAAGTTAATATCAACATTTACTAATGCATTATTAAAATCAAAAGTTGTATCTGTTAATAGTATTTAATAGACCTGAGATGGACGTGAACAAACAATGACGAGTTCTATTTTTATTATGAAACATTGTTATGCATTAACTAACAATAAGCAATACATTTGATAATTGACCGTTCGCAAAGACCCGCCCCCTTTAGTTACTGTTGCTATGTCCGACAAGCCACTCCTCTCTCACGCCACACCATGTGATGACACTGACAATACGCCGACAGACGTCACTTTTGATATTAAACAAAGTCCAACTTTCAGATTTGGTATTTTGTTTTAAAGAAATTTAAACATTAAATAGTGTTTTGTATCTCTTTAATGTGTCGTGACAGATCGCTCAGTTAAAGCCGCTCGTGAACCGATCATCTCTTACTTCTAATTCATTAATAAATCCAATAAACATGAATGAACATCAGAAGGAATGTTGTTTTAACCGCAGAAAGGCGTCAGTACACTCCGCTTCTCAAGTTCACATCCTTCATGTTAATCTACTAACTCTCCTGAATGCTTTGTCGGACAAAATGGCGGATTCGGCTGATAGCGGATTATGATTGGTCAGATCGCCTGTCAATCAAACTCCCTGCGAAGGGTCAATTTGAAGAGTATACAGAAGAGGCTTTTACTCCACCTTCTGCTTTGTAACTTTGCAAAAAACTGAATTGTAATCCAAACGAGCCCAAACACAACATGATGTGGAGATCCTGATAAAATCCTCACGGAGTGACATTGACATGCTGCTTTGCTAAAGCAATAGGATATCCGGATCCGATCGCGATCATGACTCAGTGTTTTCTAACGTCATTTGGAAACTAGATCTCAGGAATAGGAACGATGTGTAGAGGCCAATCGGACACTGCTTTACATCTGGAGCGCACTTGGATTGGATCGATCGCTCAGATTGACAGGTCTTGATTTACCGTGCACCATTGAATATAAACGTAAAAAAGGATCGTATTACTTGCTACTTAATCTATGTAATTATAAACATTTGCATGCTTTGTGGCGCGTACACATGTAAGGAGTTCTTTTGGTCCGTACAACTCTTGATATATAATTTGATAAAAAAAGCCACCTTGGTTCCAAATGCCGTAACTTTTGATTGCTTTGAGATATCAACACAACATTTGACCCACATGCAGTTGACATGATCATGAACAAGCGCTAACTTGATTTTATTACCTGTTAAATACTCTTTTTAATAGTCATCATGTCAAGCATGAATAAAAACACAATAAATCAACAAATTGCATCACTTTTTGTTGGGGTTTTCTCAGTAAAAACCGTGCTGTGAGAACCTCCAAACATGAACATAATCATTTCCGTCAAAATAATAATAATAAAAAAAAGTTTTCCATTAAATGCGACCATGTACTATATTATACATTGTAGAGTAATAAGCCATTCATTTAAAGTATGCCACTTAAAATCATGTGAAATCATTAAAAATGCCTTCATGGTGTAAGAGGTTAATAGTGATGGTCAACAGAGAGCTTACAGGTACATATCATAAATACTGTATATATATAAATTATATACATTAAAAGATTGCTTGAATGATTGGGATCGGCTGCAAACATCCTGATTGAAGCATTCCTATAACTGAATATGCAAATCCATTAAATCATGTTAATATCCATTAAATGCAATTGCATTACATTTCATGCAATCTGACCATAGTTGCATGTCTAATTTGCGTGTACATTTTAAACACAGTCACCAAAATACACAGTCTTTTGCTTTAAAGTGGTCATGAAAGTGAAGTTGCACTCATTTGTTTCCCTATTGCGTCGTATATCGAGTGAAACGCTTCAGGAACAAGAACACATGTGGGCGGGGCTTGAGTTTGTCCGTGGGGATTTGATTGGATGGTTGTGGTTTGCTATTGGCTGATATCATGTGATTGACAGGTTGCCCCGCCCACATCATCAGAGAAGAGATGCGGCAAGAGGAAACTAAGAACTGTCCATTTTGATTTCATAAGTTAAGAGTCGTAATCACGCCGAAGTAAATGCGTGTTACCCGCTTGTGTGGATTTGCAGAACAGATCATTATGGAATCTGTCCGTAATGCCGATTCATAATCAGATTTCGCATGTGTGTGCGCAGCTCGAGCCCGATACCCTTTTCGTCCTTTAAAGGCTCAGTTTCATATGGATCCGCAGCTGTCGAGTGTAATTGCTGTGATGTGCTGTCGCTTGGCTTTCATGGACAGTTTGTATTCAGAGGTTGGAATATTATAGCACTTCTGGCTTCGTGGTTAAACTTGATGCTCTAATTATGGCATTGAGAAATATGATAGGAAGAATGAATATGATGCTGGATTGTAAGAACAGAATAAAACCAAATGCAGTGCAGATGTTTCTTTTATTGTCATTTTCTTCATCTCTCATATAGTTAAGTTTTATTATAGTATCATTGATATGCTATTACAGTTTTTGATAATATTTTGAGTTAGATGCAAAGTTTTTATGTTCTGTTAAAGGGGGGGTACAATGGTGTTTCATGTATTCAGAGTTGTTTACAGTGTTAAAGAGATGGATTCTCATGCTAATAATGGCCAAAGTTTGAAAAGTTATTTTGAACGAATAACAGAGAATTTCTGTGCTAAAAATCATACTTCCGGGTTGCAACACGTTTCGGCTGTTTTTTTCTATCGTAGATCTAATGACGTAGACCAGAGTGGAACTCCTTATATGAGCATTGCTCTCGGAAAAGCGCGTTCACGCACACGTCGACCAGAGGAGAGAAAGACCCTCTTATATACTGTCTATAGAAAGACCCAAGCGCATATCGACGCGCTACTACCGGAAATTATCATCATCAGCGCTAACTAGGAATGGTTGATGTCAAGAATGTCTCCAAAAAAGTGTGTTTTGGGATGTGAGGGAAAGTTTACCTTGTTCAGCTTCCCAAAGAACCCAGTGTTACTGGAACAGTGGATGCAGCTTGTATTTCCGGGACAGCAAAGGAGTGTGGCAAGTGCGGTTTTGTGTTCTTCTGGTCATTCCAGTGACAAATGTTTTATTAACAAGGTCGTCGCTGGATTTGCAAACCGGTTGCAATTAAAACCTGGCGCGGTCCCAGTGATAAAACACCCCATTCATGTAAGTACAACGGTATCACGCGCTCCCACTTGACTCTATAGCTCCGCCCACGCCCAGAATCAAGGACCTCGGCTTTTTCCGGATAGAATCGGAAAGCTGTATTTTTATTTTATAAATATGATGAAACTAAAGACTTTTTGGAGATATGAAGGACGCACTATTACTCTACAGGTACTCAAGATTAACATGAGATTGACTGAAACTAAGTATTTTACCCCCCCTTTAAAATATTCGTTTTTTGTGTGTTTTTGTAATTTTTATTAAAGACTGTAAAAATGCTACAGTAAAAAAACTGTTAATTGGTTAACAGAAAGTTTCCTTACTATATACGGTAAATAACTGTGATCGATCTAATGGTACATTTAATGTAATTTTACAGTAAAACTTACAGTTTTTAATGTATCTGTGTGTCAGTATTGCGTTTACTGTAGGGGTCAGAGACGCACTGACAGGCCTGAGGTCAGTGTCTCTGTGTGTCAGTATTGCGTTTACTGTAGGGGTCAGAGACGCACTGACAGGCCTGAGGTCAGTGTCTCTGTGTGTCAGTATTGTGTTTACAGTAGGGGGCAGAGACGCACTGACAGGCCTGAGGTCAGTGTCTCTGTGTGTCAGTATTGTGTTTACAGTAGGGGTCAGAGACGCACTGACAGGCCTGAGGTCAGTGTCTCTGTGTGTCAGTATTGCATTTACTGTAGGGGTCAGAGACGCACTGACAGGCCTGAGGTCAGTGTCTCTGTGTGTCAGTATTGCGTTTACTGTAGGGGTCATAGACGTGTGTCAGTATTGTGTTTACTGTAGGGGTCAGAGACGCACTGACAGGCCTGAGGTCAGTGTCTCTGTGTGTCAGTATTGTGTTTACTGTAGGGGTCAGAGACGCACTGACAGGCCTGAGGTCAGTGTCTCTGTGTGTCAGTATTGTGTTTACAGTAGGGGGCAGAGACGCACTGACAGGCCTGAGGTCAGTGTCTCTGTGTGTCAGTATTGTGTTTACAGTAGGGGTCAGAGACGCACTGACAGGCCTGAGGTCAGTGTCTCTGTGTGTCAGTATTGTGTTTACAGTAGGGGTCAGAGACGCACTGACAGGCCTGAGGTCAGTGTCTCTGTGTGTCAGTATTGCGTTTACTGTAGGGGTCAGAGACGCACTGACAGGCCTGAGGTCAGTGTCTCTGTGTGTCAGTATTGTGTTTACAGTAGGGGGCAGAGACGCACTGACAGGCCTGAGGTCAGTGTCTCTGTGTGTCAGTATTGTGTTTACAGTAGGGGTCAGAGACGCACTGACAGGCCTGAGGTCAGTGTCTCTGTGTGTCAGTATTGTGTTTACTGTAGGGGTCAGAGACGCACTGACAGGCCTGAGGTCAGTGTCTCTGTGTGTCAGTATTGCGTTTACTGTAGGGGTCATAGACGTGTGTCAGTATTGTGTTTACTGTAGGGGTCAGAGACGCACTGACAGGCCTGAGGTCAGTGTCTCTGTGTGTCAGTATTGTGTTTACTGTAGGGGTCAGAGACGCACTGACAGGCCTGAGGTCAGTGTCTCTGTGTGTCAGTGTTGTGTTTACTGTAGGGGTCAGAGACGCACTGACAGGCCTGAGGTCAGTGTATCTGTGTGTCAGTATTGTGTTTACTGTAGGGGTCAGAGACACACTGACAGGCCTGAGGTCAGTGTCTCTGTGTGTCAGTATTGCGTTTACTGTAGGGGTCATAGACGTGTGTCAGTATTGTGTTTACTGTAGGGGTCAGAGACGCACTGACAGGCCTGAGGTCAGTGTCTCTGTGTGTCAGTATTGTGTTTACTGTAGGGGTCAGAGACGCACTGACAGGCCTGAGGTCAGTGTCTCTGTGTGTCAGTGTTGTGTTTACTGTAGGGGTCAGAGACGCACTGACAGGCCTGAGGTCAGTGTATCTGTGTGTCAGTATTGTGTTTACTGTAGGGGTCAGAGACACACTGACAGGCCTGAGGTCAGTGTCTCTGTGTGTCAGTGTTGTGTTTACTGTAGGGGTCAGAGACGCACTGACAGGCCTGAGGTCAGTGTATCTGTGTGTCAGTATTGTGTTTACTGTAGGGGTCAGAGACACACTGACAGGCCTGAGGTCAGTGTCTCTGTGTGTCAGTATTGTGTTTACTGTAGGGGTCAGAGACGCACTGACAGGCCTGAGGTCAGTGTCTCTGTGTGTCAGTATTGTGTTTACTGTAGGGGTCAGAGACGCACTGACAGGCCTGAGGTCAGTGTATCTGTGTGTCAGTATTGTGTTTACTGCAGGGGTCAGAGACGCACTGACAGGCCTGAGGTCAGTGTCTCTGTGTGTCAGTATTGTGTTTACTGTAGGGGTCAGAGACGCACTGACAGGCCTGAGGTCAGTGTCTCTGTGTGTCAGTATTGTGTTTACTGTAGGGGTCAGAGACGCACTGACCGGCCTGAGGTCAGTGTCTCTGTGTGTCAGTATTGTGTCAACTGTAGGGGTCAGAGACGCACTGACAGGCCTGAGGTCAGTGTCTCTGTGTGTCAGTATTGTGTTTACTGTAGAGGTCAGAGACGCACTGACAGGCCTGAGGTCAGTGTCTCTGTGTGTCAGTATTGTGTTTACTGTAGGGGTCAGAGACGCACTGACAGGCCTGAGGTCAGTGTCTCTGTGTGTCAGTATTGTGTTTACTGTAGAGGTCAGAGACGCACTGACAGGCCTGAGGTCAGTGTCTCTGTGTGTCAGTATTGCGTTTACTGTAGGGGTCAGAGACGCACTGACAGGCCTGAGGTCAGTGTCTCTGTGTGTCAGTATTGCGTTTACTGTAGGGGTCATAGACGTGTGTCAGTATTGTGTTTACTGTAGGGGTCAGAGACGCACTGACAGGCCTGAGGTCAGTGTCTCTGTGTGTCAGTATTGTGTTTACTGTAGGGGTCAGAGACGCACTGACAGGCCTGAGGTCAGTGTCTCTGTGTGTCAGTATTGCGTTTACAGTAGGGGTCAGAGACGCACTGACAGGCCTGAGGTCAGTGTCTCTGTGTGTCAGTATTGTGTTTACTGTAGGGGTCAGAGACGCACTGACAGGCCTGAGGTCAGTGTCTCTGTGTGTCAGTATTGCGTTTACTGTAGGGGTCAGAGACGCACTGACAGGCCTGAGGTCAGTGTCTCTGTGTGTCAGTATTGTGTTTACCGTAGGGGTCAGAGACGCACTGACAGGCCTGAGGTCAGTGTCTCTGTGTGTCAGTATTGTGTTTACTGTAGGGGTCAGAGACACACTGACAGGCCTGAGGTCAGTGTCTCTGTGTGTCAGTATTGTGTTTACTGTAGGGGTCAGAGACGCACTGACAGGCCTGAGGTCAGTGTCTCTGTGTGTCAGTATTGTGTTTACTGTAGGGGTCAGAGACGCACTGACAGGCCTGAGGTCAGTGTCTCTGTGTGTCAGTATTGCGTTTACAGTAGGGGTCAGAGACGCACTGACAGGCCTGAGGTCAGTGTCTCTGTGTGTCAGTATTGTGTTTACTGTAGGGGTCAGAGACGCACTGACAGGCCTGAGGTCAGTGTCTCTGTGTGTCAGTATTGTGTTTACCGTAGGGGTCAGAGACGCACTGACAGGCCTGAGGTCAGTGTCTCTGTGTGTCAGTATTGTGTTTACCGTAGGGGTCAGAGACGCACTGACAAGCCTGAGGTCAGTGTCTCTGTGTGTCAGTGTTGTGTTTACTGTAGGGGTCAGAGACGCACTGACAGGCCTGAGGTCAGTGTCTCTGTGTGTCAGTGTTGTGTTTACTGTAGGGGTCAGAGACGCACTGACAGGCCTGAGGTCAGTGTCTCTGTGTGTCAGTATTGCGTTTACTGTAGGGGTCAGAGACGCACTGACAGGCCTGAGGTCAGTGTCTCTGTGTGTCAGTATTGCGTTTACTGTAGGGGTCAGAGACGCACTGACAGGCCTGAGGTCAGTGGCTCTGTGTGTCAGTATTGCGTTTACTGTAGGGGTCAGAGACGCACTGACAGGCCTGAGGTCAGTGGCTCTGTGTGTCAGTATTGTGTTTACTGTAGGGGTCAGAGACGCACTGACAGGCCTGAGGTCAGTGTCTCTGTGTGTCAGTGTTGTGTTTACTGTAGGGGTCAGAGACGCACTGACAGGCCTGAGGTCAGTGTCTCTGTGTGTCAGTATTGTGTTTACTGTAGGGGTCAGAGACGCACTGACAGGCCTGAGGTCAGTGTATATGTGTGTCAGTATTGTGTTTACTGTAGGGGTCAGAGACGCACTGACAGGCCTGAGGTCAGTGTATATGTGTGTCAGTATTGTGTTTACTGTAGGGGTCAGAGACGCACTGACAGGCCTGAGGTCAGTGTCTCTGTGTGTCAGTATTGTGTTTACTGTAGGGGTCAGAGACGCACTGACATGCCTGAGGTCAGTGTCTCTGTGTGTCAGTATTGTGTTTACTGTAGGGGTCAGAGACGCACTGACAGGCCTGAGGTCAGTGTATATGTGTGTCAGTATTGTGTTTACTGTAGGGGTCAGAGACGCACTGACAGGCCTGAGGTCAGTGTATATGTGTGTCAGTGTTGTGTTTACTGTAGGGGTCAGAGACACACTGACAGGCCTGAGGTCAGTGTATATGTGTGTCAGTATTGCGTTTACTGTAGGGGTCAGAGACACACTGACAGGCCTGAGGTCAGTGTATATGTGTGTCAGTGTTGCGTTTACTGTAGGGGTCAGAGACGCACTGACAGGCCTGAGGTCAGTGTCTCTGTGTGTCAGTATTGTGTTTACTGTAGGGGTCAGAGACGCACTGACAGGCCTGAGGTCAGTGTCTCTGTGTGTCAGTATTGTGTTTACTGTAGGGGTCAGAGACACATTGACAGGCCTGAGGTCAGTGTCTCTGTGTGTCAGTGTTATGTTTACTGTAGGGGTCAGAGACGCACTGACAGGCCTGAGGTCAGTGTCTCTGTGTGTCAGTATTGTGTTTACTGTAGGGGTCAGAGACGCACTGAAAGGCCTGAGGTCAGTGTCTCTGTGTGTCAGTATTGTGTTTACTGTAGGGGTCAGAGACACACTGACAGGCCTGAGGTCAGTGTATATGTGTGTCAGTGTTGTGTTTACTGTAGGGGTCAGAGACGCACTGACAGGCCTGAGGTCAGTGTCTCTGTGTGTCAGTATTGTGTTTACTGTAGGGGTCAGAGACGCACTGACAGGCCTGAGGTCAGTGTCTCTGTGTGTCAGTATTGTGTTTACTGTAGGGGTCAGAGACACACTGACAGGCCTGAGGTCAGTGTCTCTGTGTGTCAGTATTGTGTTTACTGTAGGGGTCAGAGACACACTGACAGGCCTGAGGTCAGTGTATATGTGTGTCAGTATTGTGTTTACTGTAGGGGTCAGAGACACACTGACAGGCCTGAGGTCAGTGTCTCTGTGTGTCAGTATTGTGTTTACTGTAGGGGTCAGAGACACACTGACAGGCCTGAGGTCAGTGTCTCTGTGTGTCAGTATTGTGTTTACTGTAGGGGTCAGAGACACACTGACAGGCCTGAGGTCAGTGTCTCTGTGTGTCAGTGTTGTGTTTACTGTAGGGGTCAGAGACACACTGACAGGCCTGAGGTCAGTGTCTCTGTGTGTCAGTGTTGTGTTTACTGTAGGGGTCAGAGACACACTGACAGGCCTGAGGTCAGTGTCTCTGTGTGTCAGTATTGTGTTTACTGTAGGGGTCAGAGACACACTGACAGGCCTGAGGTCAGTGTCTCTGTGTGTCAGTGTTGTGTTTACTGTAGGGGTCAGAGACACACTGACAGGCCTGAGGTCAGTGTCTCTGTGTGTCAGTATTGTGTTTACTGTAGGGGTCAGAGACACACTGACAGGCCTGAGGTCAGTGTCTCTGTGTGTCAGTATTGTGTTTACTGTAGGGGTCAGAGACGCACTGACAGGCCTGAGGTCAGTGTCTCTGTGTGTCAGTATTGTGTTTACTGTAGGGGTCAGAGACACACTGACAGGCCTGAGGTCAGTGTATATGTGTGTCAGTATTGTGTTTACTGTAGGGGTCAGAGACGCACTGACAGGCCTGAGGTCAGTGTCTCTGTGTGTCAGTATTGTGTTTACTGTAGGGGTCAGAGACGCACTGACAGGCCTGAGGTCAGTGTCTCTGTGTGTCAGTATTGTGTTTACTGTAGGGGTCAGAGACGCACTGACAGGCCTGAGGTCAGTGTCTCTGTGTGTCAGTATTGTGTTTACTGTAGGGGTCAGAGACGCACTGACAGGCCTGAGGTCAGTGTCTCTGTGTGTCAGTATTGTGTTTACTGTAGGGGTCAGAGACGCACTGACAGGCCTGAGGTCAGTGTCTCTGTGTGTCAGTATTGTGTTTACTGTAGGGGTCAGAGACACACTGACAGGGCTGAGGTCAGTGTCTCTGTGTGTCAGTATTGTGTTTACTGTAGGGGTCAGAGACGCACTGACAGGTCTGAGGTCAGTGTCTCTGTGTGTCAGTATTGCGTTTACTGTAGGGGTCAGAGACGCACTGACAGGCCTGAGGTCAGTGTCTCTGTGTGTCAGTATTGCGTTTACTGTAGGGGTCAGAGACGCACTGACAGGCCTGAGGTCAGTGTCTCTGTGTGTCAGTGTTATGTTTACTGTAGGGGTCAGAGACGCACTGACAGGCCTGAGGTCAGTGTATATGTGTGTCAGTATTGTGTTTACTGTAGGGGTCAGAGACACACTGACAGGCCTGAGGTCAGTGTATATGTGTGTCAGTATTGCGTTTACTGTAGGGGTCAGAGACGCACTGACAGGCCTGAGGTCAGTGTCTCTGTGTGTCAGTATTGTGTTTACTGTAGGGGTCAGAGACACACTGACAGGCCTGAGGTCAGTGTCTCTGTGTGTCAGTATTGTGTTTACTGTAGGGGTCAGAGACACACTGACAGGCCTGAGGTCAGTGTCTCTGTGTGTCAGTATTGTGTTTACTGTAGGGGTCAGAGACACACTGACAGGCCTGAGGTCAGTGTCTCTGTGTGTCAGTATTGTGTTTACTGTAGGGGTCAGAGACACACTGACAGGCCTGAGGTCAGTGTCTCTGTGTGTCAGTATTGTGTTTACTGTAGGGGTCAGAGACACACTGACAGGCCTGAGGTCAGTGTCTCTGTGTGTCAGTATTGTGTTTACTGTAGGGGTCAGAGACACACTGACAGGCCTGAGGTCAGTGTCTCTGTGTGTCAGTATTGTGTTTACTGTAGGGGTCAGAGACGCACTGACAGGTCTGAGGTCAGTGTATCTGTGTGTCAGTGTTGTGTTTCCACGTCCTGAAGTGTTGAGCCGGCCAGCGTTTGCACTGTTGGTCATTACAGCATTTATTGGTCATTAAATCCGTATAGAGTTTATTGCAAAGCAAAAAAATAATAATGAAATAGCGACTCGAATTTCATTACATTTCAGACGCAGCATTCAAGAGAATCCATGAACACCCTCACCCTCTCTCACCTACACGATATGACCATAAAACCCAATGGAAAATCGATATAAGCAATATGCCTGTTCCAGTCCAGAGGACCACAGTAAATCACACAGCGCTGAATGAACTGGAGGAACGCGAGGCTAATACCTGCGCGCGGCTCATAATATCTGTGATTACAAACTGTACGAGGCTCGTGTCGGACGCTTTATTGTGGACAGACGGCAGCTTGTGATTACACCGTAGCTCAAGGTCACACAGAGGTTCATTGTTTTCTGCTCGCCGTGGACGTCCTTACATTGATTAATCGGTTGATTAACAGGAAATCTGATTTATTAATGCTGCTTTTAAAGGTCAGTCGCATTAGCGTCAGGGCTGCTGTGTGCCGAGACCCGCCGTCGAGATTGAACAATATAGACACAGCTGAAAATAAAGGTCACGAGAATCGAAAGGTGGATGCTAACAGGTTAATCGACAGTCACGGATGTGCAAATACATTAACATGCCTGCAGGAAGATTACGCTTTTGTGTTGCACGACAGACAGAAGACAGGCACATGACTTACGCCACCGCTATTGTATATAGCGTTATATATGGCTATATGTGGCACAAACCCAGTCTGGAGTCGCACGGGTATATCTGTGGCAATAGCCAACTATACATTGTATGGGTCAAAGTTATCCATTTTTCTTTTATGACAAAAATCGAGGTAGATATTTAGTACATTTCCTACCGTAAAAACATATATAAAACAATATTTTTGTGAGGGGATGCAGCACATAATGCACAACTTTAAAGGAGATTTTCTTTTTTTTGTGCATTTTGCTCCTCAGATTCCAGATTTTCAATAGAAAATTCAGAAAATGACTGGTTTTGTGGTCCAGGGTCACATTTGTTCAAAGTTATCTGGACTCAAATGTTCTCAAAACGTTAGAACAAAAACATTTAGGCTCAATATATATATATCAGCATCGGCTGATACATGTTCATTTTTAATGTTATAATTATCGACCCGATAAGAAAAATTATGGAAAATTAACAGAAAAATAACAGAAAAGCTGATAAACAATGGATTATAACCTTTGGATTTTTCTTTTATGCCAAAAATCATTAGGATATCAAGTAAAGATCATGTTCCATGAAGATATTTAGTAAATTTCCTACCGTAAATATATAAAACATGTATTTTTGTGAGTGAATGCAGCACAATCGTGAACATAAATGCACAACTTTAAAGGAGATTTGCTCAATGTTTAAATTTTTTTTCTCCTCGGATTCCAGATTTTCAATAGTTGTATCTCGACCAAATATTGTCCAATCCTAACAAACCACACATCAGTGGAACGATTATTTATTTAGCTTTCAGGTTATGTATAAATCTCATTTTCATAAAACTGACCCTTGTGACTGGTTTTGTGGTCCAGGGTCACATATATGGTTTAAGGTTCTCAAAAACATGTTAGAAACGCTTTTGATGGGCCTTCATGTGCAGCTAACACCGTGTGGCGTGTTGCGAAACATAAAATCTCAGTGTTATCTCGATTATGATCAATAAGCGTGGTTTCATGCACACATCAAAATCAAGAATCCGACAATGTAAGAACAAGCAGCTATAAATACCAGTATATGTTGAAATGAATGGTCTTTTGACCTTTAACCAATCACACGTGACCTTTAGATGACCTTACACCTTGTTAGTGATATGCTAAATCATTTTGTGTGTAATATAAGTGTTCTTAATAGTGCATTTATGGTGAAAAAAACAAAAAAACAGTGGACATTGTCATGTGAAAATGGCTCTGTTTAATTAACCGTAGTGTGTGGGTCTCCATGCTGTTGTGCACACTTGCACTGCATACAAACACTGTGGTTGTGTCTCAAATTATGATCTATACACTATGCACTATATATTGAAATGACTTAAGATATTAAGTCTTGTTAACTGAAAAAAAATATCAAAATTAAGTGATTTTTACTTGAAATAAGAATCTTGTTTTCCCTCTGAATTAAGTTTATTGGTAACATTTCACATTTAATTTATGCCCTTGTTACATATGTAACATGTAGTTACTGTAGTAATAACTTTAAATTATGCATAATTACATGCAACTAACCCTCAACCAAACCCTAATCCTAACCTACAGTGAGTACATAGTTGATTTAAGTATGGTTACACGATAACAAGGACACCTTATCATAAAGTGTATCCTGCTTTACAATAACATTTCATTTGTTAACATTATTTACTGACATAAGCTAACATGAACTTATATGAACAATACTTCTGATTTTTAATAATAAAAAAAATACTATCAATTCATATTACAGGTGAATAGGGAAATTTTTTTTTACCTAGCAGACATCACCATGAAACCTTCCCAGTTGATTGCCTACATTAACATGAGAAAAAAATGTATTACAAGTTGTCTGTAATTTAATGTTTAAATATGCAAATTAGGCAATATCTACTTAAATATGCACTAATTTGCATATATTTTAAAAAACGAAATCTGAGTATTGGATAAAGCCAGGTTAAAAATATTTTTTTTCATTGTGTTCACAAATTAGATGGGGAGTTTTATTCATTTATGTATATCTACTTTTGTTATCCTGTAAATCAGAATATACTGTCAATAGCCTTAAACAATTTATTTTCGCCATGTTTTTTGGAATAAAATGTTATTTTAAATCAGGCTAGAAATAACATATTTACAAATCCCTCTGTAAATGTCTTCATACTATAATTATGTACGAGACTGTAAGGTTTGGTGTATATCGGTGCCACTGAACTGGAGATTTCGGACTTGGAGAATGAGAGAAAAGTCATTTTGTGAAAACGGGCTTTAAAGATTTATCATCAGCCAATGAGATTGCGCATTCAGCCCTTTTACTTTCACGATTGGTTGCTGATAAAAAGGAAATGACCAAATTTGGATCCGACAGCATTGTACAGGAGAGAGAGAGCTTCCCAGCGGTGTGTGTGATGAAAGGGTGCAGACAGACGCAAATAGACAAAGTGTAGTAAAATAAAGACCTAAATGTGTATTTTGGACTTTGTTTCACCACAAGTCTGAAAGAAGATGTTATTGAAGACAAATATCCCAAAACCTCAAAATTGACCAGTGAAAAAAAAAATGTTTTGCCTGCCGTGTCTCGCCTTAAGCATTAGCATTTTTGAGAGAGAGAGAGAGAGAGAGAGAGAGAGAGAGAGAGAGAGAGAAGCTTGGAAAGAGAAAGAGTGTTTTTTCTCGCGTGTTTGTCCGTGTCAACACAGAGCTGGTGTGTCTGTGCCGTTACTCTCGGAGCAGATATTCCTCTGGTGTCCTAGTCAATGAGTTCTTTAGGAAAAGGTCAGAGGCGCTTTGCAAAAATCAATCACAGCTGCTTCTCCCACTCGACTCCGGTGGAGGAGAGAGAGAGAGAGAGAGAGAGAGAGAGAGAGAGAGAGAGAGAGAGAGAGAGAGAGAGAGAGAGAGAGAGAGAGAGAGAGAGAGAGAGAGAGAGAGAGAGAGAGAGAGAGAGAGATAGAGCGATAGAGAGAGAGAAAGACACACACGGGTCGAGTCAGTTTGACACTGTAAGCAAGATTCTCTCAGTGACAGTGTGTGAAGTGAGTCACTGATGCACACTGTGTCTCCATCATGTCAGTTCTTACACACTAGGAAGTCCACGCTGAAGAAACATGTTGAGAAAATGACATGTTGGCTGCATGAACCACAGCGCTCAAAGTGACGCCCGTACGAGAGCTGGCAAGCTCAAAGCCACGGCTTTATAACGCGTGACAACAAGTCTGGAGATGTAGTGTTGCAGTGGCGTCTCGGTATCGGTTTCCAGTAAAGGAATGGGGAAAATCATTCAGTCATCTCCATATTATTCCAGACCCCATTGACGACAGGGCGATATATTCCAGGATGTCAATAATGTTTAACTGTTGGATATCGACATATTAACTCTTTCTGCGTGATGTGAAGCACCTAAAATAACAGAAACCATCTTTGGATGGTAATTAGATTTTTTTAGTTTGGCTAGCGTCCCATTCGAGTGCGGGGTTAATGAGCTTTACTCATATACTGTAAAAAAATATGTGTGTAGTGTGTGTGTTTCTGAAGAGCATTTTTAAAGCCCAAAGTGGGCGGAGCCAGCCGTCGCCATCTTGGCCGCGCGTCACTCCCGGGTAAACGAACATGTGCAGCGAGGCGGATTAGCTGAATCAAAGTTGAAAAATCAATTCGCGCCGCATTAACCTATCAGGAGCCTGCTTGCTGCTGTCACGTGGTGATGGATTTAATCACTCAGTGTGGATTCGAGAGAGAGACGGGACGTTTTACTGTTTTTTCGAATACTCTGTATTTGGACTACTCTTTTGAAATACCGTTTTTCGCAGACCATAATCGTAAGGAAGTATTCAATACCGGATGCAGCATTGGTTTACGCAGATGATCTTCTCCGCTGGTTTTTGGATCCGCGGATGCTGTACTATTTCAGAAGATGCGTAACAGCGCCACCTACCGTATAACCATGAAAACATCTCAGGGTTTCGTATGTAACCCGAACTAGACGCTGTGTCATTGCGCTGATGCTACGGGAACGTCTTCAGCAGCGTCGCAGTTCCCTCAAAAAGAAACATGGATTCCTGGAAAACCTAATCAATGCTAATGGTGCGGAGAGAGTTACGACAATTGTGCCGTAATACAAGTTTTCTGAAATGTCATGTTTAAATATGGAAATTAGACATTATCTAATTAAAAATCCCTTCATTTGCATAACATAAATCTGAACATATAAAGCCAGGTTCAAAATGCTTGTTTATTGTGTTGACATATTATAGTCACAGCATAAATTAGAAATGAATCTCATCAGACAGAAACTAATACATTCTCACCATGTTTTTGGTAATTTATATGTAAAAACCCTGTATGTAAATCCTGTATGTAAAGCTGCTAAAGAGGAGATTTCAAACTCAAACTCACTGCCTTTAAAGATATGGATTGTAATTGAAATTTACAGAGTCAAAAGTGCAATAAAATAAAGAGTTAAATGTGTATTTTGGATATCTTCTTTCCACTAGCCTGTAAGAAATAAAAAATGGTCAATTGCATGAACAAAAACAATGGGTTTGCATGTTATATCTCACAATTATGACTTTATAACATGCAATCCTGACTTTATATCACACAATTCTGACTTTATAACATGCAATTCTGACTTTATATCTCCGAATTGTGTGTTAAAAGTATAAAAGTCAGAATTGAAAGATGTAAACTCGCAATTGTGAGATAAAAAGCCAAATTATCTTTTAAAATGTTTTATTCTGTGGCGGAAACAAGAAATGTAATGGAAGTAAAATCTCAAAATTGACCATTGCTTGAAAGAACATGTCAGCCATTATTTGATGAGCAGATTTGCGTTTGCATTGATGCAACCAATGAGTGTCTCGATGTGAAATGTGAAGTGCATGAGAAGAAAGTGATGGATTGCATGATAACAGAATGGTTCTTGTGTGAATGTGATATCTGACCTCTTTGAATCTGACCGAGGGGAAGTGAAGTCTTGCGTTAACTGACCATATTGCTCTGTGCCATTAGGTGAGGAAGCTCTCACCATGTACATGGCCAAGAACAAGCTGGACCGGAAGATGGTCAACGCCACCCAAGGAGTCGAGGCACTTCACCAGCTCGCCTCCTCGTACTTCATCGACCGCGACGGCACCATGCGCAAACTCCACGAGATCCAGATCTCCAGCAACGCCATCAAGGTGAGGAAGAGTCCAGAGGACTAAAGATAATGCTTTTCTTACTCAGTATTTTTGTCTTGTTTCCAGTCCAAATATCTACAAATTATTCAATCAAGATGCATTTACTAGATGAGTGAAATGCTATAAGATAGTATGTCTTGTTTTTTGGGGGAACAAAATCAAAATGAAGTGAGTTTTTGCTTAAAACAAGAAAAATTATCTTGTTTCCGTTTGAATCATTCATTCATTTGAAGCAAACATAATCCCCCCCCCCCCCCCCCCCCACCCCCCCCCACCCATCCCCCCCCCCCCCCCCCCCCCCCCCAAATAAGACAATATATCTTATAGCATTTTTACTCATCGCGTAAATGCTTCTTGATTGAAGAACGTTTAGATATTTGGACTGGAAACAACAAATACTAAGTAAGAAAAGCATTGTTTGCAGTGTATATCACAGTTCACATACTATGGCAATTCGAGGTGCATTACAGAGAAAGGAATTAAAATAATCACAAGATAAAAGCAAGAAAAATCAAAACAGAAGGAATTAAGAGAGATATATGACACAGTTAACAATGAATCAGAAGAGTAAAAAGATGACATAAACTCCTCATCAGGCTGAACCAGGGGGAACATGTTTTCCACACTGTGTGTCTGTGGTGTTCTTTCAGCGACTAAGAAAATACAAATATAATAATCAATATAAAAATAAAAGAAATCTATCAGACGACTCCAATAGACCCGATTTTTCCCTAAAATCGGACAGGATGAGCGCTAGGAGTGAGTCACGAACACGATCTCATGAAAGTGTGTATCTATACAACCACACAGTGTATTTCTCATGCCATTTAACCCTTAAATATACAGCCGCCACCGGCTAAAAATAACTATTGTTCTTAAATGTTTAATAACTTTTGAACCGCTAATCCAATCTGCATGATTTAAAGGGTCCTGTAAAGAGGAGATTCGTGGCGTTACCTTATCGTGATTAGTATCGGGTTATTAGTTAATAGACATTCAGAGGCTCCGTAGTGAATGTGTTTGCATCATCAGGTTTTGATCAGCATTCGATGGGGTTTGTTCCTCTGAGCCAAACAGGAATGATTGTTGATGCTTAGTCCCATCCTCATGCCCAGATTGCTTTATATATATATATATATGTGTCTCTTTTGCTTCAGTGTTCTATTACAATGTTTTCTATTTATTTTACTACCTGAACTTTTTTTGGACATATCTATATTGTCAGTAAATTGAAAAACACACCAGATTTTCAAAAAAAAAATCGCCTATAATAATAATGTTGTAATAAATTGCTATATCTTGCTTAGGGACTGTTACATGTAGTCAAAATTTCATCTGGATATCTAGAATATCCAAGTAAAACAATCCAAACTTCAGGAGGAGTAAAAAAATATCACTAAAATGTGCTACTGTTTTTCTTAAATCTGGTAATTCCATTCCAAGACAAAATTAATGTAAAATTGGGAATTGAAACCAAAAATGTTCTAGGGGTTTTGCGTGCATATGTATTGCGTGCATATATAAAGTGCGTATCATATGCATGCAAAAACTGCGTATCATATGCACGCAAAACAATTTATGGCGTATAAATGGCACGAGAAATAAAATATGTGGTATAGATATGCACTTTCAGTAGATCGGGACTCACGGGGTAACCTCGGGTTCACTAACCCATCCATCCAAACCTCACAGGAGAGCCCAGGAGCTCTGGGAACGGACAGAAACGTCCTCGTCCTCCTCCATTATCCATCTGTCCGGTGAGCTTTTTCTCGCTGGAGTTGACAGGCGTCTGAAGAGCTTCTGGCACACAGGGCTTGAGGAAGCAAGAAGTCAAGCATGACAGAATTAAACAGAATTGACAATAGTTGCTGAGTCAGGACGACAGAACGAAGCAGCAAACGCAGCACTTCTCTGAGACACGACTGAGCTGACACACTACAGCTCGTCTACATGTGCGCCGGCTCGTTGACGCTCGCCACGGCTCCAGTGCGCTGGGTCCGTATTACATCCATTGTGGAAAAAAGAAGTGTGCTTAATTGTATTTAATGTGCACTTAAAGTGTACTTCAGTAGGCTAGTTTTAAAAAAATGTGCCTGCAGATAATGTGATATATTAATGAAATTAAAGAGTGCACTTAAAGAGAGTACACTTCTGTCTCAAGTACACTTTTATATATTTTAAGTGAACTAAATTGCAACTTCATCACTGCAAATATGTAATTCAAAATGTTTAAATACATGATTAAAGTATGTTTAGTTCATCTTAAAGGCTTGTCGGTACATTTAGCAGCGCAGTGCACTTTAAGCATTTCAAACACGATAGAAATGTTTATAAAATGTCGTGTACTTAAATCCTGCTTACAGTGAGTCGAAGACACTAGCGTGTTTCCACCACAGAATAACAAATAAATCTCATAATTTAGACTTTTTTTTCTCACAATTGTGAGTTAACATCTTGCAATTCTGACTTTTTAACTCGCAATTGTGAGATAAGAAGTTGCAATTATCTTTAAAAAATAAATAAATTCTGTGGCGGAA
The DNA here is from genome assembly GCF_949152265.1 of Phoxinus phoxinus. NCBI lineage: Eukaryota > Metazoa > Chordata > Actinopteri > Cypriniformes > Leuciscidae > Phoxinus > Phoxinus phoxinus. Next base: position 46,700,123 of record NC_136878.1, on the reverse strand, counting down.
ACAAGCTTCCATAAAACACTCTAAAGTTCAACTAAATGCATTTAATATAAATTTAAACTGTAAACATTAATTGCCAACATTTTCATTTAATTGCAATTAACATACAGTTAAGTGTCCAAAAACATTACATTCAGTTTGCACAAAAAAAAAAAAAACTTATATATATTATTTCTGTAATATGCACTCTTTTTAGAAGTATGCTAAAGCGTGTGGCTTACATCTTCTTCCACAAGGGATGTTACAGTGAAATTATGCAGAGTTTGAAATAGAATGTGCATAGTGAGGATTCAGACACAACACAAAGAAGAATGCATCTATTTATAGAAAACAATTAATATGTACAGTATGTGTATCTACAACAATGGAACTATATGATAGGTCCTCATTTAGATAGCAAGATAAACGTGTATTTGTAGGTGTGTGTGTGTGTGTGTGTGTGTGTGTGCGTGCGTGCGTGTGCGTGTGTGTGTGTGTTCTTGTGAGTCACATTGCAGACAGGAAACGATTCGTGCATTCAGGAAGAGGCTGAGTCTGACACACACACACACACACACACACACACACGCTAACAATATGGATTGGTTTAGAAGGCAGTGCAGCTCTGCAAGCTCACATACACACACACACACACACACACACACACAGATTGACACACAAAAAAACATGATTCACTTTAGGAAGTATTTGTGAGGTATGGCGTCAAAATTGTAAGATATAAACTGTCAATTCTAAAAAAAAGACTGAATTGTGAGATAAAAAAAAAAAAAAATCCATGGTGGAAACCAGCTTAGATATATTTCACTATTATATTTTTAGAACTTAATAATACACTAAAGATAATACTTAAGATTTTCCATGAAAAAAAAAAAAAAAAAAAAAAAAAAAAAAACTTTCCATGAAAAGAAAAATAAAGTTTATTGAGGTGAAATATATACATTTAAAAAATACATTTTAGATAGGCCTATAAGTCGGTATTTTTTCATATTATAGTGACTCACAAGAATGTTTTATTTTTTTGCATTTGCATTTTGTATCTGACAATTAGCTAAGAATACTTAAGCAGAATAAAACCTCTAAAAACATGATTTACTTTAGGAACTATTTTAATCTGTGGAGAGATCCCCAAAGGGAGGGTTTGCTCACTTCTAAGGACACTTTGTGCTCAAAAACACAGCTAAATAAACTCACACTCTCTCTGGCTTTTAAAACACACACACACACACACACACACACACACACACACACACACACACACACACACACACACACACACACACACACACACACACACACACACACACACACACACACACACACACACACACTCTCTGGAGGCCTGGATTGCGTGATGTGTGTCAGCTAGCCTCGCTCTTACCCCGGCCCGCCGTGAGGGGACATGTCTTACACACTCCAGTGTGTGTGTGAGGGTTTGCAGCGGACAGATGAACGGCTCCCAGCGAAGCCTCGGCTGTATTCATCAGTGTCTCCTCTAGTCTGAGCTCCGCTGAAGATCTCCAGCACTGAGAAGACGCTCACGAGCGCTGGTGTTCTGACTCTCTCTGCGGACTCAAGTCACCTCGGCTCATCAGTCATCTGTGAACGGAAATGTTTAAAGCAATAGTTCATGCAACTATGGAAGTCATGCTATTTACTTGCCTTACAATTCTGGTTAGAGAGCTGCAATTCAATTCTTACTATAACAATTCTGATTGTGAGAGCTCTGCAATTCAATTATTTCTAGTAATAATTCAATTAGGAGAGCTACAATTCAATTATTTATTGTAATAATTCAAGTAAGAAAGCTGAAATTCAATTATTTCTAGGAAAATTTGAACTCCTTAATTCAATTATCATAGTAACTATACAGTTAGCTGTAATTTAAATCTTACTAACAATTCTGATTACAGAGCTCTGCAATTCAATTATTTCTAGTAATAATTCAATAATTGAGCTGAAATTCAATTATTTCGTAATAATTCAATCAGAGAGCTGGAATTAAATTATTTCTAGTAATAATTAAATTAGGAAAGCTGAGATTCAATTATTTCTAGTAAAAATTAAATTAGGAGAGCTGACATTCAATTCTTTCTAGTAATAATTCAATTAGGAGAGCTGAAATTCAATTATTTCTAGTAATAATTAAATTAGGACAGCTGAAATTCAATTATTTCTAGCAATAATTAAATTAGGACAGCTGAAATTCAATTATTTCTAGTAATAATTCAATTAGGACAGCTGAAATTCAATTATTTCTAGTAATAATTCAATTAGGACAGCTGAAATTCAATTATTTCTAGCAATAATTAAATTAGGACAGCTGAACTCCTTAATTCAAATTATTATAGTAACAATATACCTAGCTGTAACTGAAATCTTTCTGATTAGAGAGCTCTGTAATTCAATTCAATTCTAAAAATTCAGATCAGAAAGGTCTGAAATTTAATTATGTCTAGTAACAATTGAAACAATTTAGATTAGCGATCTGTAATTCAATTCTTACGGTCCTTTCACTCCGAGCACGATTACGCAAATGTACAACTCGATGACGCTCTTGAATCGAAACAATAGTTCTTGTTATCATTGGTGTCTGAGATCAGATTTATTCTTACAGGTTCTTTATATAGATTATCATTTCTGTTTATTTCACACTGAATTATGCGTTCTGAAGAGCTTGGAACAGCGTACAGAGCGATATTTTCTTCCAAGCGTGTCTGTTATGAGTTGGAGATTCGCTCCAGAGCTGTCAATCATATTATCTGATCATAATTGACCCTTCGCAGGGAGCTTGATTGACAGGTGATCTGACCAATCATACTTCGCCATCCGCCATTTTGTCTGACAAAGCAGTCAGGAGAGTTAGTGGATTAACGTTGGAGGATTTGAACTTGAGAAGCGGAGTGTACTGACGTCTTTCCGCGGTTAAAACAACATTCCTTCTGATGTTCATTCATGTTTATTTGATGCTATAAATGAACTAAAAGAAGAGATGATCGGTTCACGAGCGGCTTTAACTGAGGCGACACAGCGATCTGTCACACACATTAAAGAGCCACAAAACGCTATTTATTGTTTCAATTTATTAAAAAAAATTACCAAATTTGAAAGATGAGACCTTGTTTAATACGTTTAATATCAAAAGTAACCGAAAAGTAACCTGGTCTGTGTCTGTCAGTGTGTTGTCAGTCTCCTCTCTGCTCCACGTGTGTTTTTCACTGCGTGAGAACATGTGTGTGTGAGAGAGAGGCGTGGCTTGTTAGACATAGCGACAGTAACTAAGGCGGGCGGGTCTTTGCGAACGGTTAATTCCTGCCCTTGTGAATGACGACGACAATTTAGATTAGATAACTCTCTAATTTAACTCATACTAGTCACAATTCTGATTAAAGAGTTATCTGATTCAGCTCTTATACTATTGAATTAGACAGCTCTCTAACTATAATTATTACTGGTTAGAATTGAATTAGAGAGCTCTATAATTCAATTCTCACTAGTAAAATGCAATTACGACAACGCCGTTTAAACTAAATCATAAGAACATCATTCTGAGCTGCATGAAAAAAGAAAAAAGTCAGCAAAAGAAAGTCAGTGTTTGAAATGATGAATAAATAAATGTTTGGGTGAACTATTGCTCTAGGCTCCGGTCTCCACATGCCATCCTTGATGTTTTGAGAATGTTTCGTTTGTAAAATGAAAACAATTCTAGACAAAACCAATCATGAAATGCCTAGTGAACCTTAAAGCTGATAGTCTAGTTTTCCTTTTATATATTTATTCTATATTGGATCCGCGTGCGAGAACAGCACACGGCCTGAGTTTAGCTTTGTTCGATGTGTGGCCTTGATCTGGAGGGTTCACTGAGAGAAGCTGAACTCATTACAGACACACTGAAATGCAGCAAACACACACCACTCACACACAGCTCATTAGACGCAATGACCCGCAGAGATCACAGGCACACTTATCTTTACAGGGCAAATCTCAGAGTCGTGCGTAGTTACAGATTTTGTGCATTTTTTGTACGTTTTATGTGTTTATATTTTAATGTCAGTGATTCTGGTACAATAGCCATTCATACCCATACGGAAATGTAATATATGACATATATGTCCCTATATCGCTAGTGACGCCGTCATATATGCTAAATATAAGACAATATATTGCTATCACATATATACATACCTCTACATATATGTTGATATAGGTTTTTAACATATGTAAATTTGCCATATTACAGTAAATGAGTATATTGACAAATATTAATATGATGTGTATGACTATTTCAATTTCGATCTCATTTTCGAATCTTTTATAAATAAAATGTATTATTTATTATTATTTGACCTCTTCTTGACCAGCTCATAAAAACAAAACAAATACTACACAAATTATATTTGAAAACTGATAATTATATATGTGACATGTATATAAAAAAACACTATTATACATACATAAAATATGTAGGCTGGTTTTATATGTAAATTGTTCCATTTTCTAATAGGTTTTATATATGTGGATATATTCAATATATGTATATTTCATATGTGTACATATATTACATTTCCGTTTGGATATACATATATATATATATATATATATATTAAAAAAACAAAACAGTTGCATATTTTCGCAATCCACTTCATATCCAGACGAGAAGCAAATTCCTCCTTAGAATTTTCCTTTAGAATCATTTGAGAATAAAATTAATATCTCGCCTGAGATGCACTTTTTATGATTGGATGTTTTGGATTGACAAAGCCCAGATTGATACTAGAGAGAGGTGTGTGTGTGTGTGCGTGTGTGCGTGTGTGTGTGTGTGTGTGTGTGCGTGTGTGTGTGTGTGTGTGTGTGTGTGTGCGTGCGTGTGTGTGTGTGTGTGTGTGTGCGTGTGTGTGTGAGTTTGTGTGTGAGTTTGTGTGTGTGTGTGTGTGTGTGTGAGTTTGTGTGTGTGTGTGTGTGTGTGTGTGTGCGTGCGTGCGTGTGTGTGTGTGTGTGAAAGAGCCCCTCAAGGTCAGTCTTCCTCTCTGAAATGCTTTCAGCTGATTTAGTCTTAAATTCCATATGCAAATTTATGATGATGCGCCGAGCATTTCAGAGGACATCTATTTAAAAATCTATTGGTTGGCCAGGATCCAATTTTAGTCAGTATCCAGCGGCGCATTCCCAGAACAGGTGCCATTAAACTGGACATATTTTTACCTGCGCGAAGACCGTCACCTGTGTGATTATGCAGAAGAGATGAATGACATCACTCGCTCTGACACTGTGCAAACAATGCAAAAAAATCTTATTATTTCTTTTGTTGGTATTATACTGAAATCAAAGCAAGAAGAAGAAAAAAAAAAAAGTACATATATCAATAGTATTAAAGGTACAATTTGTAAGAATTTTGTAATAAACTGTCCAGAAGTCACTTGCACAGTGTGATATATGTCCTGCAGTTGTGTTCTTACAATGTCCCAAAAGTTCCCAAACATTTTTAATTTCAGAGAAATTCCAATTTTAAATAATGGCTCGTCCCTCTTCACTGCCGCCTGTCAATGACGTAATATCCGCATTATCTCTGGTTTCCGCTCGTACTGCCATAGTAACCATGGTGCCAGACATGAACAACGGCGTTACGTCTATAGCGGCGCTCACGCTGTTGTTGTTTTGTTCAAACATTATGGATCATGGCAAGCAGACTTTGGGACAAAAGGAGAATTAAAACGAGGATCAATATCATCGTGGCGTTTTCAATACGCCGAGAGCTAGCGTCCGCGACTAACTTCCACTCGACAGAGACGCAGAGAGCTAGCGTCCACAACTAACTTCCACTCGACAGAGACGCCGAGAGCTAGCGTCCGCGACTAACTTCCACTCGACAGAGACGGCGAGAGCTAGTGTCCGTGACTAACTTCCACTCGACAGAGACGGCGAGAGCTAGTGTCCGTGACTAACTTCCACTCGACAGAGACGGCGAGAGCTAGCGTCCACGACTAACTTCCACTCGACAGAGACACCGAGAGCTAGCGTCCGCGACTAACTTCCACTCGACAGAGACGGCGAGAGCTAGCGTCCGCGACTAACTTCCACTCGACAGAGACGGCGAGAGCTAGCGTCCGCGACTAACTTCCACTCGACAGAGACGGCGAGAGCTAGCGTCCGCGACTAACTTCCACTCGACAGAGACGGCGAGAGCTAGCGTCCGCGACTAACTTCCACTCGACAGAGACGGCGAGAGCTAGTGTCCGTGACTAACTTCCACTCGACAGAGACGGCGAGAGCTAGTGTCCGTGACTAACTTCCACTCGACAGAGACGGCGAGAGCTAGCGTCCACGACTAACTTCCACTCGACAGAGACACCGAGAGCTAGCGTCCGCGACTAACTTCCACTCGACAGAGACGGCGAGAGCTAGCGTCCGCGACTAACTTCCACTCGACAGAGACGGCGAGAGCTAGCGTCCGCGACTAACTTCCACTCGACAGAGACGGCGAGAGCTAGCGTCCGCGACTAACTTCCACTCGACAGAGACGGCGAGAGCTAGCGTCCGCGACTAACTTCCACTCGACAGAGACGCCGAGAGCTAATGTCCGCGACTAACTTCCACTCGACAGAGACGCCGAGAGCTAGCGTCCGCGACTAACTTCCACTCGACAGAGACGCCGAGAGCTAGCGTCCGCGACTAACTTCCACTCAACAGAGACGCCATGAGCTAGTGTCCGCGACTAACTTCCACTCGACAGAGACGCTGAGAGCTAGCGTCCGCGACTAACTTCCACCCGACAGAGACACCGAGAGCTAGCGTCCGCGACTAACTTCCACTCGACAGAGAGGCCGAGAGCTAGCGTCCGCGACTAACTTCCACTCGACAGAGAGGCCGAGAGCTAGCGTCCGCGACTAACTTCCACTCGACAGAGACGCCGAGAGCTAGCGTCCGCGACTAACTTCCACTCGACAGAGACGCCGAGAGCTAGCGTCCGCGACTAACTTCCACTCTACAGAGACGCCGTGAGCTAGCGTCCGCGACTAACTTCCACTCGACAGAGACGCTGAGAGCTAGCGTCCGCGACTAACTTCCACTCGACAGAGACGCTGAGAGCTAGCGTCCGCGACTAACTTCCACTCGACAGAGACGCCGAGAGCTAGCGTCCACGACTAACTTCCACTCGACAGAGACGCCGAGAGCTAGCGTCCGCGACTAACTTCCACCCGACAGAGACGCCGAGAGCTAGTGTCCACGACTAACTTCCACTCGACAGAGACGCCGAGAGCTAGCGTCCGCGACTAACTTCCACTCGACAGAGACGCCGAGAGCTAGCGTCCGCGACTAACTTCCACTCTACAGAGACGCCGTGAGCTAGCGTCCGCGACTAACTTCCACCCGACAGAGACGCCGTGAGCTAGCGTCCGCGACTAACTTCCACTCGACAGAGACGCTGAGAGCTAGCGTCCGCGACTAACTTCCACTCGACAGAGACGCCGAGAGCTAGCGTCCGCGACTAACTTCCACCCGACAGAGACGCCGTGAGCTAGCGTCCGCGACTAACTTCCACTCGACAGAGACGCTGAGAGCTAGCGTCCGCGACTAACTTCCACTCGACAGAGACGCCGAGAGCTAGCGTCCGCGACTAACTTCCACTCGACAGAGACGCCGAGAGCTAGCGTCCGCGACTAACTTCCACTCGACAGAGACGCCGAGAGCTAGCGTCCGCGACTAACTTCCACTCGACAGAGACGCCGAGAGCTAGCGTCCGCGACTAACTTCCACTCGACAGAGACACCGAGAGCTAGCGTCCACGACTAACTTCCACTCGACAGAGACACCGAGAGCTAGCGTCCACGACTAACTTCCACTCGACAGAGACACAGAGAGCTAGCGTCCACGACTAACTTCCACTCGACAGAGACGCCGAGAGCTAGCGTCCGCGACTAACTTCCACTCGACAGAGACGCCGAGAGCTAGCGTCCGCGACTAACTTCCACTCGACAGAGACGCTGAGAGCTAGCGTCCGCGACTAACTTCCACTCGACAGAGACGCCGAGAGCTAGCGTCCGCGACTAACTTCCACTCGACAGAGACGCCGAGAGCTAGCGTCCGCGACTAACTTCCACTCGACAGAGACGCCGAGAGCTAGCGTCCGCGACTAACTTCCACTCGACAGAGACGCCGAGAGCTAGCGTCCGCGACTAACTTCCACTCGACAGAGACGCCGAGAGCTAGCGTCCGCGACTAACTTCCACTCGACAGAGACACCGAGAGCTAGCGTCCACGACTAACTTCCACTCGACAGAGACACCGAGAGCTAGCGTCCACGACTAACTTCCACTCGACAGAGACACCGAGAGCTAGCGTCCACGACTAACTTCCACTCGACAGAGACACCGAGAGCTAGCGTCCGCGACTAACTTCCACTCGACTGAGACGCCGAGAGCTAGTGTCCGCGACTAACTTCCACTCGACAGAGACACCGAGAGCTAGCGTCCGCGACTAACTTCCACTCGACAGAGACACCGAGAGCTAGCGTCCGCGACTAACTTCCACTCGACAGAGACACCGAGAGCTAGCGTCCGCGACTAACTTCCACTCGACAGAGACACCGAGAGCTAGCGTCCGCGACTAACTTCCACTCGACAGAGACACCGAGAGCTAGCGTCCGCGACTAACTTCCACTCGACAGAGACGCCAAGAGCTAGCGTCCACGACTAACTTCCACTCGACAGAGACGCCGAGAGCTAGCGTCCACGACTAACTTCCACTCGACTGAGACGCCGAGAGCTAGCGTCCGCGACTAACTTCCACTCGACAGAGACGCCGAGAGCTAGCGTCCGCGACTAACTTCCACTCTACAGAGACATGAGCTTTATTAGACAGAAGAGCAAATGTACATAAAACTAATCAATGTTATATAGCTCAACATGATGAAATGTTAGAAAATGATCAGTATGTTATTCTAATGTTGATCTAGCGTACTGCTAATCTCATACAGACAAACTAACAGAACTTAGTTAACTTAGTTAATAACATAACTTTAACACACTCAAATGCAGTTTAGTGTGATAGTGTAGAGCGAGTGAACAGTTCTGCGTTACCTCACAAGCTTCACTCGTCTAATAAACTGTATAAACTGTTATAACTGTATAAAATAAGCGATGTTTAAAGTCAGACCAATTTAAAGTCGGCATGAAACGGAAGTTGCGCTAGTTATTTTTTCCCCTAATGTCACTATTGTGCCGTATATCGAGTGACAGCTTTTAGAACAAAACAAATGTGGGCGGAGCTTGATTTTGTCTGTAGGGAATTGATTGGATGGTTGTGGTTAGCTCTTGGTGATTGACAGGTCGCCCCGCCCTCGTCATTAGAAAAGAGAAGTCGCTGCAAGAGAGGGGAACATGCTCAGAATTATAGTGCAAACCATCAAAATCTAATGGTAATGAACAAAAGAAGATGCAGATATCTCCAGATGTTCATGAAGTAGCATTGCACACTAAACACATAGTGGAATGTATCGAATAATAAGTCATAATAATAAGACATCATATTCTGAGATATTCTGTTTTCCAGTCAATTGTTCCTTATCAGATTGTGTGAAATGACAGCGGTGAGATCTTGTGTAAAGCCAAGACACACTGTGAGAAATCTTTCTTTCATGTCAGACACTATATACATCTTTGGCTTTTATTCACAATTGGCATTGATAACAACATCAGTCTTGTCACATTCGGACGTTGCACTAATGTGAAAAGAAAATGAGAATCAGAGTTTGTCACTGATGTAGACAAGCAATATTTTTGGACTTAACTCATACTGTGCACCGGCCTATATATGTCTCGTTTGCTCAAAAATAAAACGAAGACATCATTGGCTCTTGAGTAGCCGAGGTTCACGTCCCTCAAAAGCTGAAAATAGAACTTCATTATAAGGCTGACAGGTGACAGACGTAATGAGAAACAGGCTCAGTTCTGTGTCCCATGATGCCCTGCTTCATCACAGATTTCTCCAGACACAGTTTGTGCTTTAATGCTGCGAGAGCGTCTAATGTTCCTGTAACTCGAAACATCCACGGCTTTGATCGGAGCTGTCGGCCCGTTTCTGCCATGCATCTTCAAATGAATAAATGATAAAAGCTGAAGCTGCATAAACACAAACACATGCGGACAGACGGCCCTGTGCTAACCGGCGAACATGTGCGGCAGGTGGAATCAAAGCTCGCAGATTTACAGTCTTTTAAGTCAAATGTTTACATGCGTGTTTTTGTGTTTGTCTGCGTGAGCTTGAATGAGCATCAAGTCGTGCGGCTTTTCAGCATTTGTGCGTAATCCCACAAATCTCCATCTTCATTAGACCAGGGCTTTGATTTCCGTTTTATACTCTGGCAATCTATTTCTTAATCCGCTGTGTGTGTGTGTGTGTGTGTGTGTGTGTGTGTGTGTGTGTGTGTGTGTGTGTCTGTGTGTGTTTGAGAGAGTCCTCAAGCTTTCAGACTCCAGAGATTATTCCCTTTTCATGCCGAGTGACGTGTGTTACAGAGCTTCACGCTGAGCGTTTAAAGCAATAGTTTGCTAACACATGAAATTCAGTCATTAATACGCAGTTATTAGATATTTATCTGAATGTTCACACTGTTATCGAATGTTACATACGGCTGAAGTCATGTAATAACTTGTGAGGAACAGACCCAATTTTAATTTTTACTTTTAAACTCCAACCGTTAAGGACACCAATTTTCTTTGTGAAAGAATAATGTATCGTAAATAAAAAAAATGTTCTTCCTTAAAACATAAGTCAGGACACCCCTATGTTAAATTCCCATAATCTTATTTTTAAAGGCCAGTTATTTTGATGGATCCAGGATACTATGATCCTGATAAAGTTCCCTTGGCCTCTGGAATTAAAATTGGCATGGTGTTATTTAAGTTTGCCTAATATCTGGTTTGATTTGCATTGAGAGATGATCTTATGGAAAGTTCCCCATGCCGATCTCTAGGTATGGTGACGGGTGTGTGAAGATGTGCGGATATTTTAATTCCAAAGGCCAAGGGAACTTTCTCAGGATCATAGTATCCTGGATCCATGACACAACTGGCCTTTAAACATATAAATCTGCCGCCTCTATGGGGATTTAACACAGGGGTGTGCTGACTTATGCACACTGTGTTTTAAGGAAGAACATTTATTTATTTGCGATACATTATTCATTCACAAAGAAAATTGGTGTGCTTAAAGCTTGGAGTTTTCAACATTTTTTTAAATTAAGGCATTAAGATCAATTTCCGAACGATGATTTTTCTATTTCCCTTTTTTAGTCAACTTTAACATGTGTGTGTTCACTTATGCTAAGCACTGTAAGTGCGATTTTAGTTTAATGTTTTCTGGGACATAACTGCATGCTAATTGCAATTAAATACAAATGTAGCCTATATAGTTTGCATTTATACAAAATGCAATTATCCAAGTTTTAAAGTGCTTTTTGACCCACTTAAGTTGCACATCTTTATACTGTATGTACAGTAATTTCGTAAATACTTTATCGTCTTTGACATTTGATTAAAGTGTATTTAATCAAATAACAAGCATTTATGGTAAACTGAAATATACTTTAATGTCATTTCTATTGAAACTTTTACGTCATGTATTTAAATCTATATTTTAATTACACATTTGTAATGATAAAGTTGCCGTTTTCATACATTTTAAATGTAATATTGTTGAATAGCACACTACAGTTAAAATTATAAATGAGTACCTTACATATGCTTTAGTATGTTAGTCAACACATCCAAACAAGTGCACTTCATCAAAACATGACATATATTGCATTTTAAGTAAAAGTTTTGACATTGTTACAAAGTGCGTTGAAAAAAAAGTACTTTAAGAAACATTGTAATGAAGGTTGGTCTTTTATTTTATAAATATTATTAATAATACATTATCTGCAAACACATATTTTATTTTATAAACTCTGAAGTGCATGATTAATAAAAGTAACATACTGTAATATTTTAATTACACATTTGTAATGATAAAGTTGGAGTTTTCGTACATTTTAAATGTAATATTGTTGAATAGCAAACTACAGTTAAAATTATAAGCGAGTACCTTATGCTTTAGTATGTTAGTCAACACATCCAAACAAGTGCACTTCATCAAAACATGACATAAAATGCACTTGTAAGTAAAAGTTTTGACATTGTTACAAAGTGCGTTGAAAAAAAAGTACTTTAAGAAACTTAAGTCTTTTATTTTATAAATTTAATTAATTCATTAATTAATAATACATTATCTGCATTAAACTCTGAAGTGCATTATTAATAACAGTAACAAATAACTGTAAATTACAGCTGGTCTTGTTTTGCTGCTTTTACAGATGTGCTGTATACTTTTACAGTATAATTGTGGTTTATGATTTACAGTACTCTTGTATATACAGGGTTACTGTCAACCAAAATTGCCAGTAAGTTAATGTAAATTTTACAGTAATTTGTGTACAAGTACTTAAAAGAGCACTCGGTTTTCTATTGTGGCTCCGCTACTCAAATCTGTTCAAGAAGCTCATTTAAATATGTGCAAATTTCAGAACGATGTCTTTGGTGTTCCATGGAAAACACAATCATGAGGCATTGGATTGACCTCAGGATAATTAAATGACATGTTTTCTTTTTTTAGTTCCGCTATTATAACAATAGAGTGAATTCTCATGGTCAATTCTCCAGTGTTTTCCTAATGGGGACAGACGATGTGTTCAGGTGTGTTGCTGTGACGTGTTGTGTGTTCTCCTGTTCACAGGCACTAAAGCTCAGTTTTACTGCGGTATCATTGCAATTAAAGTGACCCTCTGAGCACGCAGATATATCTGAACAGCAAAACACTTCATTTAGGTCAAAGAACTACTGTAAATCAGACTGGAGGCCGCAGTAATGAAAGTGAGAAACACAAAAATAATAGTTCCAAGTGCATATTTAGTTTCAATTAGAATCCAGAAACTAAAAAGTCAAGAACTAAAAAAAGAAAACATGTGAACAAACTACCTGGAAACAATTCTGCTCATATATCTAGTCAAGCATTCAGAAAAACAACACGGAAGTAGGTGAAACGTGCACGCAAATAATACATATAAAATCAAAATTATTATTTTCTTTGAGCGGTTATGCATGAGAGCTCTTCCTACTAAGTTTGATATGTTGTGTGTGAATCTGAATAGTATCATTAAAGTCCCCATGAAGTTAGTCGTGCTATTTCTTTTTTTATTCTGTATTGTCCCGTATATCGAGTGAATCGCTTCTGGAACAAGAACAAATGTGGGCGGGGCTTGTGTTTGTCTGTGGGTAATTGATTGGCTGGTTGCATGGTTGTGGTTTTCTATTGGCTGATCTCATGTGAGTGACAGGTTAAAGCCCCGCCCTCGTCATCAGAGAAGAGAAGAGATGCTGCAAGAGGAACTTATTCTGATTCTAGATTACAGGAACATGAATTTAACATAATAATGATCGAATCAATTATAATAGACTGCAATTTTAGGTTAGAATCATCTTTGTTATAGTGTTTGCCAAGTGACTTTTACCATTGCTTACACTTCTTCTGCCCAAAACTTTATCACACACTGTAAGTCGTCCCACACGAGAGTGATTCCTCAAACATGGAGCTTGTAGAGAGGTGTGCTATTACTTTTATAAGCAATAGGTCTTATGATTTTCGCCCAGGGCCATAGCAGAAACATATCGATTTAGTTTTCCGGGAGGCGCACACTTTATGATCTGACACATCAAGGCTAGCAACCATGTAAAAGCAATAACCACACCGACATATGTTTTTCTAAATAATACAGAAAAACATGTTGTGTTTAATTTTCACTGTTGCAGGTGCCGGCTGAGATGTAAAGCTGTGAAATCTTATTTAAGATTTACAGACACTTTCATTGCCATTTCATTACTGTTTTCCAGACTGTGGCATAATAGTGAAGTCAAGAACACTGTGAAATAAACAATTGTCAGTTTATGCCGATTATGAAGTGATCAAAACATGTAACACAAATTAAAACCTTTATATGTAATCTTTTTGCTTACTTTAGACATTCAACTACCAACTTTTAAACAATTGAAGGAGGGACATATGCTGCATATTTGTTGCTCTACTAACTAAACACACACACACACACACACACGCAAGCACACACGCATACAAGCACACATGCATAACAGCATAAACAAATACATGCACACACATGCACATACATGCATACATACATACACACACACGCACGCACGCACGCACAAATGCATGCAAACACACACATACACACACACACTAACACGCATACAAGCATGCACACACGCATACAAGCACACACACACACACATACAACATAAATAAATACACAAATACATGCACACACACACACACACACACACACACACTCACACACACCAGACACACACACACACACACACACACACACACACACACCACACACGCACACACATACTTTCATACGCATGCACGCACGCACACACGCACACACACACACACACACACACACACATACTTTCATACACACGCATGCACGCACGCACGCACGCATGCACGCACACACACACACACACACACAATTACACACACACGCACGCACGCACACACACACACACACACACACAATGCATAGACTACACACATTCATACATTCATTCATAAACATAAAATCATGAGAAGTGTTAGTGTCTCCATACTTTTGACCAGTAGAGTACATTCAATGTAAAAATTACTTCATATCAGATTGTGTATTGATATGTTTTGAGGCGGGCACATATGCATAATTCCGGCATCATATTGTGGTCAGAGTCAGCACTGACCAACACAAGCTGTAACTTATGGTCAAATCTGAGGGAGATCTAGTGCATTGTACTAAACTGGACTAAAATGTGTACTTAAAGTCAGCATGGAATGGAAGTTGCGCTAGTCATTTCTTCCCTAATGTGCCGTATATCCGAGTGAAAGTGCACTTGAGTAAAGAACAAATCTCCTAAAATGTTTCTAGGAAATGGAGTGTGTTCTCATGTGATCTGTGTGTGTGTTCAGGTGACGGAGACTCGGACGGGACCACTCGGCTGCAGCACGTATGATAACCTGGACTCGGTCAGTTCGGTTCTTCTTCAGAGTCCCGAGAGCAAACTTCATCTGCAAGGTGTGTGACTCAGTGCTTTATTATGTGACTCAGTGCTTTATTATATGACTCAGTGCTTTATTATGTGACTTAGTGCTTTATTATGTGACTCAGTCCTTTATTATATGACTTAGTGCTTTATTATGTGACTCAGTGCTTTATTATATGACTCAGTGCTTTATTATGTGACTCAGTGCTTTATTATGTGACTCAGTGCTTTATTATGTGACTTAGTGCTTTATTATGTGACTTAGTGCTTTATTATGTGACTTAGTGCTTTATTATGTGACTCAGTGCTTTATTATGCGACTTAGTGCTTTATATGTGACTTAGTGCTTTATTATGTGACTTAGTGCTTTATTATGTGACTTAGTGCTTTATTATGTGACTTAGTGCTTTATTATGTGACTTAGTGCTTTATTATGTGACTTAGTGCTTTATTATGTGACTTAGTGCTTTATTATGTGACTCAGTGCTTTATTGTGTGACTTAGTGCTTTATTATGCGACTTAGTGCTTTATATGTGACTTAGTGCTTTATTGTGTGACTTAGTGCTTTATTATGTGACTTAGTGCTTTATTATGTGACTTAGTGCTTTATTATGTGACTCAGTGCTTTATTATGTGACTCAGTGCTTTATTATGCGACTCAGTCCTATTTTATGTGACTCAGTGCTTTATTATGCGACTCAGTGCTTTATTATGTGACTCAGTGCTTTATTATGTGACTCAGTGCTTTATATGTGACTTGGTGCTTTATTATGCGACTTAGTGCTTTATATGTGACTTAGTGCTTTATTGTGTGACTTAGTGCTTTATTATGTGACTCAGTGCTTTATTATGCGACTTAGTGCTTTATATGTGACTTAGTGCTTTATTATGCGACTTAGTGCTTTATATGTGACTTAGTGCTTTATATGTGACTTAGTGCTTTATTGTGTGACTTAGTGCTTTATTATGCGACTTAGTGCTTTATATGTGACTTAGTGCTTTATTGTGTGACTTAGCGCTTTATTATGTGACTTAGTGCTTTATTATGTGACTTAGTGCTATTTTATGTGACTTAGTGCTTTATTATGTGACTTAGTGCTATTTTATGTGACTTAGTGCTTTATATGTGACTTAGTGCTTTATTGTGTGACTTAGCGTTTTATTATGTGACTTAGTGCTATTTTATGTGACTTAGTGCTTTATATGTGACTTGGTGCTTTATTATGCGACTTAGTGCTTTATATGTGACTTAGTGCTTTATTGTGTGACTTAGTGCTTTATTATGTGACTTAGTGCTATTTTATGTGACTCAGTGCTTTATATGTGACTTAGTGCTTTATTGTGTGACTTAGTGCTTTATTATGTGACTCAGTGCTTTATATGTGACTTAGTGCTTTATTGTGTGACTTAGTGCTTTATTATGTGACTTAGTGCTATTTTATGTGACTCAGTGCTTTATTATGTGACTCAGTGCTTTATTATGTGACTCAGTGCTTTATTATGCTACTCAGTGCTTTATTATGCTACTCAGTGCTTTATTATGTGACTTAGTGCTTTATTATGTGACTCAGTGCTTTATTATGTGACTTAGTGCTTTATTATGTGACTCAGTGCTTTATTATGTGACTTAGTGCTTTATTATGCGACTTAGTGCTTTATTATGTGACTTAGTGCTTTATTATGTGACTCAGTGCTTTATTATGTGACTTAGTGCTTTATTATGTGACTTAGTGCTTTATTATGTGACTCAGTGCTTTATTATGTGACTTAGTGCTTTATTATGTGACTTAGTGCTTTATTATGTGACTCAGTGCTTTATTATGTGACTCAGTGCTTTATTATGTGACTTAGTGCTTTATTATGTGACTCAGTGCTTTATTATGTGACTCAGTGCTTTATTATGTGACTTAGTGCTTTATTATGTGACTCAGTGCTTTATTATGTGACTTAGTGCTTTATTATGTGACTCAGTGCTTTATTATGTGACTTAGTAGTGCTTTATTATGTGACTCAGTGCTTTATTATGTGACTCAGTGCTTTATTATGTGACTTAGTGCTTTATTATGTGACTCAGTGCTTTATTATGTGACTTAGTAGTGCTTTATTATGTGACTCAGTGCTTTATTATGTGACTCAGTGCTTTATTATGTGACTCAGTGCTTTATTATGTGACTTAGTAGTGCTTTATTGTGTGACTCAGTGCTTTATTATGCGACTCAGTGCTTTATTATGTGACTTAGTGCTTTATTATGTGACTCAGTGCTTTATTATGTGACTCAGTGCTTTATTATGTGACTCAGTGCTTTATTATGTGACTTAGTGCTTTATTATGTGACTTAGTAGTGCTTTATTGTGTGACTCAGTGCTTTATTATGTGACTCAGTGCTTTATTATGTGACTTAGTGCTTTATTATGTGACTCAGTGCTTTATTATGTGACTCAGTGCTTTATTATGTGACTCAGTGCTTTATTATGTGACTTAGTGCTTTATTATGTGACTTAGTAGTGCTTTATTGTGTGACTCAGTGCTTTATTATGTGACTCAGTGCTTTATTATGTGACTCAGTGCTTTATTATGTGACTTAGTAGTGCTTTATTATGTGACTCAGTGCTTTATTGTGACTCAGTGCTTTATTATGTGACTCAGTGCTTTATTATGTGACTTAGTAGTGCTTTATTGTGTGACTCAGTGCTTTATTATGTGACTCAGTGCTTTATTATGTGACTCAGTGCTTTATTATGTGACTCAGTGCTTTATTATGTGACTTAGTGCTTTATTATGTGACTCAGTGCTTTTTTATGTGACTTAGTGCTTTATTATGTGACTCAGTGCTTTATTATGTGACTCAGTGCTTTATTATGTGACTTAGTGCTTTATTATGTGACTCAGTGCTTTATTATGTGACTCAGTGCTTTATTATGTGACTTAGTGCTTTATTATGTGACTTAGTGCTTTATTATGTGACTCAGTGCTTTATTATGTGACTCAGTGCTTTATTATGTGACTCAGTGCTTTATTATGTGACTCAGTGCTTTATTATGTGACTTAGTGCTTTATTATGTGACTTAGTGCTTTATTATGTGACTCAGTGCTTTATTATATGACTTAGTAGTGCTTTATTATGTGACTTAGTGCTTTATTATGTGACTTAGTAGTGCTTTATTGTGACTTAGTAGTGCTTTATTATGTGACTTAGTAGTGCTTTATTATGTGACTCAGTGCTTTTTTATGTGACTAAGTAGTGCTTTATTGTGTGACTCAGTGCTTTTTTATGTGACTTAGTAGTGCTTTATTATGTGACTCAGTGCTTTATTATGTGACTTAGTGCTTTATTATGTGACTCAGTGCTTTATTATGTGACTTAGTGCTTTATTATGTGACTCAGTGCTTTATTATGTGACTTAGTGCTTTATTATGTGACTCAGTGCTTTATTATGTGACTCAGTGCTTTATTATGTGACTCAGTGCTTTATTATGTGACTCAGTGCTTTATTATGTGACTTAGTGCTTTATTATGTGACTCAGTGCTTTATTATGTGACTTAGTGCTTTATTATGTGACTTAGTGCTTTATTATGTGACTCAGTGCTTTATTATGTGACTCAGTGCTTTATTATGTGACTCAGTGCTTTATTATGTGACTCAGTGCTTTATTATGTGACTCAGTGCTTTATTATGTGACTCAGTGCTTTATTATGTGACTTAGTGCTTTATTATGTGACTTAGTGCTTTATTATGCGACTCAGTGCTTTATTATGTGACTCAGTGCTTTATTATGTGACTTAGTGCTTTATTATGTGACTCAGTGCTTTTTTATGTGACTTAGTGCTTTATTATGTGACTCAGTGCTTTATTATATGACTCAGTGCTTTATTATATGACTCAGTGCTTTATTATGTGACTCAGTGCTTTATTATTTGACTTAGTGCTTTATTATGTGACTCAGTGCTTTATTATGTGACTTAGTGCTTTATTATGTGACTCAGTGCTTTATTATGTGACTTAGTGCTTTATTATGTGACTTAGTGCTTTATTATGTGACTCAGTGCTTTATTATGTGACTTAGTGCTTTATTATGTGACTCAGTGCTTTATTATTAGACTTAGTAGTGCTTTATTATGTGACTTAGTGCTTTATTATGTGACTCAGTGCTTTATTATTAGACTTAGTAGTGCTTTATTATGTGACTTAGTGCTTTATTATGTGACTCAGTGCTTTATTATTAGACTTAGTAGTGCTTTATTATGTGACTTAGTGCTTTATTATGTGACTCAGTGTTGCATTAATGCTGCACAAAGAAAGACATGAAGAATAAAACGTAATGTAATGAACATGAACACGATGATTGAGAGTGAAATAAGGTCAGATATCTCGCTGTAATTGTGAACAGTGTTCGCTGAGTTTTAAGGGTGCTGACAGCTGAGTTTATCACAGACGTTTAGGCCGACCCAAAACCTCCCCAAGGGTCAAGCAACTCCTGGGATTTACATAAATGACTTTCTGAGTGTGTCATCAATCCAGCTGCGTGTGTGTCACATCACAAGGAGACACAAAAACTGCAGGAATGTTTTCGTTTTTAGCATTTACACGTGAAAAAAGATCATTATGTCTTCATAATTCTAGTCTATCAGAACACACTGTTTTTGGATATGAGTCTGTGCACATCTGCTGTATTGACACGTTTGAGGGAAGAAACACACAGTTGCACAGCTGCGGCGAGACACACACATGCAGAGAAAATACATGCGTATGAGTCTGTCTGGCGGATAATACTACAGGTTACAGCAAGATCTGCTCGCCAGGGGTGACACAATCACAAGACATTTAACCAATAACTGCCAAATTGATATATATTTGGCAGTTATTCGATACTTTTCTTGCAATTTCCATCTCTGGCGAGCAGATCTTGCTGTGACCTGTAGTATATATATATATATATACGAGAGAGAGAGAGAGAGAGAGAGAGAGAGAGAGAGAGAGAGAGAGAGAGAGAGAGAGAGAGAGAGAGAGAGAGAGAGAGAGAGAGAGAGAGAGAGAGAGAGAGAACGGTAATCATTTGTTGTAATTATGACTGTTTAACTCATCATTTTGGGGGTTTATGTCATAGTTTTGAATCATGTCATAATTATTACATATTTATTATGATTTTTCCATGTCAGAATTATGACTTTCTTGTAATTTAGACTTATCAATTTAGAATTTGTCAATAATTTAGAATTTTATGTTTATTGTCATACTTTTTTAAATTTAGCATGTTTTTTTCATGTCATAATTATGACTTTTTTATCTCAGAATTCTGAATATTATGATATAGTGAATATTTGTCATAATTACATTTTTTCATGAAATTTATCATAATTACATATTACATAATGACTTTTTTAAAAATAAATTTTGACTGTTTTTATCTCATTATCCAAAAGTTGTCATAGTTTTTATTAATTGATTTTTGTCACAATTTTGACATCTAATTTTTCTCTCGTGTCAATTTTGTGTTAATAATAATAGGGTTAAAGTAAATGTAAGTGAAATTGACAGAACATATATTTCTTCTTTTCCATGTTTGTATGGACTTTTTTTTTTTTTTGCATATTTATTTTTCCTCTGTGATGAATTTGTGACTCTTTTCTTAAATCCTACCAGCTCAAAAGAGTCATTCGTTCATGCACTGCACTACAGTGGTCATTGTGTATTCATCTGTTTGAATGATGTCATTTAATATAAACACGTACTAAAGCCACTCGTTACTAAATATGTTAAGAACTCTATAAAAACTCCACAGTAACCATCTGTGACAACTACCAACCACCTAGTAACACCATAGCAACCACCAAAAATACCATATCAACCACCCTTAACACCCTAGCAACCGCCTAGAAACGCCCTAGCAACCACCCAAAATACCCTAGCCACCACCCAGAACACCTTAGCAACTGCCTATCAACCACCAAGAACACTCTTGAAAAACCCAAGCATTTCATTTCATTTCATTATTTATTTGTAGAGCACATTTAAAAACAACCCATGGTTGACCAAAGTGCTGAACAAGACAGAATAATCGAAACAGGGATAATACAGTATAATAAAATTGCAAAAACAGATAATGCAGTATACGAGCAGTAGAATAAATAGTACATTACAAAGAAGAGAAGAGAGACGGTTAAGTATCCACATTAAGAAAGTGGTTTTTAAGCTTCAGTTTAAAAGAGGCAAATGACGATACTGTTCTGATTGATGATGGTAGGCTATTCCATAATTTGGGGCCTGCTATTGCAAAAGCTCGGTCACCTCGATGTTTCAATCTTGATCTGCGCACCGAGAGCAGTCCAAGGTTACTAGACCTAAGAGACCTGGGTGGGTTGTGGAAGTGTATAAGGTCAGCCAAGTACCCTGGTGCTAGGCCGTGTAGTGATTTAAAAATAAAAACTAAAATTTTAAACTCTATTCTCTGTTTTACTGGTAGCCAGTTTAGGGAAGTTAAAATCGGTGTAATGTGTTCGAACTTTCGACTACCGGTCAACAACCTGGCAGCAGCATTCTGTACTAGTTGGAGGCGCCCGATAGATGATTGATTTGCTCCAAGATAAAGTGAGTTACAATAGTCGATTCGTGAGGTGATAAACGCATGGATGACTATTTCAAAGTTTTTTGGGGAAAGAAAAGATTTAACTTTTGCAAGACGTCTTAAATGAAAGAAACATGACTTAACAACAGAGTTGATTTGTTTATCAAACTTAAGGCCTGAATCGAACAAGAAGCCTAGATTTTTAGCAGATGAGGTAACGTGCAGATTTAACTCATCCAGGTCTAAGGTACCGAGGTCGAAGCGATCGTTTGGACCAAACAGTAATACTTCCGTTTTATTCTCATTTAAAGTTAGAAAATTTTGTTCAAGCCATAGCTTCACTTCCTGAAAGCATGCAAGCAGGACTTTTAATGTGGTAGAGTTATTTTGTTTAAATGGGAAGTACAGTTGGGTGTCGTCGGCGTACAGATGGAATGATACTCCATGTTTAGAAAAAATGGAACCCAATGGTAAAATGTATAAGAAGAATAGTATCGGAGCTAGAATAGAACCCTGCGGTACACCGCAGAACAGATGTGCTGCTGAGGAAGTGCGATTTTCAATGCTTACAGAAAATGTTCTGTTAGTTAAAAAAGACTTAAACCAGTTTAACACGGTGCCGTGAATGCCTAAACTTTTTAGTCGAAAGATAAGAATTGAGTGGTCAACCATGTCGAAAGCAGAGCTAAGATCTAAAAGGACAAGGGCAACAGCACTCCCATTATCTGTAGCCAGCATAATATCATTGGTGACTTTCAGTAAGGCTGATTCGGTGCTGTGTAGTTTCCTGAATCCTGATTGGAATTTATCATATAGTGAATTTGTACTCAGAAAAGAATGTAATTGAGTGAGAACAACTTTTTCCAAGATTTTCGAAATAAATGGGAGATTTGAAATTGGCCTGAAATTACTTAAATCAGATGTGTCAAGATTAGATTTTTTCAGTAGGGGAGTGACTGAAGCATGTTTTAGGCAGTCCGGGACCGTACCAGTATTCAAACAGGTGTTAATAAAAAATTGGAAATCAGGCCCTATTATATTAATAATTAGTTTAAAAAAGTGTGATGGAATAATATCATTTGGGCATGAGGTAGGTTTTAGGTGTTCAACAATCTCTCTGCAAGTGGATAGAGAAATTGGGTCAAACATGCTCCAGGTAGAAGAGCACCTCACTTCAGGAAAAACAAGCGAGCTTTGTGTTATTTGTGGTCTTAACCTTTTTGTTTTTGAAACAAAAAAAGATAAAAAGTTTTCACATAGAGAATCAGACACATCAGTAAAAACAGCAACCACAGGGTTTAGGACAAAGTCAATTGTGGAAAATAGAGTTCTAGGTCTATGAGAATTTTTTGAGACAACTTCTGCAAGATATTTTGATTTAGCAGACTTAACAGCTTTCTGGAAAACATGAAGAGATTCTTTTAAAATCTCATACGATACCTGCAGTCGGTCCTTAAACCATTTGCGTTCTGCTCGTCTACAATTTTGTCGGAGTGAACGGATAAAATCATTAATCCACGGTGAAGATTTCTTGATGGACCGTTTAGGTTTTAAGGGAGCAATTTTGTTAACAATGTCCAAGCAGGTACTACTGAAAATATTTAAATATGCATCAGCGTCTGTGTTTTCAGTGATCTGTCTCATGGTTTGTAGTTCGTTAGCTGATTCATAGGCAATGGAAAAGTCATCACTGGCTGTGGATGAGAAATAACGAACCCAGCGTGCTTGCGCAGGTTTCGGATTTGATCGACATAATTGGGCAGTTGTAAAAGTCACAGATTTATGATCAGAAAACCCATTGTCTCTTATCTCCATATCCATGATGGTAAGTCCATGAGCAAAGACCAAGTCCAGGATATGGCCATGAACATGTGTGGGATATTGTACATGTTGAGAGAAGTTAAGAGAGTCCAATAGATTACAAAACTCTTTGGTTAGCAGCTTACTAGGACAGCAAAAATGAATGTTAAAATCACCAAGCAATAGAATTCGGTCATACATTGTAACTACATTGCCCAGAAAGTCCGCAAACTCATTCAGAAATAAATTATTGAACTGAGGGGGCCGGTACACAACTGCACATAGTATGGGATTTTCCGTGTTCATTAAGGACAATTGCACTTCAAAACTCGCATAAGCGTCGGTCGGAATGAAGCGGCCCTGAAAGGAGTTTTTGTAAACAAAGGCCAGACCTCCCCCGCGACCAGAGGATCGGGGAGAGTTATGGAATAAGCAGTTTTGAGGAACCAATTCAGAAAAGGGACTTAAGTCCCCCAATTTAGTCCAGGTTTCTGTCATAAACATGAAATCCAGATTCTGTGAGATAAAAAAGTCATGCAGGATAAAAGTCTTATTTACCACGGATCGCACGTTAAGCAATGCTATCTTAAGCGGTGGGAGATCGCTCTCTGATTGAATACCTCTGTTTAGCGGGCGCAGATACTGAGGATGCACTCCACCTCGACGAGCCCGAGGAAGGAGGGACACCGTTGATACATCGAGGAAGACAGGGACAATAGGCCGAATCCAGCGGCCCCGGTGAGATATATCTTGTGAAGAATCGCAGACAGACATATCCACTCTGGCTTTAAGTCTAATAGATGCACCTCCTCGTTTACCGCGTCTTCTACGGCGTTTTTTGCGCAGAAACGTAGAGGTGTGCCGGCACAGGTGCTTTGGAATATCCATCCAGGATGATGAGGAAAACGGGTGAAAACCGCTCCATAATTCCTTGTCAATGTCGATGACTGAGCTTTTCAAATCTAACAGCATTTGCCGATCATAGATGAAGGTTGTAGGCCACATTTTGATCTCAGAGAAGCAAAGAAAACTAAAAATAATCCACAATAGAAGGAGCGACAGACGGCTTGCCAAACACAGCGGCGCCATCTTGAAAAAAAGAAAGAAAAATCAACAACACATCAACAACCAAGCAACCACACATAATACCCTAGCAACCACCCATAATACCCTAGCAACACCCTAGCAACCACCCATAATACCTTAGCAACCCACTATAAAAACCCTAGCAACCGTGCCAAATTTTGCCACTGCAAGCACTGCTCACATTTTCTTGGATGAAAACACATGTGCAAACGCTCCTCCACTCCGAGCGCTCACAGTTAAACGGATCCGCTGTGAATGCGTCAGGTTTAATGTGGAGTTTGATACGAGTGTCTTACTCGTGTTTAATCGCATGTGTCGTGATTCATGCGTTCACAGGTCTAGTTAGCCGAAGCACTCTGCTCTTTTATTTATGTGTCTTCCCTTTTGGTTAACTCACTTTTTTTGTCATAATGTGGAATATGAAATATACTTGTTAGAAGCATTACTAACACATGTGAGGGTTCGAGTAGCCCAACTTTGATACACACGTCATTCCGCTGAATAAAACATCCAGTCGCGAGCGCGCGATCACAGTCACGTCTTCATCTGGATGCTGTTCATCTGCAAAATTATGAGATACTAGGTAAGAATGATGACTTACAAATTAAGAAATTTCTGAAAAAAACTACATTTTATGCCATAGTTGGCTTTATCTCATAATTTTGATTTACTGTCAATTTGTACTTTTGTATCATAAATATGACTTTTTATATAATAATTATAAGTTTAATGTCCTAGTTTTAAATTATCATAATATGATTATATTTTGATACAGATTTTTTGATTTTTTAAACTTTTCAATTTTGACATTTTGTGATAATTATGACTTTCTTGTCATTTCGATTTTTCAATTTGGACTTTTCCTCTTATTATGAGTTTTTATTTCAGAATTTTTATGTTGTAATTATTAAATTTGTTCCTGTTTTTTCATGTCATAATTATGACTATATCATAATTTCAACTTTTTATTTTAGAATTTTAGTTGTCAGAATATGTCATAATTTTGACTAGAATTTCAATTTTATTTTTAATAATTGTTGGTGAAATTGGTGGTGAAAATAACAAATGAGATAGGAAGAGAGCAGCTGACTGACAACCACCACAGTTTACACAGGTAAATCTGAAATTATTAACAAACACAAACACAACTTTTCACAGAAAACACAAAAGAAATGAGTGAATATAACTTAATTTCCTTTCATAAACAGCTGGACGATGCACCATTCTTGTGTTTATGTTTACTGTGCATGTCTTGTGCTTGCTCTGAGACACTCTCAAAGTTATTTTTTTGTTATTTTGTGTTGGTCCATTTCACCCTGCACAACACTTCTTTAGTAACTGTGGCGTAATGCAGAGGTTTAAATATAAATCCCCTGCTCTAAACAGTTCTAGAAGGGCAGAATGAAACTGCAAGGTGTTTAAGTTTTCAGGATTTTTCCCAGCAGAGACTGAAACACAGAGTCTGAGAGAACAGCTGGAGAAACTGATTATCAAGCGCTTTCTGAGGACAATCGCAATGTGTTTTGTTCTGTTCATCCTCCAACTTTTGCTTTCTCCAAATTGCAACGTCAGTGTTGGTGTCCGAGTCTTCGGCACGGCCCTCTCGGGTCCACACTATATTCAGATCTGATTCTGCTGTAGCATTGCATTGTGGGATACACTATTTTGTGATGTGTATTCTGTTGTTTATGTTGGTAAATGCATCAGGTCATTACTCTATGCAAGTTGTGTTCTCATATTTACACACTCGCACAGATTTGTACGAATTGGTCGTGAGATAGAGTTGGTTTTTCACGAAGGATGTTCTCGGTCACTAAAGTGCCTTGCATTACAGTTTTTTCCAACTGCTTACACACGGTTTCAAAACTATGTCACCTTTTTTCAAAACTCCACACACAATTACCAAAACTCCACACACAATTACCAAAACTCCACACACAATTACCAAAACTGCACAAACAATTACCAAAACTCCAGACACAATTACCAAAACTGCACACACAATTACCAAAACTCCACACACAATTACCAAAACTCCAGACACAATTACCAAAACTGCACACACAATTACCAAAACTCCACACACAATTACCAAAACTCCACACACAATTACCAAAACTGCACAAACAATTACCAAAACTCCAGACACAATTACCAAAACTGCACACACAATTACCAAAACTCCACACACAATTACCAAAACTGCACAAACAATTACCAAAACTGCACACACAATTACCAAAACTGCACACACAATTACCAAAACTCCACACACAATTACCAAAACTCCAGACACAATTACCAAAACTGCACACACAATTACCAAAACTCCACACACAATTACCAAAACTTCACAAACAATTACCAAAACTCCAGACACAATTACCAAAACTCCACACACAATTACCAAAACTGCACAAACAATTACCAAAACTCCAGACACAATTACCAAAACTGCACACACAATTACCAAAACTGCACACACAATTACCAAAACTCCACACACAATTACCAAAACTGCACACACAATTACCAAAACTGCACAAACAATTACCAAAACTGCACACACAATTACCAAAACTGCACACACAATTACCAAAACTGCACACACAATTACCAAAACTCCACACACAATTACCAAAACTCCACACACAATTACCAAAACTCCACACACAATTACCAAAACTCCACACACAATTACCAAAACTGCACACACAATTACCAAAACTCCACACACAATTACCAAAACTGCACACACAAATACCAAAACTGCACAAACAATTACCAAAACTGCACACACAATTACCAAAACTGCACACACAATTACCAAAACTGCACACACAATTACCAAAACTCCACACACAATTACCAAAACTCCACACACAATTACCAAAACTCCACACACAATTACCAAAACTGCACACACAATTACCAACACTCCACACACAATTACCAAAACTCCACACACAATTACCAACACTCCACACACAATTACCAAAACTCCACACACAATTACCAAAACTCCACACACAATTACCAAAACTGCACACACAATTACCAAAACTCCACACACAATTACCAAAATTGCACACACAATTACCAACACTCCACACACAATTACCAAAACTCCACACACAATTACCAACACTCCACACACAATTACCAAAACTGCACACACAATTACCAAAACTGCACACACAATTACCAAAACTCCACACACAATTACCAAAACTCCACACACAATTACCAAAACTCCACACACAATTACCAAAACTGCACACACAATTACCAAAACTGCACACACAATTACCAAAACTGCACACACAATTACTAAAACTGCACAAACAATTACCAAAACTGCACACATAATTACCAAAACTGCACACACAATTACCAAAACTGCACACACAATTACCAAAACTGCACACACAATTACCAAAACTGCACAAACGATTACCAAAACTGCACACACAATTACCAAAACTGCACACACAATTACCAAAACTGCACAGACAATTACCAAAACTGCACACACAATTACCAAAGCTGCACACACAATTACCAAAACTCCACACACAATTACCAAATCGCCACACACAATTACCAAAACTGCACACACAATTACCAAAACTGCACACACAAAATACAAAATGCCTCACATCTCCTTTGAAATGTAACACTGCATTTAAAATGCCATAAACACACGTCAGAATGAAGCATTTGCATCAAATGGCAAACACTTCTTTCATAATAGTAAATGTTTGGATATACCACTGTTGCTCTAAATCTAAAGCTCTTTGGTCTTTCATAGGCTTATATCTACACTTCAATGTTCTACAGTGGCATCCCTTAACGGTCATTTCCCTAAGTATAACTTAAGGTTTGGAAATCTTTGAAAGCTTTGCAAGAATTGTTGCAAGAATACCGATTTGATCGACGCAAAATATTTGACATCGCTAACAAACTGGACGGCGCCCTGTTGGTCAGTTTTGTAATCGTTAGGTCTTAACACTGTACAGCAATACAGCGAACTCTTCACCACGATGCGGTGCATACAATCTTAAAAGCGTAGTCTTGCTTAAACTTCCTGTACCTGTTTTGTTGGCTTCTTTCTTATTTTCATTTTTTTTATGGACTTCCTGAACTGTCCTCGTCACATCAAGATTCCTTGCATACATTTTTCTGTTATTTCTTCCCACTGTCTCTGTTTTTTCGCCCCTGCAGTATCATACTTAAAGTGTGTATGTCAGGTTAAATTTGTAATTATGATTAACACAAAATAGTTAGGGGAAATACACGTTTGACAAGTTGATGTATTGTTTTGTATGTTTTTCGATTCCTAAAGGCAGAATATAAGATGAAAAAGTTCGTTATTTTCAGTCCTCACTTAAAACTGCTCCTCATTCCAAACGAATCGTTTGACGTCATATGAGGGAGACGTCTCCCCAGCTCGCTGAGTTGTGTTGATAATTGCACGAGTGATAGAGCGAGAGAATTAGTGATTAGGACATTTATTTAGTTATTTGGTTAGTTATTTAAGTTCGGTAGTTAGTATATGCAGGCATATTTTCACGATGGTGAATTACTGCGTTTGTGCTGGGTGCAAAAACACCGTTAAAACCGGTCACAGAGTCCACTGTGTTCCGTGCCTGGGTGGGTCAACTTTGTTCAGACCAAACGCGCCGACTTCAGTGCTGCTTCGGTATCTGAGACTTCGGTCATTTGCAGCGCCCATTTCACTGAGAAGGACTACGGTTGGAGATCTCATGAGTTATAAAATGGGATTTAAAACCCGAGTGAGACTGGCAGCTGATGCGGTGCCTACGGTGTATGCTACTGTAGTAGAAGCAGTCGATCGCGCCCGCGCCTCTCTCTCTCTCCCCCACACACACACACACACACACACACACCAACCAACATATTACAGCATTGCAATCTTGACATCGCCTGTGTTCATTATAGCCACGGAGCTTCAGAGCTAAGGCGGAGCTACAGATTAGGTGTCCCTAAATAACCCGCGTATCTAACAGTAGTTCCGCATTAATACGATCAATACGAATACATACCGTTACGCCTATACTTACCAGACACCTGACCAACTCTCCACTGGTTTTCTTCACACCAGATATTTATGTTTCTTCGATAAAAAATATTTACATTTCTGTTTGGCTCCTCATCTGTCTCCCGCCTGGGAGGCTCAAAAGTGTATGGCTGTGGGCCATCGTAGGTTTGAGGGGGATTCTGCATCTCCTCAGACTCAAAACTCTCCATACTTCAATAGAACTGTGTCGGCACGTCTCCCTCATATGACGTCACAGCTCAGCTGCGTTTTAAAAATATGATATTGACAGAAATGGCTATAAAGCTTATTGTAGGGCAGTTACAGTAATAATTTTAATGATGATTACATTTTCACTCAGACATCTAAACCTTATTTAATATATCTAAAAAAAAATGAATAACCTGACATACACACTTTAAGGGAAAACCTTAAGGTGCAACCGGGCACAGTCTCTCTCTCTCTCTCTCTCTCTCTCTCTCTCTCTCTCTCTCTCTCTCTCTCTCTCTCTCTCTCTCTCTCTCTCATGATTGACACGGACTGAGATTTAACACACTTTCATGAGCGAGACGTCCACGATCACGTCGTCTGTCGCCTCCATTAGATCTCCGTCTCCTGCGTCTGCATCTCTTAATGAATTAGGAAAGGTCACTTTGAAGGAATTGTTGTGGCCATTAATAAAATTGCCTTGCAATCCTCTGACTGCAGTCTAGAGCAGGTAATAATCCTGATGGGAATATCGGAGGAGGGAGGATCCGGACGCTTGAGGAAATCTGTAAACAAGATGAACAATCGCAATTGCCTCAATGACTTCATTTCAGAAAGCACCTGACGCAATAACTTAGCCAGAAACAAGAAGCCTGTCATCGTTTACTCACCCGTCATGTCAAACCCTAGAGATGTTTAGCACAGGCGTTCCCAACGGGGGGTCTGTAAAGTAATTGCAGTGAGTTGTGTTGAATGTAAAATTTAAATAAATAAATGTGGCTGCACAGTTAATCAAAATAAAACTTAAATTGTAATGGTTTAATTTTCAAACCAAAGGCTGTGATTCAGTGAAAGAAGTATTTAGTGTGTAACGCTGCACGCTTCAGGGTGAAGAGTGTGTTCATGAACACGAATTATAATACAGGGTTTTTTAGTTGCTCAGTTCACAGTAAATGTTCTCGAACTCTAAATCTCCTCTCTGACTCCATCTCTGTGTGCAGCGAGATATGCTTTCTGCCAACGCATTTTATTTACACAATCACATAATTTACTATTTCTGTGGATAGAAGTTTACAGCGTTTACTCCGCCAAAATAATTATATCTGTCTGTCATCTATCCATCCATCTATCCATCCATCCATCGTTGTATATCATTCCATCTATCCATCCATCCATCCATCCATCCATCCATCCATCCATCCATCCATTGTTGTATATCGTTCCATCCGTCCATCGTTGTATATTGTTCCATCCATCCATCCATCCATCCATCCATCCATCCATTGTTGTATATCGTTCCGTCCGTCCATCCATCCATCCATCCATCCATCCATCCATCCATCCATCCGTCCATCGTTGTATATTGTTCCATCCATCCATCCATCCATCCATTGTTGTATATCGTTCCATCCATCCATCCATCCATCCATCCATCCATCCATTGTTGTATATCATTCCATCCATCCATCCATCCATCCATCCATCCATCCATCCATCATCCATCATCCATCATCCATCCATCCATCCATCGTTGTATATCGATCCATCCATCCATCCGTCCATCGTTGTATATTGTTCCATCCATCCATCCATCCATCCATCATTGTATATTGTTCCATCCATCCATCCATCCATCCATCCATCCATCCATCCGTCCATCCATATATCGTTGTATATCATTCCATCCATCCATCCATCCATCGTTGTATATCATTCCATCCATCCATCCATCCATCCATCCATCCATCCGTCCATCGTTGTATATTGTTCCATCCATCCATCCATCCATCCATCCATCCATCCATCCATTGTTGTATATCGTTCCATCCATCCATCCATCCATCCATCCATCCATCCATCCATCCATTGTTGTATATCATTCCATCCATCCATCCATCCATCCATCCATCATCCGTCATCCATCCATCCATCCATCTATCGTTGTTTATCGTTCCATCCATCCATCCATCCATCCATCATCCGTCATCCATCCATCCATCCATCTATCGTTGTATATCGTTCCATCCATCCATCCATCCATCCATCCATCCATCCATTGTTGTATATCATTCCATCCATCCATCCATCCATCATCCGTCATCCATCCATCCATCCTTGTATATTGTTCCATCCATCCATCCATTGTTGTATATCATTCCATCCATCCATCCATCCATCCATCCATCCATCCATCCATCCATCCATCCATCCATAATCCGTCATCCATCCATCCATCCATCCATCCAACCATCCATCGTTGTATATCGTTCCGTCCAACCATCCAATATTTTGTTTATTTGCATGTCATCTTTAACCAACATAAGAGATCTATGAGTATGAGAATGTATCCTTAAATAATTGAAATATAACCTAAAATATCTGGGGGTACTTCAAGTAAATATTACAATTTTTTACTAAACCTTTAGAATAATATCAATGCTGCTCTTTCCTAACCAGTGAGGAGACTATCTAATGGTGGTTGAATAATTAATTGCTTCTCACACAAGCCACATATTAGGGCTTCA
Source organism: Phoxinus phoxinus (assembly GCF_949152265.1). Taxonomy (NCBI): domain Eukaryota; kingdom Metazoa; phylum Chordata; class Actinopteri; order Cypriniformes; family Leuciscidae; genus Phoxinus; species Phoxinus phoxinus. Next base: position 46,667,755 of record NC_136878.1, on the reverse strand, counting down.
GAGGAATTGGAGTATAGCACACATATTGACTATTTTTATTATTATTATTTACTTCTTTTTGTCCTTTCTGAATCTTCTCACACTCCTGGTCACTGTTTGCTTTCCCCGTATATGTAAAAGAGCAGCGTGGACATTCTGCTCAGCGTCTGCTTTTCTGCTCACAGAAGAAAGAGAGTCATACGGCATACGGGTCATGAAATGTGGACAGATCTTTTACGTTTGGCTGAACGAACCTTTTAAAGGGATGTTTTTGAAGGTCTGGAGATGGAGATCTTTACAGGTCAGTGGAGTTTGGAGGACTCGCTCTCTCTGTTCGTCCCGCTTCAGAATAATGAGCTGGTGGCTATTTTAAAAGTTCAGCATTACAGTATTTCAGAAACAGCCTCAAAGCGTCGAGAATCAAATGTGACATTTTCCGTTTGACACACAGGCTCTCTGACATCTCCGTCGTGACTGTAAAAGTACATGATGTCACAGTTAAAACATGCGTCTCTGTTTTTCAAGCATATTTATATATATAATTTATGTATATATATATATATATATATCATTTATGCAACGGTTAGTTTCGGTTCCACTAATAGTATTGGATAAGCGGCGATCAGCACTGAAGCTGTTTTTGTGTTTCATCCAAGTAAAAAATATTATCACTGAATCAAACAATATACAGATGAAACTCGAAAAATTAGAATATGGTGCAAAAGTTCATTTATTTCAGTAATTCAACTTAAAAGCTGAAACTTATATATTATATAGACTCATTGCATGCAAAGTGAGATATTTCAAGCCTTTATTTGTTATAATTATGAAGATTATGGCGTACAGCTTATGAAAACCTTTTCACAATATTAAAATTTTAAATTTGGGGTTTTCATAAGCCATAATCATCAAAATTATAACAAATAAAGGCTTGAAATATCTCACTTTGCATGCAATGAGTCTATATAATATATTAGTTTCACATTTTAAGTTGAATTACTGAAATATAGGAACTTTTGCACCATATTCTAATTTTTCGCGGTTCACCTGTACATTATTTTATTCCAACAAAGCTAATTTTATAGATTAAATCAGATAGAAGTAGCTGTTTAGGGTAATAATTGTGATTGAGAAATATAATAATTGAGAAATAATGATCCAACATTGTGATGCATCACAACTGCGCCAAACTTCTCTTTAACACTTTGATTCAAGTTTGTTTGGTTTATCATAAGAAATTATTAAAATAATTACTTCATTAATTGCAGTGCACTGTAAAAAAAAAAAGTTTGGGGTCAATCATTTTTCTAAAAAGTTCTGCTCACCAAGGCTGCATTTATTGGATCAAAAATACATGAAAAAAGTGAAATAATATTACATTTTAAAATAGCAGTTTTCTATGTGAATAAAAACACTCTAAAAATGCTGGGTTGTTTCAACCCAATTTTGGGTCAAATATGGACAAACCCAGCCGTTGGGTTAAATTTTTTAATTACATTTTAACCCAATGTTTGGGGTTTGTCCATATTTGACCCAAAATTGGGTTGAAACAAGTTAAGCGTACTTTACTATAGACCAACGCTACTTTTGCGTCATCGAAGGGTAACGCCCCTTTTTGGGGGAAAACAAACGGATTCCCCTGAGAACAGAACTCGCTCTAGATCTGCAAAGTTTCTTAAAAAGCAAAAATGGCACAAACATACACACTCTCTTTGCCGGTCGAGGACCGTGAGCGGTATTTAAAGAGTAAGTAGCCTATTTTTTTTGTCATTAACACACTCACAGTATGACAAACTAGACGATGAGGCCATGTCAAAAAGAGTCGGTGGTTTGCTTGGATCATATTTCACTTGATTTATTTTAAGCTATTGACATAGTTTTGTTATCAACTAGCTATACTAGTTAGAAAGACGAAGCTGCTAGCAGCTAACGTTAAAGTTACGTGATTAGCTCTCACTAGGCACGCTACCTTGGCCATGGGTGTAGATTTGGTTTGAACATTGGGGGGGTTTTCATGTGATCATGGTATAAATATTGGGGGGGTTGTGGGGGGGTTGTAATGCATAGATTTAAATATTGGGGGGGTTATGTCCCCCCCAACCCCCCCACAAATTACGCCCCTGACCTTGGCTGTTAACTGATTTTACTGTTGAAATAGTGGCAGTCCCACTCACGGTCCTCGGCCGGCAAAGAGTGTGTATATTTGTGCCATTTTTGCTGTCAATAAACTTATTAGAGCGAGTTCTGTTCTCAGGGGAATCCGTTTGTCTTCCCCCAAAAAGGGGCGTTACCCTTCGATGACGCAAAAGTAGCGTTGGTCTATAGTAGTAATCATCACTCCAGTCTTCAGTGTCCCATGATCCTTCAGAAATCAGTATAATATGATGCACAAGAAACATTTATGATTATAATCAATGTTGAAAGCAGTTGTGATGCTTCAGATTTTTTGTGGAAAACATGATTTTTTAAAATTTATTTTCCAGGATTATTTAATGAATATAAAATAATTTAAGTGAAATAAGAATATTTTGTAACATTGAAAATGTCTTTTCTATCACTTTTTTAGTGTCCTTGATGAATAAAATATTTTTGTTTACTAACCTCAGACATTTGGACAGTATATATATATATATATATATATATATATATATATAGTATCGTTTGTCTTGTTTTCCACTAAAATATCAAACAGGAAAATTTTAGTTGAGAAGCATAATAATGTAAGACATTTGAACAGTAATAAACATAAATGTCTGCTTGTTGAACACACCGATTGAACAGGCCAGTCGGAGCCGTGCTCATATTCAGCACAACTGTGTGATATTCCTTAAATATTTACACAGCTTCCAAATGTTTTACAGTAGAGGCAGTTTTTGCTCGCAGTCTTTTTGTTCCTTCCGTCTTGTTCTCGTTCGGAGGAAGTGGAGTGACTTTGCCTCGGGATATCTGACGGAGCGTGATAATGACATGCTGTTACATTTCCAAGCGCAATAAAATCAACTTTGCCATCGTGTCGACATCACAGACGTGCGCTAATCAGCTCGTCTGCTCCTGCGGGATCGTTCATTTTCTTATGTGGGAATGAATGCTGGAGTTCTGTGTGTGTGTGTGTGTGTGTGTGATGGAAGTGCTGTGGCCGTCATGTCGGTGTGTGTTGGCCAGATTAGACTGTAATTGTGCCCGGGAACGCAGCAGAACACACTGACCTTCAGCCCACGGTGCCCTCGGCGAGTCTGCGCTTTATTACTGAAGCGTGAGTTCCACCGGTGCGAAGGTTCACAGCGCTGGTGTCACACACTGTGACTGAGAAACACGTATCGATGAAATGCAATGAAAACATGAAGGTTTGAGCGGTAATGATATGATGATCGACTGGTAAACCAGAAAATAAAATCACTGAATAGTTGATAACTATGTAGTCACGATAACATATATGGTGTGACTTTTGCAACCAACATATTCAGACTCCTTCTCATTATCACAGATTATTCTCTATAGTTTATAAAACGGTAATAAAATATGACAGAACTCAGTTGATATTTGACAGGTTTTGTCCGTCCTTCTGTTAGACTGTCCACACATGAATTATGTTGAATATCTGTTCAATTCAACTACACAATTAGATAATACCAGTTTAGCTCAACCAGTGACCAAGCAATGCTTCATTGTGTTCAGTGTGTGTGTAAAAAGAGCATTAGCCATTACAGACAAAACACTGAAGAAAACATGATCAGCTCAAAGTGGCCCAATCATTTTTGATCCCAAATATGTATTCATTTTTACTGTATGAAGAATATTTGGGTATAATATGTCACATTTTACTTTATTTTGCTCTCCTCACTTACAGAAATTAACTATGGTGTCCTGCACACACTACACTCTTAAAAAATGCTGGGTTGTTTTAACCCAATTTTGGGTCAAATATGGACAAACCCAGCCATTGGGTTACATTTTTAAATTGCATTTTTGATCCAAAGTTTGGGTTTGTCCATATTTGACCTAAAATTGGGTTAAAACAAGCCAGCATTCTTTAGAGTGTAGTAAAAACGTCTCGGTTACGGATGTAACCCTCGTTCCCTGAGTAGGGAACGGAGACGTTACGTCGAAATGACGACGAATGGGGTTCGCTTAGAAGCCTATCCTCTTCGAATATTAATAAAACGAGCCAATGGCAAGCAAATGCCATGGGTCTGCTGAATTTGCATAGCGTAACTCCGCCCCACAGTGTGGGTATATAAGGAAGTGAGCCGGCAACATGCAGATATGTTTCTTCGCTGAAGGAGCCAAGCTGAACTCAGGCTGTTCCAGCGGTACAGCGGAAGTGGCAGGAAGACGTAACGTCTCCGTTCCCTACTCAGGGAACGAGGGTTACATCCGTAACCGAGACGTTCCCTTTCGTAGTCACTTCGAGTTACGTCGAAATGACGACGAATGGGGTTCCCAGTCCAATCACGCCACCTCGGCTGTCTTCCAGTGCCCTGCGTAAGTCTGAGCTCCCTGTCGTGAGACTAGCACGGACGAAGGACTCCTACTTAACACAGGAATACCAAGGTACACTGGGAAGCATATCACAGTGGAAATATGCAATCAGTGCCCGCCCGAAGGGGGGGGACTTAAGAAAACACATATGACCCGGAGGGGGGTGCATACGGATAACACTGGGGTGTCCAGCCCGTAGGGTGGAGTATTTCAACCCCAGGGGTGGCAGACTGGCTTGCCAAGGGAAAGACACATGCTCGAAGGAGGCTTACAGTGGAAATACACACGTGGGGGTCGCCCAGCGGGGGAACCATGCACATGGTGGCACCTAGCCAACGCGAAAGCTGCCGGAGGCATAACTCTGGCGTTGACGTCAACAGCGCTGGAGGAACTCAGGGCTTATCAGGCTCACCTGAGGAGAATATCGCACGTATCCAGTCCGTGGAGTGGAATGGCGAGCAAGCGAAGACACCTGAGCGGGTCCTAGCACCGGCTGGTTGAAGCGAGTACTCGGGAGGACACTGGCTCCACTCGGAGATTGTAGAATCTGGCGAATGTGTTGGGTGTCGCCCAGCCTGCAGCTCTGCAGATGTCTGTTAGCGAGGCGCCATGCGCTAGAGCCCAAGAGGAGGCCACACTCCGGGTGGAGTGGGCCGTCACACCAAGGGGGCACGGTCGACCTTGCTGCTGGTAAGCCAAAGCAATGGCGTCCACTATCCAGTGAGACAACCTTTGCTTGGAGAGAGCCCTTCCCTTCAGCTTCCCACCATAACAGACAAAGAGCTGGTCTGAGGTCCTGAAACATTGCGTTCTGTCTACGTAAGCACGGAGGGCGCGTACTGGACAGAGCAATGCCAAGGCTGGGTCTGCCTCCTCCAGGGGCAGCGCTTGCAGGTTCACCACCTGGTCCCGGAAGGGAGTGGTGGGAACCTTGGGCACATATCCAGGCCGGGGTCTCAGGATCACGTGAGAAAAGGCCGGCCCGAATTCCAGGCACGCTTCGTCTACAGAAAATGCGTGCAGGTCCCCTACCCTCTTGATGGAGGCCAGAGCAACCAGGAGCGCTGTCTTAATTGACAGGAACTTAAGCTCCACTGATTGCAGAGGCTCAAAGGGAGCACTCTGCAGGGCAGTTAGTACCACTGAGAGGTCCCAAGAGGGAACGAGAGGAGGGCGAGGAGGCTGTAGTCTCCTCGCTCCTCTCAGGAACCTGATGACCAGGTCGTGCTTTCCCACGGACTTACCATCAACTGCGTCGTGATGTGCGGCGATAGCGGCAACATATACTTTCAGGGTGGAGGGAGACAGCCTTCGCTCCAACCCATCCTGCAGGAAGGAAAGCACGACACTGATCGGGCATGATCTGGGGTCTTCTGAGTGAGAAGAGCACCAAGAGACGAAGAGGTTCCACTTCAACGCGTAGGCATGTCTAGTGGACGACGCTCTAGCGGAAGTGATGGTAGCCACCACCGCTGGTGGTAGGGTACTCAAACCTGCCTCGTCCCGTCCAGGAGCCACACGTGGAGGTTCCAGAGATCGGGACGAGGGTGCCAAAGGGTGCCCCGTCCCTGAGAAAGGAGGTCCTTCCTCAGAGGAATTGGCCAGGGAGGTGCTGTCGCGAGGAGTACAAGTTCGGAGAACCAGGTTCGGGTGGGCCAGTGCGGCGCAACCAATATGACCTGCTCCTCGTCCTCCCTGATCTTGCACAGGGTCTGTGCAAGAAGGCTCACTGGGGGAAACGCATATTTGCGGAGGCCCCGGGGCCAGCTGTGCGCCAGAGCGTCCGTGCCGAGCGTGCCCTCGGTCAGGGAGTAAAACTGGGCGCAGTGGGACGAGTCGTGGGAGGCAAACAGGTCTACCTGTGCGTCCCCGAACTGATCCCAAATCAGCTGGACCGCCTGGGGATGGAGTCTCCATTCTCCAGGAAGAGGCTGAAGCCGTGAGAGCTCGTCGGCTGCACAGTTCAGGTCTCCCGGAATATAAATGGCTCGAAGCGACCTCAGATGCTTCTGACTCCATAAGAGGAGGTGGCGGGCGAGTTGCGACATACGGCGGGAGCGTAGACCACCTTGTCGGTTGATGTACGCTACTGTCGCGGTATTGTCTGATCGGACTAGTACGTGCTGGTTCTTGAGCAGCGCCCGGAAGCGGTGCAGAGCGAGACGTACTGCCAGCAACTCGAGGCAATTGACATGCCATAGGCGGTGGGGTCCTGTCCAGGAGCCCGCGGCAGCATGTCCATTGCACATGGCACCCCAGCCCGTGGAGGAGGCATCCGTTGACACAACAACATGCCTGGAAACTCGTTCTAAGGGCACTCCGGCCCGTAGAAAGCTGAGGTTCGTCCACGGGGAGAAGGTCTGACGGCAGGTCGGAGTAACTGGTACTCGGAGCTTGCCCTGGTGCCATGCCCACCTCGGGACTCGATCGTGAAGCCAGTGCTGAAGCGGTCTCATATGAAGCAATCCGAGCGGCGTTACCGCGGCTGCAGATGCCATATGCCCCAGGAGCCTCTGAAAAAGTTTCAGTGGAACCGCACTCTTGCTCTGGATTTGTCTCAGGCAAGTCAGCAGTGACTGCGCGCGCTCGCTCGTAAGCTGCGCGCACATGGCGACCGAGTCGATTTCCATACCGAGAAAAGAGATCCTCTGCACGGGGCAAAGTTTGCTCTTCTCCCAGTTGACCCGAAGGCCCAGACGGACTAGGTGCCGGAGCACTAGGTCCCTGTGTTCGCAAACCTGGTCCCGAGAGTGAGCTAGGATTAGCCAGTCGTCGAGATAATTCAGGATGCGAACCCCGTGTTGCCGTAGCGGCACAAGGGCTGCCTCGACGACCTTCGTGAAGACGCGAGGAGACAGGGCCAGCCCGAATGGGAGGACCGCGTACTGGTATGCCTGCCCCTCGAAAGCAAACCGTAGAAACGGCCTGTGTCGAGGAAGAATGGAGACATGAAAGTAGGCGTCCTTCAGGTCGATCGCTGCAAACCAATCCTGTGGCTGCACACATTCGAAAATGCGCTTGGCCGTGAGCATCTTGAACGGAAGCCTGTGAAGGGAACGGTTCAAGACGCGCAGATCCAGGATTGGTCGTAACCCACCGGTTTTCTTGGGGACAATGAAGTAGGGGCTGTAGAAGCCGGACCTCATTGCGGCTGGAGGGACAGTCTCGATCGCACCCTTCGCCAGCAGGGTGGCGACCTCCGCTCTCATGACAGGGGCATTGCCACCGACCATAGTGAAGCGGACTCCCCTGAAGCGGGGAGGAGACCGCGCGAACTGAATCGCATAGCCGAGCCTGATGGTCCGCGCGAGCCAGCGGGACAGGTTGGGAAGCTCTAACCAGGCTCCCAAGGACTGTGCCAGCGGGGTCATGCGGACGACAGACGTCCCCGCGGGGGTGCAGCGAAGCGGAATGACCGGCCCGGACGTGGGTGGCATAGCGGCCCGGTGTGGGGGCACGGTCATTAGCCGCGTCCTGCCAGAGGGAGCCAGGGAAGGACCAGCGTTCCACGGGGGCGTGCTCTGGCAGGGGTCTGGCGACAGAAGGGGATGAGAGCGGCGGGGCCCGTGGGCGGCGCGCACTGTCATTCCCTTCTGGGGGCTCAGAGATGGGGATATCAGTTCTTTCTTTAACCACATTAGGGTGCTGCCCACCCGTGGGTGAGCAGCGGGGAGTGGAGAACAAAGGATTCTCCCCCGGCCCTCCACCGGGGGAAGGAGTGGTCCTGCTACCATCTCCTGAGAAGAACTGATGGCCATCTCTGAGCAGCCCGTCTCAGGAGCGCCGCTTGGCCTGGCGTTTAGCGGGGCGCGGGGCTGGAGAGGGCTGGGGCGCCTGCCTGCGGCGTCCTCCACGACGCGGCCCGGGTGAAGGCTGCTGCTGGGGCCGTGCGGGAGGGGCGGGAGCCGCGGGAGGGCGCCCTCGGCGGCGAGCAGGCTGAGGCGTCTGAACCGACGGCTGGGTGGAGGCAGCAGCGGGCCGTCGGGGCAGAATATGACGAATAGCCTCAGTCTGCTTCTGGGCGGTTGAAAACTGTTGGGCAAAATCTTCAACCGCTCCGCCGAAGAGGCCAGCCTGGGATATGGGGGCGTCAAGCAGACGAGTCCGCTCAGCGTCCCTCATATCGGCCAGGTTGAGCCAGAGGTGTCTCTCCTGGACCACACTAGTGGACATCACCTGGCCCAGGGAGCGTGCGGTCACTTTCGTCGCCCGGAGAGCGAGGTCAGTGGCGGCACGCAGCTCATTGAAGAGCCCTGGGTCAGTCCTCCCCTCGTGCATGTCCCTGAGCATCTGGGCCTGGTAGACCTGCAGAGTGGCCATGGCATGCAATGAGGCGGCTGCCTGCCCCGCAGCTCTATAGGTCTTCGCCACCAGGGTCGACGAAAACCTACAGGCCTTGGAGGGGTGCTTAGGATCACCACGGGAAGAAGCACTCTGTGGACACAGTTGCATCGCAACAGAGCGTTCAACCATAGGCACCCCAGTGTACCCGTAAACAGCCGCCTGATCGAGAGGAGGAAAGGCGGAGGAGGTCGCCGAGCGATCACGGGAAGACAAGGGTGTCTTCCAGGACCTCGAGACCCCCTCATGCACATCCGGGAAGAAAGGCATTGGGGTTGGACGCCGACGTGAATCGGCGGCCGCGCCCAAAAACCAATCGTCCAGACGCGAGCGCTCGGGGCAGGGTGGCGGATTGCACTCTAACCCGATGCTCGCGGCTGCCCGGGAAAGCATGGCCGTCAGCTCGGGATCAGGATCGGGCAATGCTGACGCGCCCGGAGGCGGCAGCACAGCCGACCCCTCATCTCCCGAGGACTCCTGCCCACCTTGTGATGCTGTGATCGACATAGCATCGTCATTAGGAGCGCCAGACGGCGCACTCGGTCCGCCGCCGACCGTTGGCCGGGACTGATCGAGCGCATCATCTGGTCGGCTCGCGGGTTGCGGCACTTGAGAGGGGGATGTGGCCCGAGGACGAATCGTCGGTTGTTGTTGCCACACCGTCACCCTCAGGTCACCCTGGCCACCAGCCGAAGTACCAGCTCTATTACTAGAGGGGGTAGATCGGGGTGTGGATGAGGGGACTCTCACTCTTTCGAGATCACTGAGTCTCGACCGTAGTGTCGCGATGGTCATGTTTCCGCAATGAAAACATGAGTCATCCACAAGCGCTGCTTTGGCGTGCTCTAAGCCCAAACACGCAAAACAGCGATTGTGCCCATCTAAATCAGACAGCCAGTGACCACAACCAGAAGGGCACGGGCGATGCATCTTTAAAAAGACGTGCCACGCGCTTTGCTCTTTTAGAGAGAAGGAGAAATCCCCGCAGATGCTGAAGCGACCAGGGAGAGAACACACACACACTGGCAGATCACTGCTCAGATCGCAGGGAATGTGCACTCGCTGGAACTCGCTGTCACACCAACACCTGGAGGGAAGCTCGTCTCGAAGAGGAATAGAGATGATACTCAGGATGGCTTGTGGAGTGAAGGATAAACTTGGCTCCGAAAGCGAAAACATATCTGCATGTTGCCGGCTCACTTCCTTATATACCCACACTGTGGGGCGGAGTTACGCTATGCAAATTCAGCAGACCCATGGCATTTGCTTGCCATTGGCTCGTTTTATTAATATTCGAAGAGGATAGGCTTCTAAGCGAACCCCATTCGTCGTCATTTCGACGTAACTCGAAGTGACTACGAAAGGGAACATATATTTCTGGTGTCTGAATAATTTTTGGTTTGACTGTAAATACACTCTAAAAAATGCTGGGTTGTTTTAACCCAATTTTGGGTCAAATATGGACAAACCCAAACGTTGGATTAAAAATGCATTATGAAAAGGTAACAAAACAGCTGGGTTAGTCCATATTTGACCCAAAATTGGGTTAAAACAACCCAGCATTTTTTAGAGTGTAGGAAATATTTTTTTATGAAATCCTGTCCAAAAATATGACATTGTAAATTGGCAAAGTTAAATCCCTGTTGTTGGCAGCAGATATGACCAAAGACGGCAGTGTGCAATGTCAAGTCAAGTCATCTTCATTTATATATCGCTTTTAACAATGTAGATTGTTTCAAAGCTGCTTTACAGAGATAAACGTATAATTTAAGGTAACAGATTGTTTTGTCTTTATAGCGGTTCTTGAATAAAGTTATTTTCCAGCTAAAGTTAGTTTTGACTGATTCACTTCCGTCGAAAGGATCATTAGTTATTAAATTAGAGACCGCTAAGACGACACCGTTCTCTCTACACACACTTTAAACTGAACCTGTGAGAAACACTGATGGCGCTCACGTGCTCATCAAGAATTCATTCTATAGTTATGTGTGTTTGAATATATGTGCGCATGTTGGTAATTCCCTACAAACCAAGCCTATACAAACTACTTGTCCTGCCTATAAATTTGATACAGAATTTTATTTCATTTTATCACTACGGGGGAGATATGCGAAATTTCCAGAATGCTTTATCTGTAGAGTGATAAAGGGAGAGGCTAGTTGGCACTTCAGCACTGCGTTTGAAATCAATGTTTTAATGTATTTATAGGTTGTAAATCCATTAGTTAGCGCATTAAGGATTGCAAATGCATCTGACTCTGAACAAGAGTCCTTCGACTGGTTGTCAATTATGAAAGCATGTAGGTTTGTGTTTTTCTTACACTTTAATATAGTTTAAATTGGACAGGACAAACACTGAAGGCTGAGCATCATGATTGAATTGTTTGAAACAAGTTCCTAGTTTCTTTTAATTTTACAGCACAGAAAGCCATTTTGCTTGCCATTGGCTCCATGACTGCAGTGCATGACGAATACATGCATTGTGGAGTATAGAGCATCGAGACCAAAGGCAGTCGAAGCGAACGCATACCACAGACGTCTCGCTGAGACGCTCATTTTCCACCTGAGAAGCGAGACGGATTGATTCGACTGTCCACGTTCACAGCTCGTGTTCTCTGTCGGGCGGTCAAAATGTGGCGTGTGTTAGCGCTATCCCAGAATGCCTCAGTCAGCCTGGGGAACTGGCTATTCGAGTGGTCTGAGAGATCATTCCTGCCCCGGAGACAGCGAGACGTAGACCAGCGCAGAATCCCAGTGTTGGAGACCCAAGATGACCCAAGACCCGGTCCAGACCCGCCAGGGGTTTACAGGCCGGGTCTGACGTCACAGATGGAGAGAGATGTAGATCATTTCACACAACACTGAGGTTGTTTTGGTTGTGAATGTAAAATTATTTGTTTTAAAGAGAGATGTTTACATCTTTAAGTCGGCATTAAGGAAGTTGCACTCGTCTTTTCTTCTCCATTGTGCCGTATATCGAGTGAATCGCTTCTGGAACAAGAACAAATGTGGGCGAGGCTTGATTTTGTCTGTGAGGAATTGATTGGATGGTTGTGGTTTGCTATTGGCTGGTCTCATGTGAGTGACAGGTTGCCCCGCCCACATCATCAGAGAAGAGAAGAGATGCGGCAAGAGGAACTTATTCTGACTCAAGATTCTGAAGCACATAAAATAAATAAATAAAAAAGACGTGCACAGATAAATCATTTATAATAAACTGTAATATTCCATTAAAAAGTAAAAACTGTCAATTTTGATTTTATGGTGGTGTTAAATCCCTCTGCAACTGATCAAATAAGAAAATTAGCAAAACAGACACAACTACTGCATTAATGAGATATGGAAATATATCAATATTATAATGAGGAATGTAGAGTGATGTAAGTAATTTACTCGATCGTTCATCAAACAAGAAAGTCATGCCAACTTTGTCATGCCAATTAGCTTATTAACCTAATTAAAGATGCATCTGTTGCATTGACTTGTGTAATACGCATGTGGCAAACATTTTGCTGCATTAATAGGTTCAGGTTTGCTGAACTTTGACGTGGGGATTTGTATCGAGACGGATCCGTCACAGCGTGACCTCTGAGAGGAGTTATGTAGTTATATGTATTTAATGTAGTTACAGGAACACACACTTTAAAGCTGCAGGTTTGCAGCATTGCAGGAAAGTGGACTACATGTTGATTATATGTTTTCAAAAATGACTAAATCAGGACAGTTGCAGTGTCCGAAGGAATTTCCCATGTTCAAAAAAGTCTAGTGTGAGCGTCCCTTAAAGACCCCCCGAAACCAAAATGTCAGTTTTTTAGCTCTTAGGATGAATAAGCCTTAATGTTAATAATACGCTGGTGTGTTCCAAAGCAATGACAAAATTCACATTTAGGAGATATAAGCATTCAAAACTTACAGTCTCTTACTTCCGCTAAAATGGATCACGGATTTTTATGACGTCATCGCTTCTCATCACATCTTCTGTCCAATCACATGCTCTCTAGAATCTGAAGCTCCGCCCCCTCTGCTATAAACACCACCTGGCCGAAGCGAGCGTGTCTGTACCTGTGCGTTCTTCAGAGTCAGCTCGTGCTCATCCGTTCCTTCAGTTAACTGTCGGAGTTACTGGAGGAACATATACTCCGGGATATAAATATATATTTGATATTCTAGACTTTCGAGATTAAAGTTGAATTTTTTTCGAGAATAAAGTCAAAATATTTCGAGAAAAAAGTCAAAATATTTTGAGAATAAAGTCGTAATATTTCAGAATTAAAGTAGAATTTTTTTCGAGAATAAAGTCGTTATATTTCGAGAATAAAGTCGTAATATTTCGAGAATAAAGTCAAAATATTTTGAGAATAAAGTCAAAATATTTCGAGAATAAAGTCTTAATATTTCGAGAATAAAGTCAAAATATTTCAAGAATAAAGTCGTAATATTTCGAGCATAAAGTCATAATATTTCTGAATTAAAGTCGAAATTTTTTCGAGAATAAAGTCAATATTTAGAGAATAAAGTCAATATTTAGAGAATAAAGTCATAATATTTAGAGAATAAAGTCGTATTATTTAGAGAATAAAGTCGTAATATTTCAGAATTAAAGTCGAATTTTTTTCGAGAATAAAGTCGTTATATTTCGAGAATAAAGTCGTAATATTTTGAGAATAACGTCAAAATATTTCGAGAATAAAGTCAAAATATTTCGAGAATGAAGTCAAAATATTTCAAGAATAAAGTTGTAATATTTCGAGAATAAAGTCAAAATATTTCGAGAATAAAGGCATAATATTTTGAGAATAAAGTCAAAATATTTCGAAAATAAAGTCATAATATTTTGAGAATAAAGTCAAAATATTTCGAGAATAAAGTCGTAATATTTCAGAATTAAAGTCGAATTTTTTTCGAAAATAAAGTTGTAATATTTTGAGAATAAAGTCAAAATATTTCGAGAATAAAGTCAAAATATTTCGAGAATAAAGTCAAAATATTTCAAGAATAAAGTCATAATATTTAGAGAATAAAGTCAAAATATTTAGAGAATAAAGTCAAAATATTTAGAGAATAAAGTCAAAATGGTTTAAAATTTGTGTTTAAAAACATAATTTAATTTGTTTGGGGTTTGTCCATATTTGAAACAATCCAGCATATTTTCAAGTGTATATAATCGTTCCTCTGCTGCGAAACCCTCTTTGTCAGGTCCCAGAAACACTGAATGAAATCTGGAGTTTCCTTTAAAACCTTTTCAAATGGAAAGAGCTGCAGATATGTCCAGTTCCATTTCCCATTAACACGGTTAATCCATATTGAAACTATTCTTCAGAAAATGAAGCTCATAAATGTGATATGGCAATAAAGCAGAACACCTGGCAGAGACACGGATGAGAAACTGCTGGGATTTTACAATGCATTCTTTTTAAAGTATTGGTATATTGATTTTTCATATATTTGCTTTCCTGTAAAAGTTTCTAGATGAACGGAAGCTTTATGGCTTTGGTTGCACAGAAGTTATTTGTAGTATAGTATTAATATGGAGGAGGAATGATGCTGAAAAACTGCTGATGATGCATTTTTCTACGGACGCTTGTTTCTGCCACTGAATAAAACATTTTAAAAGATAACTGTGACTTTATATCTCCCAATCGTGTGTTATAAAGTCAGAATTGCGAGATTTAAATATGCAATTATGAGAAAAAAGTTAGAATTGTGAGATTTAAATATGCAATTATGAGAAAAAATTCTGAATTGTGAGTTTATTTCACGTAACTGCGAGTTTATATCTCACAATTCTGACTTTATAACTTACAATTGTGACTTTATATCACAAAATTCTCAAATTATAACATACAATTGTAAACTTTTATCTCGCAATTCTCACTTTATAACACACAATTGAGTCTTTATATCACACAATTATCACTTTATAACACACAATTGAGTCTTTATATCACACAATTATCACTTTATAACACACTATTATCACTTTATAACACACAATTGCAATTTTCTATCACGCAATTCTCACTTCATACACACAATTGAGTTTATATCACAAAATTCTCAAATTATAACACAATTGTAAACTTGTATCTCGCAATTCTCACTTTATAGCACACAATTGAGACTTTATATCACACAATTCTCACTTTATAACACACAATTGAGACTTTGTCACACAATTGAGACTTTGTCACACAATTCTCACTTTATAACACACAATTGAGACTTTATGTCACACAATTGAGACTTTATGTCACGCAATTCTCACTTTATAACGCACAATTGCACGTTTATATCACACAATTCTGAGACAAAAGCCTGAATTGCTATATGTACATTCGTCATTGTCAGAAAAAAAGTCAGAATTGTGAGACTAAAAGTCACAATTACCTTTTTTATGTTTTATTCTGTGGCGAAAACATTTCCACTGATTTCTCTTTGAGTTTATACCTATAAAACTAAAGGCACAGTTCAGTAAGATACTGAGTCATACTAGAGTCAAGATCCACACTAACTCTAATGCCAATTTCACTTGAAAAGATTAGACAGTTTAGATGGAGATGTGGGTAAAAAGACTGAAAAAATGACAAAAATTAAAGCTAAACTAGCGGTCTGGAGCCGCACGGGTATATCTGTGGCAATAGCAACTATACACTGTATGGGTCACAATTATCCATTTTTCTTTTATGCCAAAAATCATGAGGATATTAAGATCATGTTCCATGAAGATATTTAGTAAATTTCCTACCGTAAACATATAAAACATGTATTTTTGTGAGTGAATGCAGCACAATCGTGAACATAAATGCTCAACTTTAAAGGAGATTTTCTCAATGTTTCGATTTTTTTGCACTCTCAGATTTTCAATAGTTGTGTTTTGACCAAATATTGTCCTATCCTAACAAACCACACATCAATGGAAAGATTATTTATTCAGCTCTCAGATGATGTAAACATCTCAATTTAAAAAAATGATGTAGTCATCGACATCAAACAGAGAGATAATGTCTTCCCGTGTTGAAAATAATGTGAGACTATGATGAGAAGGTTAATGTGTCAATCTTCACAGTGTGAAATTGCTTCTCACACTTAATTTGGAGTAAATACATGAAGGAAAATCAAGTATCAAAGCTGTAGATAAATGAATGCATGTTTTTTTATTAATTAATTTATGACATCAACAGTTAAAGACATTCCACATTCCCAGATTGTGGTGTTCGCAGATTCCAGAATTACTAATTATAGAATGGAAAAAGTTGCACTTACTTGGTTCCCAATGTCTGTGAGAGAAGCTTAGGAAATCTGCGGAAAAAATAGACATTTTAGACGAAGAAAATATAGCCTTCTTTTCATTAAGGGTTTTGGATTGTGACATTTTCATTTATACATCCACAACATCTGGTAATGCAATTAAATAATCCAACATTGGATATCGTTGCATCCATCCATTCATACATCTATCTATATCATTCCATTCATCATCCATCTATTTATCCATTCTTCATTATATATCATCCCTCCATCCATCCATTGTTGTATATCCATCCATCCATCCATCCATCCTTCCATCCATCCATCCTTCCATCCATCCATCCATCCATCCATCCATCCCTCCATCCATCCATCCATCCATCCATCCATCATCCATCCATCCATCCATCCATCCATCCCTCCATCCATCCCTTCATCCATCCATCCATCCATCCATCCATCCATCCCCTCATCCATCCATCCATCCATCATCCATCCATCCATCCATCCATCCATCCATCCATCCATTGTTCTATATTATCCATCCATCCATCGTTCTAAATTATCCATCCATCCATCCATTGTTCTATATTATCCATCCATCCATCTTTCTATATTATCCATCCATCCATCCATCCATCCATCCATCCATCCATCCATCCATCCATCCATCCATCCATCCATCCATCCATCCATCCATTGTTCTATATTATCCATCCATCCATCCCTTCATCCATCCATTGTTGTATATTATCCATCCATCCATCCATCCATCCATCCATCCATCCCCTCATCCATCCATCCATCCATCATCCATCCATCCATCCATTGTTCTATATTATCCATCCATCCATCGTTCTAAATTATCCATCCATCCATCCATCCATTGTTCTATATTATCCATCCATCCATCTTTCTATATTATCCATCCATCCATCCATCCATCCATTGTTCTATATTATCCATCCATCCATCCCTTCATCCATCCATTGTTGTATATTATCCATCCATCCATCCATCCATCCATCCATCCATCCATCCATCCATCCATCCATCCATCCATCCATCCATCCATCCATCCATCCATCCCTTCATCCATCCATCCATCCAATTAAAGTAATGAGAATCATGATTGAGAATAATGAGAATTATTTTAACAATAACAAGAACTCAATTGTGCAGTGCAACTATAACATTTTGGTCATAATTGGTAAAAAGGCTTCATATTTGTTATGCATAATCATTTATTTCTGTATTCCTTTCTTTTTTTAAATTGTGAAATGTGAGCAGGACATTTCCAGACTCACGTGTGTTTACTTATTATTCTCCGGGCGTTCTCAACTGGTGACATCAATAACTTTAGGATATCGATTTGAATAAAGATGCTCCATTCGGGGCCGATAAATAACATGAATCCAGGAGAGGGCTTCCCTAAGAGTTGTAGTTACAGTTTTTCTCAGTCGCTTTGGTGCATTTCTCACATCACTATTTACATTTGCACAACAGTTAGTTCAACCTCCACAACATTTAGTCATTTGTGCACATCATAGTAGCAGTTTCTCATTCCTTCCAACAAATTGCAAATGCTTTTGGACATGCATCAATTGCTTTCATACAACTCTCTGCTGTTTTTGAACATTATCATTTGCTTATGTGATGTCAGTCAAAATTAACTATACTTGTGAATGCTGAATAGTCATTCTATATAAAACTTATAGTCCTCCTTTCATTGCTTGAGTCATTACATACAAAAATGTTGAACTAGTTGTCAAAAGCTGTCAAGCAAATTTTACACATTTTTTAAAATCATTTTTGAGGGTGAGGGTGCGGGTGAGGGTGCGGGTGCGGGTGAGGGTGAGGGTGCGGGTGAGGGTGAGGGTGCGGGTGAGGGTGCGGGTGAGGGTGGGGTGAGGGTGCGGGTGAGGGTGCGGGTGAGGGTGGGGTGAGGGTGCGGGTGCGGGTGAGGGTGCGGGTGAGGGTGAGGGTGCGGGTGAGGGTGCGGGTGCGGGTGAGGGTGAGGGTGCGGGTGAGGGTGCGGGTGAGGGTGGGGTGAGGGTGCGGGTGCGGGTGAGGGTGCGGGTGCGGGTGAGGGTGCGGGTGAGGGTGCGGGTGAGGGTGAGGGTGCGGGTGCGGGTGCGGGTGAGGGTGAGGGTGAGGGTGCGGGTGAGGGTGAGGGTGCGGGTGAGGGTGAGGGTGCGGGTGAGGGTGAGGGTGAGGGTGCGGGTGAGGGTGGGGTGCGGGTGAGGGTGAGGGTGCGGGTGAGGGTGCGGGTGAGGGTGAGGGTGAGGGTGCGGGTGAGGGTGCGGGTGAGGGTGCGGGTGAGGGTGCGGGTGAGGGTGAGGGTGAGGGTGCGGGTGAGGGTGCGGGTGAGGGTGAGGGTGCGGGTGAGGGTGAGGGTGAGGGTGAGGGTGAGGGTGAGGGTGCGGGTGAGGGTGCGGGTGAGGGTGCGGGTGAGGGTGAGGGTGAGGGTGAGGGTGCGGGTGCGGGTGCGGGTGAGGGTGCGGGTGAGGGTGAGGGTGCGGGTGCGGGTGCGGGTGAGGGTGCGGGTGAGGGTGCGGGTGAGGGTGCGGGTGAGGGTGAGGGTGAGGGTGCGGGTGCGGGTGCGGGTGAGGGTGCGGGTGAGGGTGCGGGTGAGGGTGAGGGTGCGGGTGCGGGTGCGGGTGAGGGTGCGGGTGAGGGTGCGGGTGAGGGTGCGGGTGAGGGTGAGGGTGAGGGTGAGGGTGAGGGTGAGGGTGAGGGTGCGGGTGCGGGTGAGGGTGAGGGTGCGGGTGAGGGTGAGGGTGCGGGTGAGGGTGAGGGTGAGGGTGAGGGTGCGGGTGAGGGTGAGGGTGAGGGTGAGGGTGCGGGTGAGGGTGAGGGTGCGGGTGAGGGTGAGGGTGAGGGTGCGGGTGAGGGTGCGGATGCTGGTGAGGGTGCGGGTGCGGGTGAGGGTGCGGGTGCGGGTGAGGGTGAGGGTGCGGGTGCGGGTGAGGGTGAGGGTGCGGGTGAGGGTGCGGGTGAGGGTGCGGATGCGGGTGAGGGTGAGGGTGTGGGTGAGGGTGTGGGTGAGGGTGAGGGTGAGGGTGAGGGTGAGGGTGCGGGTGAGGGTGCGGGTGAGGGTGAGGGTGAGGGTGAGGGTGAGGGTGAGGGTGAGGGTGAGGGTGAGGGTGCGGGTGAGGGTGAGGGTGAGGGTGAGGGTGCGGGTGAGGGTGAGGGTGAGGGTGAGGGTGAGGGTGCGGGTGAGGGTGAGGGTGAGGGTGCAGGACGGGGAAGGGGAAGGGGAAGGGGAAGGGGAAGGGGAAGAAGAGGCCAAGTACATAGGCGGATCCCTGATGAAATCAGGGCTACAATTGTGGATCATGTTGTCAATCACGGCCTCACAACGGCTGAGGCTGGTCAAAGGGTGCAGCCAAATGTTGGGAGAACCACTGTAAATTCAATTATTCAAACATTTCGTCGGGAGAACAGGTGTGTATAAATGACATATCCCCCGTCTTGCTCCATACAACACACAACATCTGCAATCCCTGAGAATGAGAGGGGTCTAACTGGAGAGCATCTGAGCAAGCATGTTGTTGCATCTTGTTCATAAGCAATGGTGTCAAGACATTTCATCTTGATGACACTGACACTTTCATTGACATGAATACTTGCTTTTGAGGAATGGGCGATCCATTTTGAGCAAGTGACACGCTTTTGCAGGTTATCAACTAGGTTTTGCAGTTTGTACTAATTGTTTTGAGAACTGCATTAACTGTTGTGCAAATGTAAATAGTGATGTGAGAAATGCACCAAAGCGACTGAGAAAAACTGTAAAACGAGCCGTTTAGCGGTTAATTCACACCGTATTTCCTCTCCGACAGACACGAGGCTCTTAAGAGACGTTTGGAGACACACTTATGAGTCCACGACCGGAAAGTTGCTTTTTGTTGTTGCTAGTTTTGTTTCTCTCTTTCATACACACTCGTTCTGTTCTTGCCGGAGCCATAAGCCCATCCTGGAAGATTTATGAATACGTTAGAATAGCCTGAGCCAACAGTTTTCAAAGAAGTGGAGTGAAAATAAATTAAATAGCCCCACAGGCAATTCATCTGCTGCTTGATGGATTACATACTCATCTTCATACTCTCTCTCTCTCTCTCTCTTTCCTGCTCTCGCTTTCTTCAGAAGATTGGCAAACATTTGGCAAACAAATGAACAAACACGAAACAACTCAATTAGGACATATGTGCAACGAAGTCTGTCAGTGATGAATTGTGGATGGAAAATATGTCTGGGATTGAGGAGACAACATGATGAAAGATGATTTGTCTTTCGAGGTGACGAGATCAATGTTTCTTTCTTTCATTCTTTCTCAGGGAAAGACTGACAACATGCCCATAAATTCTGGGAAACGTTTCTGGAGTCTTGTACGAGGATTTAGGGGTCGTATCATGCATTTTGATTTAACTTTTTTTCTTTTTTTTTATACTACCCACCAAAAGTTTGGAATAAAGCCTCTTCTGCGTTACAAGGCTGCGTATATTTGATAAAGAATAAAGTAAAAATAGTGAAATATTACAATTATGTGAATATAGAGTAAAGTGTAATTTATCCCTGTGATCAAAGCTGAATTTTGTTCAGCATCATAACTCCAGTCTTCAGTGTCACATGATCCTTCAGAAATCAGTGTAATATGAATATAGATGCAAACAGTGCAAGAGAAGAGCATCGCACTGCAGAATAATCAGAGGCTCTGTTGTTCACTTTGTTAAGCAATACAGATCGAAAGCTCAGTATGACGGACAATCCAATCACGTTTAACTGCGGCGAGAGCGTCAGACTCAGTCGTTGAAGATCATTCCCCTTATAAACGCACAGTCACTGGGCATAGCTCTTCTGTAATGGTACATCATTTAAAAGATTGATGCCACTATCCTCATATTCGGCTCTCGGGTTGCCAGGCATCCAGCGGACTGATGAAATCCTTCCTCGCTGACCCTGAGGTCAACTCTCAATCTGAGGTGGTCAATCAAGAGTGAGTTTCTATTTGGACTAGTGGGGCAGATAAATCAGCCATTTCCCTCCTCCTTGAGACCGGCTCTGACAGTAAATATATTTTCGTAGCCCTCATCCTCCAAAGCAATTTCAAGATGCTCTGTTTTTATATTGATTCGGCATTCGTTTTCTGATGCTCGCGACCGTCCTTTCAAGCGTTTATTTACACCCTGAAATAATTTGGAGCAAAAATAATGAGACGGGCGTCATCTCAGCTTTGCAGGAAACTTTACTGAACAAAATTTTTGATGATAAACAAAACAACGTTGAAAGCATAAAAATAACTCCAGCTCAGCCTCCTTCCTAATCACTCGCGCCACTGCTCATGGGTAATTTGGTTCGTTTGCATATATTGTAAAAGTTAACAACAAAACGATCACAAACATTAAAGGAACATGCTGACTTTTTGGGACTTTATCTCATCTCCGTGCGTGCCGTAACTCTGACTGACGCACACACCGCTAGCCTAGCTTAGCACAAAGACTGGAGGTAAGTGTTGCGCTAATCAATCCGCAGAAGTAGCAGAAGATGGCTGTTTCTCATGTGACCTTGTTATTTGTACACACTGTGACTATACAAATCACAACATGTAAAAAGGAAAATGTTGGCGTTATTTTGTCACTTATTGGGAGCAGTATGCTAGCTGGAGCCATTTACCTCCAGTCTTTGTGCTAAGCTAGGCTAGCGGTGCGTGTGTCAGACAGATTTATGGCACGCACGGAGATGAGAAGGGTGTGTGTGGACTTATCTAACTCTGGGGGATACGGGGAATAAGATCAAGTCCCAAAGAGTCGGTGTGTTCCTTTAAACCAATCATAATCATTTAACCTTATAGTTATAATTATTCAACGTCAATCAACTGCAACTTATTAATTGCAATACACCCAACAGGTCCCCTGATGTCATATAAAGGTGTGTTGATTTGAATTTGAGACACTTCCATGTTTCGAAAAGTAGTCTTGAATAGTTTTTGTGACTTCATACACAGACAGCAACACACATAGTGTCGGCCCACATCTGGTACACATGGATTCCACATGGCCGGATCTTTAATTATTGCTGATCTTAATTATTGTTATGAACAAAGCGTTCTTACAGTAACGTTAATAGAATGGAATGTTCCCTTTACGTTCGAATAAACAAGAAAAAACATCTAGTGCTCTCCGCATGTCGGTCAAAAATGGCAGAATATATTTTAGTTATTTGTTTTTTGTTGAATATTTTGTATTGTTAAGGGATTTTATGGTACTAAAGTATATTTACGCTGTAATTATAATACATTTATTCACTTTTTAAGCATAGACCTGAAAATCCAACTTAAACATAGTTCTTGAATGCTTTAGAGCACAGACTTAAGTTTGATCTCTTTTTCAAAGACGACACTTGGCAGATTATTGCTGAAGTGAAAAAATATACAGAAAAAAATTATTTAAAAAGTTACAGAATTGTATGTTAATTTTATGAAAAATGCACAAAAATACTATTTAAAATTTGTATTTTTATACATTTGTATATATATTTTCAAAAACATGTTTTACTTTAAAACTGCAGGAAAATCAAAGCCATAAATCTATGTGAGTTTTTTTCCAAATTTGAGCTTGATATCTCAAAATATGAGCTTTCAGTCAGATTTTGTTTGGCTGCAGTCCCAAACGTTTCCACTAGATGCAATCCATATCTCATTCATTTACAATGCGCTTTTTTTACCGCGAGGAGCACAAGTGTGACTATTTTTTTCAGGACCATTTAACTTTTCGAATCATGTCCAGGATTTTTTTGTGTGTTTGTGTGTGTGTGTGTGTGTGTGTGTGTGTGTTCACATAGCAAGTGCCAAAACCTTTACCAAGTTTCGGACCATTCCGAAATTCAAAATTCAAAAAAACAAAACAAAAAGTAAAATATTCTGGTCAAAATTGCCCATAGAGCTCCAGAGGGTTAATAAACTGAACATTTTGAATGTTATGAATGTTATGAATGTCTACATAAACACTAAAGCTCTGTTCCTAAAGTGCTTTCTATCTAGACAGGATTTCGGGTCATGCTCTGCTGTTTCAAAACTTTGGCAATGTGACTGTGCTGCCTTCCAAAATACTTCTGTTGAGGCCAAATTTGCATCTTTCACAGAAAAGGAAATCTAGGAAAGCATTGTGATTGAGAAATAGTCATTCAAGATGGCGCACAAGTCTAGCAGAATGTCACCTATAAATGCTTCTCATTCAATACTTAAAGGTATAAAGGCAAATAGTTCAGTCTAATTACTGTAATACCTCATTAGTCACCTACATATGTGTGAGCACAATAGTCCAGGTCCAGGAGTAAAAATT
This sequence comes from Phoxinus phoxinus, assembly GCF_949152265.1. NCBI lineage: Eukaryota > Metazoa > Chordata > Actinopteri > Cypriniformes > Leuciscidae > Phoxinus > Phoxinus phoxinus. The sequence continues at coordinate 46,644,369 of NC_136878.1, read as the reverse complement.
ATATTATTTTTCTCCACATGGGAAAATGATTTACACTGAACAAAATTATAAACGCAACACTTTTGTTTTTGCCCCATTTTTCATGTGCTGACCTCAATCTGAGGGTGCATAAAAATCCAAACATTGAGAAAATCTCCTTTAAAGTTGTGCATTTATGTTCACGATTGTGCTGCATTCACTCACAAAAATACATGTTTTATATATTTACGGTAGGACATTTACTAAATATCTTCATGGAACATGATCTTAATATCCTCATGATTTTTGGCATAAAAGAAAAATGGATAATTTTGACCCATACAATGTATAGTTGGCTATTGCCACAGATATACCCGTGCGGCTCCAGACTGGGTTTGTGATCCAGGGTCACATGTGTGTCTAGAACTGAGCAGAGATCAGTGTGTATTTCAGTGCGTTCAGTCCTCAGTGTTTCACTCTCAATTCTGTGCACAGTGCAATTTCTTCTTCACCCTTCAGACAGCAGTCTTCCTCATTAGCCAGGCAATCTTGTGTCACTTTCTGTCTTAATAGTCATTACCTACTTTCTCTTTTGTGTGTGTGTGTGTGTGTGTGTGTTGACACTTGTGCCTATTAGTCATTTTTACAGTTAGTGTAATAGTCTGATATCATATTTTGCTGCTAAATAAGTAGTATTTCTCCACACATGCTGAGATCAGCTTGAAGAGACTTGAGGAGTCAGCGTGCCTTTCATTTCCCATGCTTCACATTTGTGATATTTCAGAAGTAGATGTAATATAACAACCCAGACTGACTGGGAAAACGTGCTTGTGGTGACATTTCTACACTATATTACATTGATTCTTGCAACACTTTCAAAGTGAAATGCTTAGTGAGTGACGATTAAAGCATGTTCAGTTTTATCCGAAACAGATTAATGAGAATCTGGCATTTATTACATTGGTTGTTGTATGCATTCTGGCATTTTGGAAATGAAATGTCTGGTTAGTGGCACTGAAAGACTGTATCGCGTTTGAAAATAACGTAACATCTACACTAAACCTAATCAGTAGTGATGACAACATGACAATGACAATCTCAGGTACTGATTATGTGCTTTATTTAATGTTAAAAGCATCTAATGTGAGTTTGTGTGCCCTTTATCGCTATACTGAAAAGCGACAATAGATAATTCACCTCAGATGTAAAACAAGTGGAAGGAAACAAGAGCATTCAAACTGTTGACTGTATCCTATGACAAATATTGTTTTAGAAACTCAGTATGCATTTTTAATAATGTTAAAATAGTGTAATACTTGTAAATTTGATGCACTTTTCCATTTGGTTGCCAGTGCACGTTCTGAGACTCCACCCACAATCTATTTTGATTGATTCGGTTGCAAGTGCACTTGCAGAGAGACTCCGCCCACACTCTCTTCTGATTGGCTGTGATATTTGATTGATTTTGTTGTGAGTGCAGTGCGCTTGCAGAGAGACTCCACCCACACTCTCATCTGATTGGCTGTGATATTTGATTGATTTGGTTACAAGTGCAGTGCGCTTGCAGAGAGACTCCGCCCACACTCTTTTCTGATTGGCTGTGATATTTGATTGATTTGGTAACGAGTGCAGTGCGCTTGCAGAGAGACTCCGCCCACACTCTCTTCTGATTGGCTGTGATTTTTGATTGATTTTGTTGTGAGTGCAGTGCGCTTGCAGAGAGACTCCGCCCACACTCTCATCTGATTGGCTGTGATATTTGATTGATTTGGTTACAAGTGCAGTGCGCTTGCAGAGAGACTCCGCCCACACTCTTTTCTGATTGGCTGTGATATTTGATTGATTTGGTACCGAGTGCAGAGCGCTTGCAGAGAGACTCCGCCCACACTCTCTTCTGATTGGCTTTTATTTTAGATTGATTTGGTTGTGAGTGCAGTGTGCTTGCAGAGACTCCACCCACACTCCCTTCTGATTGGCTGTGATTTTTGATTGATTTGGTTAAGAGTGCAGTGTGCTTGCAGAGACTCCGCCCACACTCTCTTCTGATTGGTTGTGATTTTTGATTGATTTGGTTAAGAGTGCAGTGTGTGCTTGCAGAGACTCCGCCCACACTCTTTTCTGATTGGCTGTGATATTTGATTGATTTAGTAGCAAGTGCAGTGCGCTTGCAGAGAGACTCCGCCCACACTCTCTTCTGATTGGTTGTGATATTTTAATGTTTTTTTCGCGTCTCGTAATCGAGTTGCTTCTTGTGTGGACAGACACATTGCTTGTCGCAGGAATTGTATCATTAGGACAAAGAGTTAGTTTACAAATCATGCTCTATGGTAAAAGTGTTTTCACAATACTACATAAAACATAATATTTAGCAAGAAACCATGCGGAAATAAGCGTAGCAAAGAGTTAATTTCAGCTGGAAACGGTTTGAATTGTATTTATATGCATGTTTTTGTATTTTTGCAAAAATATCAGTGTTCTATTGAGCTTATGCTTCTGTAATATAATGTGCTGAGAAGCTGGTTTAAACTTTTACTCTCATTGGCATTTCCGCGGCACCAACCAGTTTCTGAGTAATGAATACTCGACGGGAAAGAGGTTGCAATGGTCTGTGCGCAAGCGTTCATCTGAGGCTGATGATACTGCTTAAAAAGACATTTATTTTATGTGTGATTTCTAGAGAGGACAAAGATATATCACGTCATATGTGGTGTGTTTTATTTTACAGCATTAAAAGAGTGTGTTGTAAAGCTATGACCCTTTAAACGAGCGTCTGTAGCGTCCACTCAGTGCGATTACACAGGCCGCTTCCTAACATCTTCAGTTTATAATGTGAGTTTTAACAGGAACTGAGCCATAATTTAACACCGTATTCAAGCAATGCCTCTCCTTCCATCAGTGCATTAGGTTATGCTTATTTTGTGAATTTGAGGGCATACAATGCTCAATTAATCTCTGATGAAACCCTTGCTGATGAGGTGGAGCGTGAACTCTGGAATCAGGCCCGATTTGACCCATAAAACAGGATAAAGTTGAACATTTAGACGTCATGATTCTCAGCTGCATAAAGGCCACGTGCACGAGCCGATCGATAGTTCAGACCTTAAGAAGAAATGCATTTATTGGTTGATATTTAAGAGGTGTCAAGAGTTGGAGTCGAGAACCACACGCTCACGAGGACATCATATTAAAGTATACCTGAGAATAGAAATGCAATGAATGCACAAATGCAACATAAATGACAGTAAATGCATGATGAAATCCAGACACACTTTAATAACATCCACCGAGAAATCTTCAACCTGCGGGATGATGTATGGTTCGCGACTGAATAACCCAGACCTGTAATTTACGTGCGTAGCCAACGGCTAATGCTACACTTTGACGGGTTGAAATGCAAGAATGAAAAGATAAATTCTGCTCTGTTTTATCTTTAGTTTTAGCGCATTAAACTCCTGCGCCGTCTGCCAGCGTTCATGTTTGATGCCTGTGGTTGTGGACGGTGTGTGTGAATATGTGTCTCAGCATCCGCAGGCTCGCATTAGTATTTTTACCCCTGATTGCTCATCACACACTATATTACTCTCTTACGGGGACACTTCTCCACGTCATCTGAAGAGATTTTGCAATCATGCTCAGTTCACAAGATTTCACCAACATTTTCCTGAAGTAAATTTAACCCATATTTAACCACATATTTAACCCATAAATCAAAGTAAGAAATACGAATTTTAAATATTCAAGTGATATTAATATTATAAATAAAATTAAGCATTTTTAGGTGCCTGCTTTGTGACATTATCTAATATTATATAGGCTATATATATATTGTAATTACACATTTGTAATACTTTTTTTTTAAAATACATTAACTTCATTAAATATCACACTACAGTTACAATTCGTATAATATATTTGCATGTGCTATGTGTTATCTCCCAAATTTAAATTATATATTTTTTAAATTAAGAAAAATAATTTGATAAATAAGTAAACAAACAAATTAATATGGTAATAGTAATGGGAATGTATTGTGAATGGAGGGAAAATGGGGGAAATTGTCTTGAAAAACAAAGAAAAAATGTTAATGCAGTTAAAACTGTTTTCATTGTCTGTAGTGCATGTGGAAATTAAAGAAAAGAAAAGAAAAGAAATGAAAATCCCATAAACATGTAAATCTCATGAAATTTTGCCAAAAAAAATAAATAAAAAGCATGAAACGGGTATATGAACTCCAAAGATCAAAGTAAAAATGTGAAGTTTTAATATTCACATAATTTAAATATTACTAACATTTTGCTCAAAAGTTTTGTTGCCTGCATTATGACAATACGACTTTTGGTGACATTATAACACTTAAGCTAATTTCCTGAATATGTTATTAATTAATACTATTATATACAATTGAAATTATCAGACAAATTGTAATATAATGAGAATATATCAAGTAAGAAAGAGAATTCATTGATAAATAAACACATACATCTGGTAATAGTGGGAATGTATTGTGCATGGGGAAAGTTTTAAAGGAAAATTGGCTTGGAAATTATGTCACAATTCAAAACATCTTTATGAACCAAAAAAAAAAAAAAGCGTAATTTTCTTACAATTTTATTTTATTATTACTTTAATTATTTAATTATTTCTTTATTCACATAAATGTTTAAAACATCACACACTATTTTAGTCTCTCCACGGCATCTGAATAAAGAGATTTTATTTTCTTCACACACCTCCGTTCGACTGAAAGACTGAGGCAGAAGAGCGATGAAGTCACTCAGTAGAGGAGGGGATTGTGTGTGTGTTGCGCTGGGTGTGTTATTGTGAACCCAGGGCTGTTGGCACCGCCACTGTCGTCGAGCTGCACGCATCCATGAACCCACCATCTGGATTCTCCCACAAATCACATTAAAGTTGCAGGAGCAGGAATACATCAGGCTAAATGAAGATTGGCTCCGGGTCCACAGCCAGTCTGAGGGAGAGAGACACTGATGCTGGGAATCTGCAACACACAGTCCAAACCACATCACTTATGCAGAATCACAAACAGACACATAAACAAGATTTTATAAGAAATAGTGAGTGGCGCATATAGAGTATATTGTTATACGGCTGTGGTGTTTCCCAGCATGTTCTCGGTGGATGGTCGCTTACTAACAGTCAACACTTGTATGATGTCTGTGGGATTTTTATTTCACCTGTTGTATCCTTCATATATATATATTGTAATTACACATATGTAATACTATTTTTTTTTTAATACATTAACTTCATTGAATGACACACTACACTTACAATTATTATCATGTATTTGCATGTGCTTTAGTAGTCAACACTTAAAAATAAGTTCAAGTTCAAGTTCAAGTAGTTTTATTGTCGTTCATTCATATACGATTACAGTATACTACAAAACGAGATGACGTTTCTCCAGGACCTTAGTGCTACATTAATAATCACAATCACAAATCACAATAAGCTGCACAGACTAAATAAGAATTGCACATAAAAACGTGCAATATAATAATTTACTAAAAGACAAGACAGTAGGCACAATAAAAGACAAGCAACGCCAGAACAGTTCATGATAGTGCAAAGGTGTTGTTGTGCTTACTAAAGTGTAAAATGTAAACATGCCACCCTATGTGTGCACTTCTTTAAGACAGGACACTTCTTTAAGACAAGACAAGTGATTATTAAAATATAATTTTAAAAATTATTCAAATATTAAAATGTAGTTTAAAATAAAACTTTTACATAACATCAGTAGTTAGTGTGTTAAGAAAAAGTATCTTAAATCTCTTGAAAGCAATCTCTTAAACATATAGGTGATTTTTTTTTTATTTGCCATAAGATATTAAGTATTGTTTTTCAAAAAAATATTATTTATCTATCTATCTATCTATCTATCTATCTATCTATCTATCTATCTATCTATCTATCTATCTATCTATCTATCTATCTATCTATCTATCTATCTATCTATCTATCTATCTGGCGTCCATCCATCCATCCATCCATCCATCCATCCATCCAACCATCCATCCATCCATCCATCCATCCATCCATCCATCCATCCATCCATCCATCCATCCATCCATCCATCCATCCATCCATCCATCCATCCCTTTTAAAAAATAAAGTTTACAGTGTTTCTTTTTCCAGCATGTAAAGCTAAATAAATGCAACATGTCCTCAACACAAATCCTATAATGCTTCATATAGCGAATGTGTAATTACTATGAAGCAATTATCTGCGTGCACGATGCACATTTCCTTCCATTAGAAATGGATACGCTGTATTATATCAGGGCTAGCTTCCATTAACCATGCTTTATGTCGATGCTGAGGTATGATTTATTATTTATTTAAGAGAATGATACATTCTCTGGCAATGTAACACAATATGTCGTTCTATAGGGCTTTTTGGTTGTATTTTTACATCACGAGGGATATATAGTGTCTCTTGATGTGCTGTATTTATCCTGCATAATAAACATGGAACAAGTTGTGTCCTTCAGGACTGTCTAGTGAACTTCCCTGATTGCAGTTTACAGAAGAAACAGGGCATTGCTGTGCCGTCGGGGGTTCTAAGTGGAGTTTAGTGTGTGGTTGTGAAGGTTTTTGATTATATGTGTAACTGGTCTTCTGTCAGGACCACTATCGTCGAATATGATTGACACTTAGCATACAGTTAGTATTGGCGGTATGGTTCCGCTCTGGGCAATAACTCCCTGCGCATCAATGCAGCCTAGCAGCAACAACCCCCCTTTGGGCAAACACAACAGAACCAGCATGAATCTATTGCAGATATCATTCATTCAAGATTCTACAGTACAACATAATTCAAGAATTTATTCTGATTCAAGGGGAATGCCAAATCCTGACTGGAGACAGGAGGAGCTGGGGAGGGAGGAGGGTAATTCACTCCTGAGAAACGAGAGGAGCTGGGGAGGGAGGAGGGTAATTCACTCCTGAGAAACCAGAGGAGCTGGGGATGGAGGAGGGTAATTGGACCTTGAGAAACGAGAGGAGCTGGGGATGGAGGAGGGTAATTTGCTCCTGAGAAACAAGACGAGCTGGGGAGGGAGGAGGGTAATTCACTCCTGAGAAACGAGAGGAGCTGGGGATGGAGGAGGGTGATCAGATCCTGAGAAACGAGAGGAGCTGGGGAGGGAGGAGGGTAATTCACTCCTGAGAAACGAGAGGAGCTGGGGAGGGACGAGGGTAATTCACTCCTGAGAAACGAGAGGAGCCGGGGAGGGACGAGGGTAATTCACTCCTGAGAAACGAGAGGAGCCGGGGATGGAGGAGGGTAATTCACTCCTGAGAAACAAGAGGAGCTGGGGAGGGAGAAGGGTAATTCACTCCTGAGAAACAAGAGGAGCTGGGGATGGAGGAGGGTAATTCACTCCTGAGAAACGAGAGGAGCTGGGGATGGAGGAGGGTAATTCACTCCTGAGAAACGAGAGGAGCTGGGGAGGGACGAGGGTAATTCACTCCTGAGAAACGAGAGAAGCCGGGGATGGAGGAGGGTAATTCACTCCTGAGAAACGAGAGGAGCTGGGGATGGAGGAGGGTAATTCACTCCTGAGAAACGAGAGGAGCTGGGGATGGAGGAGGGTAATTCACTCCTGAGAAACGAGAGGAGCTGGGGAGGGACGAGGGTAATTCACTCCTGAGAAACGAGAGGAGCCGGGGATGGAGGAGGGTAATTCACTCCTGAGAAACGAGAGGAGCTGGGGATGGAGGAGGGTAATTCACTCCTGAGAAACGAGAGGAGCTGGGGATGGAGGAGGGTAATTCACTCCTGAGAAACGAGAGGAGCTGGGGATGGAGGAGGGTAATTCACTCCTGAGAAACGAGAGGAGCTGGGGAGGGAGGAGGATAATTCACTCCTTAGAAACGAGAGGAGCTGGGGAGGGAGGAGGGTAATTCACTCCTGAGAAACGAGAGGAGCTGGGGAGGGAGGAGGGTAATTCAATCCTGAGAAACGAGAGGAGCTGGGGAGGGAGGAGGGTAATTCATTCCTGAGAAACGAGAGGAGCTGGGGAGGGAGGAGGGTAATTCAATCCTGAGAAACGAGAGGAGCTGGGGAGGGAGGAGGGTAATTCAATCCTGAGAAACGAGAGGAGCTGGGGAGGGAGAAGGGTAATTCACTCCTGAGAAACGAGAGGAGCTGGGGAGGGAGGAGGGTAATTCACTCCTGAGAAACGAGAGGAGCTGGGGATGGAGGAGGCTAATTCACTCCTGAGAAACGAGAGGAGCTGGGGAGGGAGGAGGGTAATTCACTCCTGAGAAACGAGAGGAGCTGGGGAGGGACGAGGGTAATTGCCAGCAGCCATATCACCCTGTAACCCAAGACTGGTTTCCCACTGAAGCTAAGCGGGGCTGAGCCTGGTTAGTACTTGGATGGGAGACCTCCTGAGAAAAACCAGGTTGCTGCTGGAAGAGGTGTTAGTGAGGCCAGCAGGGGGCGCTCACCCTGTGGTCTGTGTGGGTCCTAACGCCCCAGTGTAGTGACGGGGACACTATACTGACAAAGAGCACTGTCCTTCGGATGAGACGTTAAACCGAGGTCCTGACTCTCTGTGGTCATTAAAAATCCCAGGATGTCTTTCGAAAGAGAAGGGGTGTAACCCCGGCATCCTGGCCAAATTTGCCCAGTGGCCTCTGTCCATCATGGCCTCCTAATCATCCTCCTATATATACTAATTGGCTTCATCACTGTCTCCTCTCCACCAGTAAGCTGGTGTGTGGTGGGCGTTCTGGCGCAATATGGCTGCCGTCGCATCATCCAGGTGAATGCTGCACATTTGTGGTGGTTGAGGAGATTCCCCCCTTCTATGTAAAGCGCTTTGAGTGTCCAGAAAGGCGCTATATAAATGTAATGAATTATTATTATTATTATTATTAATTCACTCCTGAGAAACGAGAGGAGCTGGGGATGGAGGAGGGTAATTCACTCCTGAGAAACGAGAGGAGCTGGGGATGGAGGAGGGTAATTCACTCTTGAGAAACGAGAGGAGCTGGGGATGGAGGAGGGTAATTCACTCTTGAGAAACGAGAGGAGCTGGGGATGGAGGAGGGTAATTCACTCCTGAGAAACGAGAGGAGCTGGGGATGGAGGAGGGTAATTGGACCTTGAGAAACGAGAGGAGCTGGGGATGGAGGAGGGTAATTCACTCCTGAGAAACGAGACGAGCTGGGGATGGAGGAGGGTAATTGGACCTTGAGAAACGATAGGAGCTGGGGATGGAGGAGGGTAAATCACTCCTGAGAAACGAGAGGAGCTGGGGATGGAGGAGAGTAATTCACTCCTGAGAAACAAGAGGAGCTGGGGATGGAGGAGGGTAATTGGATCTTGAGAAACGAGAGGAGCTGGGGATGGAGGAGGGTAATTGGATCTTGAGAAACGAGAGGAGCTGGGGAGGGAGGAGGGTAATTCGCTAATGAGAAACGAGAGGAGCTGGGGATGGAGGAGGGTAATTGGATCCTGAGAAACAAGAGGAGCTGGGGATGGAGGAGGGTAATTGGATCCTGAGAAACGAGAGGAGCTGGGGATGGAGGAGAGTAATTCACTCCTGAGAAACAAGAGGAGCTGGGGATGGAGGAGGGTAATTCACTCCTGAGAAACGAGAGGAGCTGGGGATGGAGGAGGGTAATTCACTTCTGAGAAACGAGAGGAGCTGGGGATGGAGGAGGGTAATTCACTTCTGAGAAACGAGAGGAGCTGGGGAGGGAGGAGGGTAATTCACTCCTGAGAAACGAGAGGAGCTGGGGATGGAGGAGGGTAATTGGATCCTGAGAAACGAGAGGAGCTGGGGATGGAGGAGGGTAATTGGATCCTGAGAAACGAGAGGAGCTGGGGATGGAGGAGGGTAATTCACTCCTGAGAAACGAGAGGAGCTGGGGATGGAGGAGGGTAATTGGATCCTGAGAAACGAGAGGAGCTGGGGATGGAGGAGGGTAATTGGATCCTGAGAAACGAGAGGAGCTGGGGATGGAGGAGGGTAATTCACTTCTGAGAAACGAGAGGAGCTGGGGATGGAGGAGGGTAATTGGATCCTGAGAAACGAGAGGAGCTGGGGATGGAGGAGGGTAATTGGATCCTGAGAAACGAGAGGAGCTGGGGATGGAGGAGGGTAATTCACTCCTGAGAAACGTGATAGCTTTTGATAATACTGAAGGAGCTTATGCATGAATACAGTGATAGGCATCGTATTCCTTTAGGTAGACGTGGATCAGCTGAGAGTCACTGATGCGAGCTTGACTAACGTGACCTGCCAGAACTGACGCTACGCTTGATTTGTCTGTGTTGTGTATTTTTTGATTAAATAAAAAAAGACGGACATCAACTGACGGGTCGACTATTCAGATTCTGATTCAACATTATTGTCATTGTGCAGAGTACAAGTACAGAGCCAATGAAACACATCTGTGCAACACCAAGTGCAATATATTACATAATGCAGTACAAGGTGCAAATGTAAAGTATACACAGAAATAAAGACCTAAATAAATACATATGTGTGTATGTAAACGGCCAGTGACCACATCAGTGCATAACAGCATCATGAGGAAGAATGTCACCTTCAATTACTCATCTGACAAAAGATAAATAGTCTTTTAGAAAAAAACAGAAGCTAAGCAACTGTTCAAGGTTATAAATGACAACAATATTTGTGAGAAATTTCAGTCAAGCTTCAGAGAATACCATAGTAAATAAACTGTCCTTTTAAGAGTGACCAATGATTTACTGACGGCAGAGAAAATACTAAATGCCACTTCACGGCTGGTTGCATAAACTGCGACTAGTCTGAAAAGTTAGTCATTAGATGTAGATTGGTACCAAATAGTAAGACTGATTTCCCCATGACTAACCACTATAGTGACACAGTCTTAACTTAATGGTTTGAGCGACTGGCCCATGGAGCTTCAAAGTTACTGAGATAGTGATTTAATTTGACTGGTAAGAGCCTTAGAGTGTTTTATTGTTGTAATTGAATGTATTGATTAAATGCAAGAGTTTAGCACTAAACACAAACACCCAACACATTTGGAAATAATACCATTATAAAGGTTATAAATCCCTGGAAATCAATTTAACCGAGCAGTTGTCTCGTAGTGGATAAGTTAGTTTCTGTCACTGAAAACCGTAATATGAAACGGCAGACGAGGTGCCAGCGTAGAAACCCAGAAAATATTGAGATTTGTTTGGGGTAATATTGCACACCCCAGTTACTGAGTGGTTTATAGTCTGGTTGTGTGTGGTTGTGAGTGTGTTCTGGTTGATCTCTTACAGACATGATTCAAGGAAATTATTCACATCTGGATCACAAGCGTGAGATACGTTTATTGTATGGCCTGATGCTGACACACACACACACACACACACACACACACACACACACACACACACACACACACACACACACACACACAGGATATTATGACAGCCCTGGTAAATAAGCCGAAGCCGATCACGACAGAATGCATCAATCACTCCTCCGTTTTATTCCATTATGTAAAGTCCTCCCACTCCGAGGGGACAGTTCAAAGTCAAGTGGACCTCTGGCAAAACTTTTCACAGCAAAACATGATTCTCTGTCACCGTCAGGAGCGTCAGCGGTGGATGTGGAGATAATGCACCGCGTCTGAACTGTAGATGCTCTACATGTGGAATAAAGAAAGTTCTGCGGCACTTTCTACATGTTGCTGATGTGAAATCAATAATGTCTTTGGATCTCTGTAATGACTTTAACATTGATTCTCTCTCCCGTTTGCAGGTTTGCAGGTCATTTTCCCCGAGTACCTGCAGGAGAAGTTCGTGCAGTCGGCTCTCAGCTACATCATGTGTAACGGCGAGGGGGAATACATCTGCCAGAACAGCCAGTGCATCTGTGAATGTGCCGACGAGTTCCCACAATGCAACTGTCCCACGACTGACCTCCAGATCATGGAGAACACGCTCATCGGCATGGCGGAGACCTGGGACGCATCTTACAGCGACTTCGAGAACTCAGGTAACACTGATTCAATATTGATTATGTTGGATATCAGGTATGGCAGGTAACACTGAGGCCTTGTCCACACACGGCAAAAAATTATATTCTACCTTATTTTTGTCGTTTCATGTCCAAATATCTAAAGATTCTTCAATCAAAATGAGTAAGATACCATAAGATATTAAGTCATGTTTTCTGGGGAACATTTATTGTTTATATTTTGCCTAAAACAAGTACAATTATATGCCTACAGGGTAAGAAAAATAATAATGTTTCTGTTTGAATTAAGAATTTGCGCCATTGATTTTTCCCCCCCAGAAAACAAGACATAATATCTTATGGTATTTTACTACTTTAGTAAATGCATCTTCATTTATGAATGTTTAGATATTTGAACTGGAAACAAGACAAAAATACTGAGTAAGAAAAGCATTTTTTTTGCAGTGCACTAATATGTTTATTAACGTGCACTAAAACACACTGTCCACACTGAGACTGCGTTTTTATTAATGAAAACAAAGCTTTTTGAAAACGCTCTCCAGAGTGGATTAATTTAAAAATGCTGTTGTAGTGTGGACTGTTAAAACTGAGGTAATTAAAAAACATTGACTTAAGTTTAGTCATGTGACGCATATTGTACCAATATATATATGTTTATTCCAGTATTGCGCATGTTATCTGCTATTCACTTTAACACAGTTGCTCAAATATGTTCCTTCACACACTCTTCATATCACAGTCCTGCAAAGATGACAGAAATTCACGCATATTTGCTGTCCTGCTGTAAAACAGAAGAGACGTTGTGTTTTAGACCAAACATATAATGATGAGTGAGTGAGACCCGAACGCTTCAGTGAATGCTGAGATATTATGCTAAATGAAATTATCCTGCAAGAAGAATTGCACGATATCATTATAATTTATTTTATATCATCTCAGTGAGCTTTTGTGAGGTTTTACGCACTGCAGTAAAGGTGAATTTAGCGTTTTCCGACATTTCAATGTGGATTAGAAACTTTTGGAAACCGCCTGAAAACACCTAAAAGCGACAAACGGAGAGCGTATTTAAAAGAAAACGGCGTTTTCAAATGTATCCGAGTTAATGTAGAAGTAGCCTGAGGATAGTTCTGCCAAAAGCGAAAGATTTTATCTCTCATTTTTCGTCGGAAATGTCCCTTCAAAACCTTAAATTGAGCCGGCTTGCAGAACAGCAACGCAATGATCTGACAGCATTAGCGGGCGAGTTAGCTTGTCAGGACTGTCAGCAAGTCTGGCCTGGAGCCAATTTTACCATCCATTGTCAAATATGACAGTTTCACCACGCTACACATCATGACTAATAAGTAGACGTGGCGACAGCGAGCATCGAGTCAGGTGTTGTAATCCCATTGGCGGATCGATTCCCACACCGCCACACACTTCCTCGGCTCCACTAATTGGGCTAAGTGACGTTTGAAGTCGTCTGCATTGATTTAGCTGGAATTAAACAGAAGACGTGTGTTTGCTCATTCAATAGAGGAGCAGCTCTCGACTCTCCAGCCGTGTATTCAGCGCTCATTATACGCCATCTTTATAGGCATTTACTTGCCTGTTCACTCATTTTATAATGCAAGGTGCTGAGAGAACATCATTTAGATATTTTCATCCAGTCAACAAACCAAAAAAAAATAAACAAGTTAACTCCATATAAATAAATAATAATGCACCTATTAATCAGTAAAAAAAAAACATGCACTTATGCAAAAATATGCATTAAAAGGTTCAGAAGGGATGTTATTGTTTCATTGTCCCTCCCATATTCAAATCTATAAATGCACAAGTATATAACTCTGTACATTAATACTGGCTATGTTAATGGCTTTGCAATGCATGCATCATAAAGTATACAATTAGATTCATATACTATTACATGCATGATATTATAGCATATGCTTTTAATTCAAAACTTTATACAATGTGTAACGGGGTCCATGCAAGCTGTGGAAACACTAATATATATATTATTAATTCAGAAATCATTCTAATATGATGATTTGATGCTCAAGAAACATATTGAAAATAGTTATGCAGCTTTATATATATATATGTATATTGTGATTCTTTGATGAATAGAATGTTCAAACGAACAGCATTTATTTGAAATATAAATATTTTGTAACATAAAAGACCTCACTTTTAATTAATTAAACGCAGCCTTGCTGAAAAAAAAAAAGATGCATTTCTTTCATAACGTCGAATGACCTCAACCTTTCAAATGTTAATCAAATGAACAGTAAAACAAAACCCTGTTTAAATCAAGTGCGTAACAAACGTCTGCATGTGTGCGCACGGAAGCGGTCTGATTCTAGTCTCGTCGAGGTCTCCTCGTACCTTCACTTTAGGTAAGAAAGTGTAAGCTTTAAATGTAATTAATCAGCTTGTTATATGCGGCGTCTGTCGTCAGTGTCTGTGAGCCGTGTGCTGGAAACTCTGCATCAGACTTGCATGCTAACTTCTCTCTTTGAGCCAATCTGCAATAAAGCAAGCATGAATAATTCAGACCCACAATGCTTTCTCTGGGAGAAGAGGCACTTCTCGAGGTTTATTGTAACAGTCAATTTCACCGCACTGCCTGGACTCGAATCACACGCCACGGGCAGAAGCGCTGATCCATCCCACTCCCAAAAGATGGATTCAGAAGACTCTGCAGGTTTATGAATGAATGTTATTTTCCAACCAACTGTGTCTCTGATATAAGATCTGCACTGCTGCAAATATCTGCATTTACTTCCATGATGATACGTGTCTGTATCTATACAGACTTTTTTGTTTTTACTTCACTTTTATTACTTGTAGACATTTTAATGACACATCTGGGTTACACTTTATTTTAAGGGATCATTGTTACAGTAAAATTATATATTTAAGTACTGAGTATTATCAATTAACTACATGTACTTACTATAGGGTTAGGGTTTGGTTGAGGGTTAGTTGCATGTAAATATGTATAACTTACTGTTATTACTATGGTAAGTACATGTATATAACAAGAACACTGTAAAATAAAGTGTTACCCACATATAAAAAAGGAAGAGTTGTAGTTAACAGTCTCTTATTGGTCTCAACAAAACAAGCTCTAGAATTTTATAAATGAACACGTGTTTTACAGACGCTTGATGATTGTGTTAATTGCATGTAATATATTAGACTTTCATTCAAACATTTGCAATTGATTTGTAAAATGTGTTTTTATGCATGTTTGAGTTTCACTGTTTACACCGGTTTTGCTTCAAAGATTCAAAGTTTGATTCAGAGTTTCTAAAAGCTTTGTTTCTCCCATTGCTGCCATAAATCATAGTTCATGTAACAACAAACAAACCGGCAAAGTGTTTTACATGTGTGCACTGACACTGAAACAGTCTCTTTATGTTATGTGCTATGATTGTTATGCATTTTTAGTCCTTAAATATTTATAATACCTTCTGGCTATACCGTTAAAGGCAGATTGTGACATATCTGGTCTTGTAACACTACAGTATCTGTTAGATCTGCAAGAAGTACATTGCAATCCTAAACACAATCTCAGGCTTTATTAGTTCACTTAATATGCTAGATAATACTATATATGTACTATATATTTTGATGATTATGGCTTACAGCTTATGAACACCTTTTGAATTTGGGGTTTTCATAAGCATAATCATCACAATTATAACAAATAAAGGCTTGAAATATCTCACTCTGCATGTAATGAGTCTATATAATATATTAGTTTCACCTTTTAAGTTCAATTACTGAAATAAATGAACTTTTGCACAATATTCTAATTTTCTAAGTTAAAACCAAAAAATTACACAGAACATCAGCTAGACAGTGACCTTCATGATGTTTATGTGTTTTTAATACTAAAGCTTAACCCTGTTTTAACATTTTTAGCTGTGAAAAGTCATTGATCTGATGACGAGTATTAATAGCATTGCTGAATGGTTGTAAAAAGGTGAAAGTGAGCGTTGTTCTGGGTAAATCGCATGTAATGCCACTCACACGCCGACATCTTTCACCTCGCCGATCAAATATTTCTCAACAAAAAAACATAAAGCAGAAATAGGTTACTCCCCAAGGTGATTGTTCAATATCCACCTTATGAGCACGCTAGCTTATATATTATTAACCGGTAATAAAAGGTCCAAATAAAACCAGACACTGCGATATATTTATATAGAGCAGAGGACGCTCAGATTGAGTCTGTGAACCTCAAGGTCGCCGCAATATTCCTCTGGACCGGCCGAGGAGAAGACGCTCGAGCGCCAAATGCTGCGTGAACTGATGAATCTCCTGAAATGTCAAGCTTGTGAATTAGGGAAGTGATAATTGTTTGAACGTGTTAATAATGTCCTACTTTAATGCCAATAAGTTCTTAAATCATCATCACCCAAGCCATTATTTCGAGCTGTGATCGTCTCGGTTTCATCAGCTGGCTCGGGCGCGAGTTGTCATTCACAAGTTTCTGTCATAATAGGGTCGAAAATGAGGAAGCCTCTGGGATTTTTTTAGTGAAAATGCTACACATTAGTTGATAAATACACTCCAGAAGACCCAGAGGCACCTGATAACTCTTGAAATGTATGTTTAAATGCTAGTACAGTTTATAAAGATGTCAGAAACATCTTACAAGAACAGCTGAGAGATGATCAGAGTCACTTCAGGCGAAGACTAATTTATGTGCTACTCATTTTAGTTCATTCTGGACACACACTTTTGCAGTTAGGTTATTTTGAAATGTTATTTTTGATATAAGTTAGACATTTTACATTATGGCACAAACGTTATGATGTGATTTATCTTTGTTGTTTTTTTTTTACATCACAAAAAACAGCTGTGTGTAGACATTTTACAGTAAGAAAATCATTACTGCTGTATATATACAGTATAAAAGAAGCAATAATTAGGAACAGAGAGGTTATAGGTCAGTGGATACAGACTTAAGTGTTGAGACACGATCCACAATGAGAGAAATCGAAACTTTAAATATGGCAAGCCAATCACGTTTACTATTGAACGCATGCTCACATTAGACCACACAGTTGATCGACCCCATTGACTTTCATAGTATTTTTATTTTTTCCTGCTATGGAAGTCAATGGGGTCCATCAACTGTTTGGTTACAGACATTCTTCAAAATATTTTTGTGTTCAGCAGAAGAATGCATACAGGTTTAAAACAACTTGAGGGTGAATAAATACGATTCCTTTAAGGAGCACATCCGATTCTAGCATTATTTCTGTCTCCACCTATTCAAGTAGACGGAGCTGTAATTGCATCACTAGAAATAACTGCCTGGGAACAATGTGTATATTTAGGGCTTAGCACAGACAAGTGTGGATGTGGGACCATCCTTTGATGAAATAATAGAATATGTGTCAGGGTTGGCTTCGAGGGTTGAGGGGAGGACTGAAAATGCTCTTTATTAAATGCCAAAAATAAACAAAAACTACCCTGTGGGGAAAAACAGGCCGGCAGCTGGACTCGACAGGACTCGACAGGACTAGACAGGGAGGAGGTTAACACGAAGTACATTATACAACCAACTGGCACAGGTCTGAAAACACAAGGAGAATAAATAGGGCAGCAAACATGGCAGGTAATGGGGGACAGGTGGGACAAATCAACCAATAATGAGATATTCAGAATGGTGGGGTTAAAGGAATAGTTCACACAGAAATTAAAATTCTGTCATCATTTACAGATGATCACTAAAGTTATTTCAAACCTGTATGGGTGTATTCCTTCTGCTGAACACAAAAGAAGATATTTTGAAGAATGTCAGTAAATGATGACAATTTAAATTTTTAAGTGAACTATCCCTTTAAGAGAATAGACATTAGAGCACATGGCACATACTGTAGAAACAAACATGACAATCCATGTCCTCACACTAAAAACAATAACTAGAGCACATGGCCGGCGAACATGATCACAAGACATGTGCTCAAATAAAACAAGACACAGCTAATGAGAACACTCATACGCCACGCGTTCACACAAGACATAACATGAAAACATGAAACACAACACACACGGACAGAAGAGCGAACTCGAATCCACACACACACACACACACGTGGAGAACGAGAAACAATATGACTTTAATGCAATTTAAAAAACACATGGAAACGTTTTATATCAGAAAGTTGTCAGTGTTATTCTTCAGTCAATATTTCAAAATAATTTTACTATAACTAACAAGGTGCATATGTATCACGGTATGCAATTTAAAAAGTAAAATCTGACTCTATTTTCCAAAGTACAACAACGTACACACAGTAAAAGAATATAAGATATTTGACAAATTCTGCACAGAAACAAACATTAAAATGTTAAAAAATGTACACATTGTACACAGTTTTAGAAGATAGCAGACTCGTACAATAAGCATTTTCCCAAAATAAATGCTTTGATGTACTAATGTTTGCAAGATCTGTTTTAATTACAGAGTTTTTTGGGGGAAAATATTGAATGTCTTAATTCATAAAGTTCGCCAACAAAATCCCTGGAGCACTGTATTATTCTGCTTTGTTTCCAGAGTTGTTTCTCTGAATATGATATGCTTATGAATGGAGGGAAACTGGCCACAATTAACCAACAACTTTCTCTGGAATAGTCAGAACTATATATAACTCATGAACTTCTTTGTTGCAGAATAAGCTGAAATATGTACCAGGCTTTAATAGTCAAGAGTCTTGCAGGTTTCTGTCTGAGTATAGAGCAGAACTGCATGATTTTATTAGTGGCTAACATTTAATTAAAACTTAAGTGAAAACATTAAATGATAAATGTGATACACACACACACACACACAATGTGCATCTCCATAACTGAGGCCGATGTGATTTATTGCCAATGCCAATGATGCGATGCATTAAAGATGAATATGAAGCAGCTGATGTGATATGATTCACCCGTGTTACGATGCAGTGTGATCCGATTTCTATTCAACACAATGCGATTCAATGAAATATGATGCAATGGAAAAAAATATGATGCTATGCAATTCAATATGGTACAGATAGTTCGCTTTTATTTCGTTTTTTTCAGACAGACAGCAAATCATAAATTAATTTAATTGCCTTCTGACTTTGTGTGTTTCCAAACATTGGATTTGTAATTATTTGCAGGAAGATGCAGCTCTACCTCTCTGCCATGTTACAGTTTTTCCAATAGCTAACACACTAAAATGACATGCACAGCACAATTATTTAAACTGGGAGGAAAACCTCTCCTCAAGTCTCCAAAAGTCGAACACATTTTCTGCTTTACACACATTTTGCAATTCAAAATGGCACCTTTTAAATGCACTGAACACAGTTCTCTGCATATGCACATAATCTGACATAAAGTCACATGTTTGCCATTTCAAAACACTGCCATTCAAAATGGCACGACATGAGCTGATTGGCCAATACATGTACATGTGACCTGGCCAAACTCCTCAATGGTTAATTGTTAACACTTCAGTCAGGATGCAAGCACTATGAAAAGACTTTATTATTTTCCCAGCCTCTATTTTTTCTGCAATTTTCTTCTTCAGTTTACTGTTTTTTTGTGAGCATATTTTTGTTCAGTCCGATGTAAATATATCTGCTGTGCATATGTTGCACTGACTTGGTTGGTGAAAAATAAATGTTTTAACGCATGTGTGTGTATCTGCAAATATTTCTGTGCATGTGAACAATCTGAAGAATATTCTACAATTTGAACTATTTTAGTGTTATGGCAAAGCATACTAAAGATGAATGCTTTTCATTATGCCAACAGTGTGTAGTTGGTTAGACCAAATCTGCTAACATGAATGAAGTGTGTGGCATTTCGTGCAAAAGTTTGATTTTGATAATGCTATATGCAGATTTGGTTGTAGTGCTTCATTTTGTAGGATATACAGTATGAGGTATTTTGCAGTTTGGGTGTGTGGTTTTATGAATTGTGTTCAGTATTTTGATAAAACCAGTTTGCAAAATTGTGTGTTAGCAATTGAAAAACCTGTATCTGTCAGTGGTTCTCAACATTGTTTACTCTCCGAATCAATACTGCAATACACAATCAATACACACTTTTTTATTCACAAAAACATTTGTATTCTAGTGTTATTACTTTTCAACTCCATGTTAGTATTTTTCATCATCAGTAATATCGGGCTCGCGCATGCCAAACGTACGACTCCTGTAAGTCACTGTAATCGTCTTTACCTTTATTATAATCGTATAATGTTGAATACCACAGTTCTCTGTGACTCGAGTCCTGTTGTGAAACGTCATATTTACGTATAGCAGCGGTGGTGATGACAGAACGCGCTTGGGAAACAGTTTAGAGAATATTTATAAAATATTGGTCACAAATTATTGGTCACTTTCTAAATAATCAAAGTATACACTGTAAAAAAAGATTAGTTGACTCAACTTAACTAAGTCAAGTCATCTTGTTCCTTTGACTGAGTTAATTTGAGTCAACTTATAGTGTCAAGTTTATGCATCAATTCGTGTTTTGAAGTGTAATAAACTTGACACTAAGTTGACTCAAATTAACTCAGTCAAAGCAACAAGATTACTTGACTTAGTTAAGTTGAGTCAAATAATCTTTTTTTACAGTGTAGTGCATCTACTAATAATTAAATGTAAATAAATCGTTTTTTACCGATTATACACGATTCACCCCGATATAAATGGCAACTTGTATCCGATGAACACTTTTTTAAATCGATGCAGCTTACCCTCCCCAAGGGCAGCTCAGTCGTTAACTGCCGGTACTGGAATCGAACCAGCAACCTTCGGGTTACCAGTCGGCCATAATACAGTTTATGGCCCCTATAAAAATGTTACCTCATGTTGCATTGGCCCCGGAAAAACTGGGATCAGGAGAGCAAGTGCTCGTACCTCCACAGAGAAAACCTCCTTCAGTGACGCTGTTCAGTTTTACTCCAATAATACACTTTCCTGCTCATGATTCAGTGGAGGATTTTGTTAAAGTTAAATGCGTTTTAAAGTTTAAATGCATGAATCTGGGGAACTTTGAGAGTTCAGGATTAAGAGCTCCATTAAAAAGTCTGTTCCTGGCCTTGTAACCCCTTTTCCCACACATCCCATGTTGGCAACGGGGGCATAAATGACATCACCCCAAATAAAAAGGTTTCTGCTCATAATGTAAGTCATTCTGAGGAGACACATAACCAACGGATATTTAAAAAGCCAACACTTGAGAGTTTACAGTTCAAGACTCAACTTAGAATTATAAGCTAAAAAAATAAATAAAATAAGAACACATTTTTAAATGTCTACAAATATTATGTGGCTGTGGTGTAGCAACTTAGAATCACAATAAAGCTGAAGTGTGGTCATGCTTCATTTCACATCTGAGGATGTTATCTCAAAAACTATGAATATTATGAAATATTTTCTAAGACCATGTTGTGTCTAACAGCATTAGTGTTTTTAGAAAAGACTAATATACTATTTTATTGCCCTGTAAACACCTACTTGTAAACAGTCTATTGTCTATGTCTGGTGAACTGACCCATTCATGTTTCTATCGTTCTCACTCGACACACATCTGCCGTTGTTCAAAAATTAAACCAAAGTAGTCTTCATAATCTTTAATATGAATAAATAACTTGCTCAGGCTTTCATTTTTAACTGTCGTTACCCTGGCCACACAGGAAAGTGGTTAATATTATTAATGTTAACTTGTCAAATGGCTATTTAGTCAAATTAAATTCACATTTATTTGTATAGCGCTTTTCACAATACACATCGTTTTACAGAACATGCATGAGTCCACATTACAATTTAGAGTGATCTGTTATCTGAGGAAACTGTCAAAGTTATGTATTTTCAGAAAATGTACATAAACAAAAATTAATAATTTAAACAATGTAATAATTTAACTCATTGAATATCCCTTTTCACTTGGAAATTTACACATTACGCAAGAAAAATGCATGTCGAATGGCTTTGCATGATGACTTTGAAATACACTGAAAGATCTGAAAAATAGGACATGGAAATCATTAATAAAAAATTAAACCAAAGCAGTCTTCATAATCTTTAATATGATGAAATAACTTACCCATGCTTTCATTTTTAACAGCCGTTACCCCGGCGGCCACACAGGGAAATGTTAACCAGTCAAATGTCGGTTTAGTCGTTGTTTTGGGCTACTGTTGTTAGGTTGCAGCCTTTCTAAGCTATTAACTCATTGAATATCATATTTCACTTGGAGATCGACACATTGCGCAAGTAAAATGCATGCCGAATGCCTTTGCATGATGACTTTAAAACTTTAAAAGATTTGAGAAATAGCACATTCGGGATTCTGAAGGCTCTCCACGTAATAGTATCGACAGTGTTTGTGGTTCAAATCAATCTTTGTCCGTAAAAGTCAATATTTTTCTCCATCAGTCTGAACCGGTTTCACCCACAAAGTATCAATATGTGGTTTATGTGGATATGCTTTTGCCCTCCATCATCCCATACGGAAATGTAATATATGACATATATGTCCCTATATCGCTAGTGACGCCGTCATATATGCTAAATATAAGACAATATATTGCTATCACATATATACATATCTCTACATATGTTGATATATGTTTTTAACATATATACATTTTTCATATTAAATGACTATATTGACATATATTAAATATGATGTATATGATTATTATTTATATATAATACTGTATGTTTTGACCATATAAGTCAACGATATGTTTCATTTATATATGCCAAACTATTTACTATTTAACAATTTTTTTACTTTAACTATAAGTCTACATATCCACATTTCATTTCAATTTCTATCTCATTTTCGAATCTTTTATAAATAAAATGTATTATTTATTATTATTTGACCTCTTCTTGACCAGCTCATAAAAACAAAACAAATACTACACAAATTATATTTGAAAACTGATAATTATATATGTGACATGACATGTATATAAAAAAAACACTATTATACATACATAAAATATATGGGCTGGTTTGATATGTCAATTGTTCCATTTTCTAATAGGTTTTATATATGGGCATATATATTTTATATATGTGGATATATTTAATATATGTATATTTCACATGTGTACATATATTACATTTCCGTATGGGATATGAGCACCTCTGTCCTTCTCTCCTAGATGAGTTCAAGTCGTTCCTGAAGCGGTTGCCCGCGACCCATTTCCTCCCGGTGAGCAGCGTGCACCTGCTGTGGGGCAGCGACTGGGACCTCCAGAACCGCTACCGGCTCCTGCAGAGTTCCCTGGAGGCCCAGCGAGTGAAGATCCAGCGCACGGCACGCAAACTCTTCGGGCTGAGCATCCGCTGCCACCACAACCCCAACCACCAGATGCCCAGAGAGAGGTGAGAGCCCTGATGTTCCCTCACCGAAGAACACAGCATCTTAGTCCACAGTAGAGCTCAACAGTAGCTGTCGGCAAGCATTTCCCCATTCATTTTCTCCATAGGGATTTCAGCAGATTAATGAACTAAACCAGCCAGCTCCCAATCACACAATTACAGGAGTTTAGATGAAAGGGACATGTACTTCAAGTTTGTTTTGTAAACTTAACCCTCTGGGGTCGGCAAACGCGCCGGCACGTTTTGCTTTTTTTTTTTCCACATAGCAGCAACATAGACTTAAATATCCCAGCTGAAGTATCGGGGTGGTCATAAAGAGTCGACACATGACACATGACATTAATGCTTAGAAAATATTCAGGATAATGCGATAATCAGAGTGATTCTGTACTGTAGTGTCAATGTGTCATGCAAAGAAAAGGATTGATCAAACTATAGTTTTACAGAGACAGATCTATATGTGAGCCTGGACCCCAAAACCAGTCACATGGGTAAAAAAAAAAAAAAAAAAAGAGATGTATATATAAATAATCTGAAAGCTGAATAAATAAGCTTTCAATTATGAGGAAACATTTTTTTGTAGGATCAAGATCAACAAAGTTTGTTACTGTTAATTAGCTTTCTTCATATTTTTCCCTTTAAAAGAGATTTTCTCAATGTTAAGATTTTTTTGCACCCTCAGATTCCAGATTTTCTCATTGATTCAGCTTTCTGATGATATATAAATCTCAATTTCAAAAAATTTACCCATGTGACTGGTTTTGGGGTCCAGGGTCACATATGATAATAAATATTTCACTTTATAGCTGGACTTAAAAGTGGACTCTTTACATTTACACCGGTGGTTTTAGGAACCCAATCAAATTTATTAAATTTAGACATTTTCCACAAATATAGTACAAAATAGGACCCCAAACACTTGGGCAATGATCAGTACTCAACCTTCAGAAAATGTTGACCGTAAACCAAAATGTACAGTCGTATGTTGGAGATTAAACTAAAGACATTTTGAGCTGTTTTATTTGTTCTGTATTTTATATGAGGTTTGCCATTTCTAAAAGCAGCAACAGGGTAATATTTCGTCTATATTCTGGGGTATATCTTATATAATAGTTAAACTAACAAAAAAAACATGGGATTTGTGATTACAAAATAAGGAATTGTAATCATATTTGTGGAAAGTACAAACTGGAAACTGAGACATTTCAAAGAGCTGTGACGGCAACCATGTGCTTTCTGATGGTAAACCAAGAGCTAGTGTATACAGTATATATATATATATGTGACCCTGGCCCACAAAACCAGTCACATGGGTATTTTAAATTGATATTTATACATACTCTTAAAGTCAAATTGACCCTAATTTTATGAAAATGAGATTTATACATAATCTGAAAGCTGAATAAATAATCTCTCCATTGATGTGTGGTTTGTTAGGATAGGACAATATTTGGTCGAGTCACAACTATTGAAAATCTGGAATCTGAGGAGCAAAAAAAATGGAAACATTGAGAAAATCTCCTTTAAAGTTGTGCATTTATGTTCACGATTGTGCTGCATTCACTCACAAAAATACATGATTTATATATTTACGGTAGGACATTTACTAAATATCTTCATGGAACATGATCTTTACTTAATATCCTAATGATTATTAGCACAAAAAAAAAGAAAAAACGATCATTTTGACTCATTCAATGTATTGTTGGCTATTGTTTTGTGATCCAGGGTCACATATATTTAGTCTAGCCTCAAATATACACTATAATCAAACTATCATAACAGTGTAATTTGAATGACCTCATCTATCATTGCAGAGCTGGTGCACACATCCACATCTCTGTGATCAGATGCTTTCTGAACATAACTTTATTGCCAGAACGTTATCTGTGGTACAGTTAATATTGATGAATAAAAGTGCTGCTTCCAACACTGTACTGCAATTAAAGAGTGCCGTGTCAAAAGTATTGCCCTGAATGTACACAAATAAAGTCATCTCTCATTATACGCACACTCAGGAAATGCACATAAAACAAACTCTGAAGTAAACTACACAAATGTTTGTGCTGTTGAGCAGGACGAGAGCATCAGCTGTCACTAATGTGGAAGTGGCTCACCCACGCTCCAATGGCGGCTTTGACAAGGTCTGCGCTGAAGCGTTATCAAAGCCGAGCAGAGCATAGTCTGAGCTCTGTAGGGCTCACATCAAGGACGTTTGATGGCAAGAGCATGAGAGTGTGTGTGTGTGTGTGTGTGTGTGTGAGGGAACGACAGATAGAGAGGAATACAGAATGGGATTGACTATTTTAATTCCAGGTAAGTTGTTATCGGTTCAGTATAGTGTGCCAATAGACAAAATTCGCTGTGATTTTCGGGGCTAATTCGTTAAACACTGGACTTCAAAGTAGTGTGTGTTGTTCTGCTGGAAGTGAGAGAGAGTCTATTTCTGTTTACGTGCCAGATATATTCATACTTCAAAGTCAGAGCAGCTAGTTTAGCTAACTGATAACAGCGCACCAAATTAGCATCCTATTTGAATAAACTAAGCAGCAGGGTAACGATTCGTCACGGTAAACAATCTCAGGGGGAAAGCGCAGAGTTTGAATGCAATCCTCACGGTTACACACCTCGTCTTGAATTAACTCTTTAGACAGAAACGTACTTTACTCAAGCATGCGTGCAATTCTGTTGAACATGCGTAACACATCTTAGTACTCAAATATCCTTAAAAATGTCTGGTCCATTAAACCAGATGTGTTGTTGTCCATGAGTGCTTATGAAATGCTGCTCCGTGAAGCTTCAAAACCTTTACATCGTCTATCTTTTCAATGTTAATCCGAGTTTTTGTCCTAAAACGGCGATACGTAACAACTGATAGTGGATTATTTGAGAAACGGTTTCTATTTATAAGTATGACAATGATAATATCAGGTACTGATTATGTGCTTTATTTAATGTTAAAATAATGTAATATGAGTTTGAATATCATTAATAGCCGTACTGAAAATGACACATCAGATCTTGAAAATAAGTGAAAAGAAACAAGAACGTTTAAACTGGGAACAACCAAGTCTATAGCATGACAAAGATTGTGTCTGTCTGTCTATATGCATTTTTAATAGTGTTAAAATAGTGTATTTTTTATGATTTTTATTATTATGTGAGATCAGTGTGCTTGCGGACAGACCCCGCCCACACTATTTTCTGATTGGCTGTGATTTTTGATTGATTGATTGATGACACGAACTGATGATGAGTGTCTAATGTTTCAACTGATCTTGGGTCAGTTTTATAATATAGTGTAGTTTAATTTTTAATGAATTTAATGAAGTTTAATAGTTGAAAATGATACTTAATTGCTTCTACTTGACCTAGTTTGACAAGCCTGCCTAATAACACACACACACACACACACACACACACACACACACACACACACACACACACACACACACACACACACACACACACACACACACACAAAACACATTTGACAAAAAAATCATATTCCATGGTATTTATACTTATAGCTCCCCAAGTAATGCTGATAATGCAACACACACTTTGTATTGCAAATTACCTTTTTGAATAGAATAAAATCGACAGGACCATTTGTGTTCATTAAGTCCTGCCCTACATTTCCTCCAGTGACAATCTAGTTCCTCTCATTAAAGAAGAGTTTCTGAACCATGTTTCATTCTGTTCAGACCCTCATAAACTCCCAGCTGCAAGTATACCGTAACTTGCTATAAGTATGTGAAAAGTTTGCATCTGGGCTGAAAACTTGTTGAGACGGTTGTTACCGTTATTGCTGCCAACCGGTGGTTTCCTGAAAGACACGCAATTACATCCCATATGACAACCCAAGAAACATAAGCATTCAAAATGTGAAACCTATGGCCGATAATTGATGCATACAGATATCAAGAGTTAGAGCAATTCGAATGCACATGTCAAACAATTCTCCCACCAAGGAACATACTTCATTAGCAGCTGTATGCATTGCAACTATATCTTCTCAGATTGGTGAAGAATTCATTAGAGGATTAGTTCACTTTTAAAACAACTTTTGCTGATAGTTTACTCCCCCCGATGTCATCAAGATGTCCATGTCTTTCTTTCTTCAGTGGAAAAGAAATGAAGGTTTTTGATGAACACATTTCTCCATATAATGGACGTCAATGGGCCCCAAACGGGTCAAGGTCCAGATGACAGTGTCAGCGCCGCTTCAACGGGCTTTAAACGACACCAGACGATGAATACGGCTCTTATCTAGCGAAACCATCGTCATTTCAAACATAAATAAACAAGTTTAAGTTTTATAAGCACAAGCGCTCGCCTTGCTCTGTTCTGTGATGCGCGTTCGTGACGTCACGTAATACGCAGTTACGTTGGAAAGGTCACGCTTCTATGAAAAGTCAAACATTTCTATACTGACGAAAATTTTCTTTTAGGCTTTTTAATATTCCAACACCAGGATACGCACACGAGATGGGCATTTTAACCGATAAACTGACACAAAGACATTTGAATATGTGTGTATGGTCCTCCTTCCGCACATCTGTAAACACTGACTCGTCAAGCGCGACCTTTACAGCGTAACTGCGTATTACGTGACGTCACGAACGCGCATCACAGAACAGAGCAAGGCGAGCGTTTGTGCTTATAAAACTTAAACTTTTTTATTTATTTTTGAAATGACGATGGTTTCGCTAGATAAGACCCGTATTCATCGTCTGGTGTCGTTTAAAGCCCGTTGAAGCGGCGCTGACACTGTCATCTGGACCTTGACCCGTTTGGGGCCCATTGACGTCCATTATATGGAGAAATGTGTTCATCAAAAACCTTCATTTCTTTTCCACTGAAGAAAGAAAGACATGGACATCTTGATGACATCGGGGGGAGTAAACTATCAGCAAAAGTTTTTTAAAAAGTGAACTAATCCTTTAATGCAGCGTTCATTGAATTATGTGTATTTTAAACTCATCTAAGCCCTATAATGGCACATGTTCCCGAGATGCTGTTGTGCTGTCACTCCGCATGTCGAGTGTGTCTCCGCTGACCTGCTCTTTGGCCTGAAGGCCCTGATGAAGAAAGCTTGAGGAAGAGTTTCTCGTTGCTCATTATTAGCAGCAAACCGCCTCCATCCGCCCCATAGACTCCAGAGACCGAAGCTAACTAACTCCACTCTGCAGACATTCCTCCAGTCTGATGGCACACCAATTATCTGGAGGAAGAAAACTTCATTTGGCTCCAAACTTTGGTTACTTGTGATTACTGCCAAGTTTTTCCCGGAAAGTTCCTACTTACAAGTTCTGAAGTCATTATTATGATACTTAATGTGCTTTTGGGCTTTAATGGGCTTTTTAGTGCCACTGCGAGAGAAAAAAAGAGCAGCTTTAAGAACGTTTTGATAATGTTGCCATTAAGTTAGGCTATAACAACGTTATGTTCTCTGGATGTTCACAATGTAAACACTGTTAAAAAAAAAAAAAATCTAATGTGGACGTTAGAGGAACATTCCATTCATTCCTCAAACGTTATTGGAATGTAGTTTTTAAAGTTCTCTGAACATTCCAAAACAAGTAGTAAAAGCGGCACCCCCTTTTTTTATATAGATGCACATTCCGAACTTAAATGGTTGTAATTCAAGAATGTTTTGGAATATAGATGTAAGTCTTGTTTTAAAGAAAGTTAAACTGAAAAAAAAGTTATAGAAGTTTGAGTTTATGAAAACATACAATGTTAAAAATTGTATTATTCATATTGTATATAAAATATATATTTTCAAAACCTGGTGGACTCTAAAAATGCAAAAAAAATTAAAATCAAAGCCAAAAATCTGAACAAGTTGTGTTTCAAATTGTAGGTTGATATCTCAAAAAATAAGCGTTCAGTGAGATTTAGTTTGGGCGCAGTACCACACTTCTCCACTAGTGGACATTACTGCCCATATAAGGGCGCCTCCATTTCCATATGTTGTTTGAGTGATCTGAACCATTATTTTTACAATTTTCATACAATTTATGAAGTAGACATCCTATTCAGAAGTAGTGTTGAAAGTTTGGCAGATTTTGAAATGAATTCAACCTCTAAGAAACACAAAAGATCACGTATGTGCATTATAGCTCGCTGACACATCACTAATGCTGAATCTATTATTATTTTCTTTATATTGAAAACATTTTCAGAGCTTTTTTCTAAATGAATTGAATGGATGCTATCTATTGAACTCTTGGCATGAAAACAAACTGAGGTTTCTATCATTCTTTCATGATTTTTCATGTTCATCACTATTTCAAAATAAAGGTCTGAACTCGCATTAGGAGTATGAAAATATTCTTGTTGCAAATTGATAAATTACGGCTCCTCTGTCATTTATTTAAAAAAAACAGTCACCAAATATGAAAACTAGACTTTGTAAGCTTTCAAATGATATATAGTTTATCAAGATTAGTTTAGGTTTAGTAGGATATTACTGTTTTAAATATGTAATGGCTGTGCCAATATAAGGGGTAAAAAAAAAAAAAAAAAAAAAAAACAATATTAAAGACCAGATAACATTTTATTAACGTAACTGGAGGATTTTTTGTTCATAACTCAATGTTCCTTCTTAGCTGAGAATACATTGTTTTGATAATACATTTGATTATATTGTAACAAATATATTCTTCAGGATAAACCTTGAGATGCATCATCTCGTTTTCAAAGGGGTCCTAATACACACATTAGATAACACAAGACAAAACAATAACAACAATAAGCACCTCATTCAAAACAACAAACACACCACTAGAACATTAACACATAAAATATGAATAAATATTTACCAGCCTATGATATGTATCATCTAAAGCAATTACATGATGTTGTAAAACAAAGAAAAATACTATTTGTAAACATAAACCATAAACGAAGTCAAAGATCATACATTCAAAAGGTGAATTATTCCAATCTGCAGGAGCCTTATACCTAAAGTATCTTCCCAAAAACTTTCTTAACTAAAGGAGTAAGAAAAAATATTCATATGATAATTACTCTTTATATGTGACCCTGGATCCCAAACCCAGTCAGGAGCCGCACGGGTATATCTGTGGCAATAGCCAACAATACATTATATGGGTCAAAATTATCCATTTTTCTTTTATGCCAAAAATCATGAGGATATTAAGATCATGTTCCATGAAGATATTCAGTAAATTTCCTACCGTAAATATATAAAACATGTATTTTTGTGAGTGAATGCAGCACAATCGTGAACATAAATGCACAACTTTAAAGGAGATTTTCTCAATGTTTACATTTTTTTGCTCCCTCAGATTCCAGATTTTCAATAGTTGTGTCTCGACCAAATATTGTCCTATCCTAACAAAGCACACATCAATGGAAAGCTTATTTTATCAGCTTTCAGGTTGTGTATACATCTCAATTTCACAAAATTGAGCCATGTGACTGGTTTTGTGGTCCAGGTTCACATATGGTGTCACAAAGAATGATGTGAAATGTGGTTTTGTTCCTGCAATACACACACACACACACACACACACACACACACACACACACACACACACACACACACACACACACACACACACACACACACACACACACACACACACACACACACACACACACACACACACACACACACACACACACACACACAGTAGCTCAGATCAAATGTTTTTTCCCTCTTTGGTGATTAAGTTGATGTGTGCTCATCTGGTAAATACTGCCGCTCTGACATGGTTTGAGAGCAGCATATGTTTGATAAGTAGATTACGCTGCTGGATCTATTTTAAGGGCAGATCTTCCGTATATACCGTGATAGAGTATAGTGAGATATTCCCTCTCGCCGGTCTCGATGCAATAGTGCCGACGCACAAGGTCTGTCTGTGGAAACACAGCTCAGCTTTAACCTCGTCTTTCTCAATTATTGGCCTTCTGCAAATCGAGCAGTTTCTACTTTTAGGGAAGCGTCTCAAAGTCAGCTGCTGTTTATTCCTGGCAGAAGAAAAAGCTGATGCAAGTTTTACATGCATATTTTGGCTTTATTGTTGCTCCTTCGTGAGTATAGTCCAAGATCAGGTAACCTTAAAAATGTACCGTTGGCAAAACTTCCCAAAATGAGATCTTTAAAGGCCATTCCCACGCGTGATTCGATTGCTTAGTCCAAATCCTGGTTTGATATCTTCCTTCCTCATGCTTTTATATTTCTCTAAAAAATAAAATAAAAAATATTACATGTACAACAGCTGAGAAGAGGAAGAAAGTCCCCCGACCTGAAGGCAGGCAATAAAATATGAGTTAAATTAATAAAAAGAAGAAGTAAAAAATGAATTAAGAACATCTACAAAAACATTGAAAAAAAAAAAAAAAAGTTAGTACTAACATTGGTCATTGTTCTCAAACAAAACATGTTTCTGAAAGATACAGACACAAAACATCTGCTTTCAGGTTATGCCAAAAGCAAATACCGGGATGAGATATAAGAACAATAAAAACTGTTTTTGGCATTTAAATATTTGGTAAATAAAAGGCTGTCAAGAAAGGGTTGGAAACACAGTCTGACTGCAGGTAACCGTCTCACTCTGGTATTGAACTATTTGTCCACTTGGATTTACTAGCACAGCTTCACGCTCACAGAACAGCACTTGCAGTTGTAAATGCGTCACAAGAGGCACAAATAATGTGAGCTGCACTCCGAAGGCAGTTTATTTGGAGACAAGCAGCTATGAGCAATATTCTATAAAAAGTGCATGAAAATGTGCAAATTATACATCGTTAATCATGGTGGATTGCTTTCATACCAACTGCAGACCTCACTGGAGTTCACAAGAACCAAGACATTTGACTAATTTAAGAGCGCAGAAATACAAAAATTAATCAAATAATTCGTTTTTCCATAATTAAACACTGTGGCAATAAACACTGATACAGGCATCGGATTGCTCTTTATGTAATAATCTATGTTTTTGTTTGTATCTGTCCCTATTCAAATACACAACAAATAAATAAATTAAAGGGTACAATCAGTATGATTTAAAAAAATACAAAACAAGGTACACTACATTTTAAATGGTGAAATAAAAGCCAAATACAGTGTGTTGTGTCGTCAAAATATGAATAATGACCAGAAAAAAAAATAATTAACCTTCTGCATAATGCAAGACTTTTAGTTATGAATAAGACAAAAAATAAATAAAAAAATAAACTGGGACTCTTATTTTGAAATGCCAATACTAGTTCCGGATGAGGGAGCATTCTTACAAACATCTACAACATTACAGTTCATCAAGAGGAGATCATAAGATATCTGTGACACACATGCATTCATTGATTGCAAACCGAGTGGGCGATAATGTGTGTGTTTTTACTTTGCATTTATTTACCTTTATTTCATTAAACCAAAGCCTTTTTAAGTTTGATAATCACATTAGGCTGAATGGCGATTCCTGTTTTCCGGCTCCAAATTTAACACTTCCTCAAATGATGATTGAGACTTATAGATGTTATAGGCTACCATTCAAGATATTTAAGACTTTTGTGACCTTAAATTTAAATAAACGTACAAATATGGAAGATAAAAAAGACTCAATGAACTGATCTGGGGTGTTTTTTCCAAAAGCATCGTTAGCCAACTATGTCCGCAAGTTCAGTCGTTATCAGCAGTTCAATGAGTCGGTGCTTAACTCCAGTAATGAGAGTTTCATATTTTATCTAAAGGTATATCAGATGTAAAACATATAGTTTAAATCATTATTGTATTTATTTAAACGGTTATTGTGAATATGCACTGTATTTATGATCAGGATTCATAATGAGGATTTAAAGTGTCCGCCGTCAGTCCCTCAGTTCACCATCGGTGTCGCCAAACTCAGCATGATCAGAGTTTGAGTGCATGTGTGAACACTTTCCCGTCCTGGGCTGTGTTTCCCGAAAGTATCGTTAGCCAACTATGTTCACAAGTCGTTATCAGCAGTTCAGCGAGTCTGTGTTTCCCGAAACCATCGTTACAACCAACATTCACAAACATCATCGCAGAGTTGTGTGTGTGAGCGACAGATCTCCACCTGTGGTTAGAAGCAGAGTTTCTAGTTTGCTCTAGATCTAGTTTTAAATCCTGCGCCAATAATCAAGCTGACATTCAGTGCAATCTGTGTATTTTATTTAGAATACAAACAAATGTTTTTTACATCTTTTAGTTTGTCGAGAGAGTTAAAGTGTAGTGTTTGAAGAAGTGCGCATGTGTGAACGAGCTCTAGTGCGTAAGAACAAGACTATGATTGAATCTGGAAATAAAGCAAAATAACTGAGAAAAATTTGAAATAGTCCTCAGATGTCTGTAATTTATATCAAAACATCTAGCGTTAAAGGAGAACTCCGGTCAATTTTAACATTGAGTAAATCTGACTCTGATTGTCGAGTTCACGCGCATAGGTTTAGTTACCTATGATCACGCGCGTGAACTCGACAATCGACTACTTTGGACTCCGGAAACAGGAAGTAAATACAGGTCTGTGCGCTGGCTGATATAACATAATTTTTATTAATATCTTTCACATCTACTGCAGTCAGATTCACTCGTGTTCACTCTGAAGGAATCACTCAACATGGCTGGGCACTTGTAATGACACATCAATGATGTTGAGAGGATAAAAGCAGGTTTAAAACTTGCTCCATTGAAGTCAACAGGGTGCACATTTTAAAAAGAGGATAACACAGTGTAGGCAACACCGATTTTTGTCGTTGTTCTCTGTATTGACAGCACTCCAAATTTACAAAAAAATGAGCTCAATCTTAAAATTGACCGGAGTTCTCCTTTAATTCGATCTCAAACAGTTTCATTAACAGTGGTTATTACTCCACACGTGCGAGACATCATCAACTAACGTGGTTGAACGATCAATTTGTGACACTATGTTTTCGGGAATCAGTCGTGACTCGCTAGTTGATTTCTTCAACACCGTATCACGGAAGTTAAGCGGCGAGTTACGGCGCTGGACGGGATCTGTGTCCAACGGCTCCAGTCTGAATCACACACACATATGCAGATATAAACACCTTTTGATGCTTGGCCTGATAAATTGCTCTGGCCCGAGCGAACCCCCAGCCGGCGCTGAAGTGACAGATAGCTTCACGCCTCGGGGACTTCTGTGCCATCTGACGAGAGAAAGCGTCGCAAACGCCACTGTGATATTTAATCAAATCAAACGATGCAATTAAACGAGTAACCAAACCATGCTGCCCATTTCAGTTTATGCCAAGCCACAAAACCACGCTTCCTGGCTCGTTGTAATTAATAGATGTTTGTTGTTAAGCTCTACCTGATAAACCACGACTGTGAGATCATGCACATTTTGAGGGAAGAAAAATACTCGTATTTACACCCACACAGAACACAGACAGAGCGGTTATGTAATGCGGGTTTATGTTCATAAGCTTTGTATAAAGGGAAATATAGTGCCAGTCAGCCAGTCCAAATCTTTCCATTGCATAGGTAATGAGCACAAACATTACATGCATATTTGTGTAATGTATTATTTTGGGCATTTTAAAGCAGCTGTTTTCTGCAGCAACACACACTTTTGCATAAATAACCGAGCTTTGCGTTTTCTGAAGATGTTTGCTATGCAGAACTGATATGCTTGGGTGTTGTGGATGGTTGCCAAGATGTTGGATTATCAGTAGCAGAAACTTTGTGAGACGAGTTAACCCACGCCGCAGACCTCCGTCAGGTTACACAAGATAGTGAATTTAAAATGGATGAAAATGAGGCTGTCAGGGACGCACTCACGGTCTTTAATGCCTTTTTTTTTTCTGGAAAGACGTTTTGTCAGCTGAACAATCAGTATGCTGTTAAACAACTTTAAAGTTTTTAAAGTCCCCCTGTGGTGAAAATCCATCTTTTAATGTTGTCAATGTGGTGTTTTTAATATGCTTTAAAGGGCACCTATTATGCCCGTTTTCACAAGATGTAAAATAAGTCTCTGATGTCCCCAGAGTGTGTGTGTGTGTGTGAAGTTTTAGCTCAAAATACCCCACAGATAATGTTTTAGAAAAACGCACCGTTTTAGTGTGTCTCCTTTAAAAGTTAATGAGATGCGGTTCCACGCACAGGGGGCGGAGCCTAATCAGCACTCACTCAGAGCCAGGACAATCTCATCTCACAGAAAGATGATAATATCAAAACAGAAACTCACAGTAACGTGTTCGAGTCGGACAATAATGCCCACAGAGCTAGAGAATATATGCTGAATAGAGATAGAACAGGTACTTATATGCCATCTGCATATAAACTCTCTCTCTCTCTCTCTCTCTCTCTCTCTCTCTCTCTCTCTCTCTCTCTCTCTCTCTCTCTCTCTCTCTCTCTCTCTCTCTCTCTCTCTCTCTCTCTCTCTCTCTCCCTTTCATTATCGTGGAACATAACGTTACACAGCAAAGTACACAAAACACTCGTTACAACCAACAGTAAACAAATATATACACACCTTTTTAGTGTGTGTTTTATAAACTGGTAAACTGTTTATCTGTAAACGACTGGATGAGCTCGAGTGTCATAAAGTGCTCGCTCTCACTATCATTTCTGCGTGATCGGTAACGTTAGTCCTGTCGCTCCGGAGAGGAGACTGTACGCTGATCACGAGAGCAGTTGTAAGTTACTGATCAATCCTCGAGTAACAACGAGAGTAAATGAAGACTGCTATGTTCATTCTAACATCCAAAAAACAAAACACCTCAATCGCTTTCGGAGACGTTCTACAGCGTCGAAACACTGGCGGACTGTGTCCAGCTCACTCAGGGCGGGTCTATGCGCAAACTGCAGTGTCAATCAACAGTCGTGGGCGGGGCTTATGCAATTCTACGTCACATTGCATTGATTCTGAGAACAGCTCATTCTGAGACAGTACTTATGATTTATGGGGATTTAAAAAAAACAACAACACTGGTTGGATTTGTATCATTATAGGGTGGTTGTGTACACACACTGCCAACACACATTTATGTTCAAACAACATGTAAAAGTGAATTTTGCATAATAGGTGCCCTTTAAGACAAACCATGTGTAGATTTATAAGTGGACAGCATTGCTGAGTATTTTCTGCTTAAAACTGCAGTGAACCAAAGACAGACTCAAAAACACGGTTTGAAATCGCTGGTGTTTCTGACGTCACACACTACCTTGTAACCAATCAGATCAACGTGTGATCGTCAACCAGTGGATCTCGGAGTGAGTGAGTGGAGGCGGGGCTCATTTGCATATTCATAGAACTGCACATACTAAATGAGGCAAGGGTGTCGAGTTACATTCAAGCTATTTTGTACGGAAAAAACATGTAAATTAAATATGTAATTTTGGTGATCAAAGATGAGTTTAAAGGGATACAGTGATTGACCGCAGGGGGACTTTAAGTCTGTCCCTCTCAGCCGTGTTTTCATTCCTGTCTAAGGTTTGTTGGTGTGATGCCAACACAGAGATATCTGACAGGTTGCAGTATCGCTTGCAGCATCTTTAATTGAATAAAAGAAATGAAGCAGATATACAGGCCTCCCCCTCACTCTGAATGGCGTACTCTACTCTCTACTCATCCATCATCCATTAGAACAGAAATTGCAATGATGTACGTCACGCGGTCTGTGCAGAAGAGCGCTCCGATGCCCCATTACAAACACCAGCATGTGCGAACAAACAGCATTCTCCACATCATCCCCCATGGCGAACTCCCGTCAGCCGCTTGTTTCAGATAAACAAATAATACTGCAAAATAAAACCAGCAAGCCACTATTGGGAAAAGCATTTAGAGAATATAACATATGGGAGTCTGAATGCATAAAGCTTGCTTATTGCGAATACATATGAAAAAGAAATACACTATTAAATGCCACAGGCGAGTGCACTGCGAATGGCTTCAAATTGAATGCTAATCTTAAACTTTTTATTGGTCAAGTAATCTGGAGCAAACTGAAAATCAAATAACGTCTGAATTGGAATATAGCTTTATGTATATAGATTGAATGCCACAAGATGCTTATTTTACAGGTTTACCATTTCATTTCCCTATTGATAGTTTTCTGAAACTCATGTTCATATTCATTGCTTTCAATTTACGTTTCACATCTAGTTTTAGAAACGTGTTTTCATTTCAAAAACGTTGATATAATTAGTCACACTTCCACTGGGTCGCGCGAGTTTTGTGGTTTGCACAGGAATGCATAATTTACATTGCCTGGCAATTCATTTTTACAGTAGTAATATTATGGATTCAACTGAACTGACACTATCAGATAACATCTGCATTTGAACTTAATTGAGTTGAATTATGACACTCATCTTATTTAGAGCTGCTTCCTAGATCACAAATACATATTAAAAAGTTTTCCCATTAACCCTTTAAGCGGCACCCCCTTTTTTTAATAGACATGAAAATGCACATTCTGAACTTAAATGTTTGTAATTCAAGAATGCTTTGGAATATAGATGTAAGATTGGTCTTGTTTTAAAGAAGACATTTGTCAGATTTTTGTAGAAGTGAAATAAATTAAGAAAGTGAAACAGAAAAAAAGTTATAGAAGTTTGGGTTTATGAAAATATACAATGTAAAACAAATAATTATTAATATTTTATATAAAATATATATTTTCAAAACCTGGTGGACTCTAAAAATGCAAAAATAATCAAAGCCAAAAATCAGAACAAGTTGTGTTTCAAATTTTGTGTTTTAATTTTGGGCGCAGTACCACACTTCTCCACTAGTTGACATTACTGCCCATATAAGGGCGGCTCCATTTCCATCTTTTGAACTCTTGGCATGAAAACAGCTGACTACTTTGTCAAGATTAGTTTAGGTTTAGTATGATATTACTGTTTTAAATATGAACGTTAAATTTGAATGTTCTCTGAATGTTCAAAAGTAAGTGGTAACATTTAAAAAAAAAACATTAGACGTGTTTTGAGAACATTATTATAGACCAGATATACATATACAGTACATATACATATAACTACATATAACGTTACTGGAAGAACGTTTGTTCATAAATTTGCCAGAACATTGCATGTGGGCTCGGTTAATTAATTCAATAGCAAATATGTACCACTTTTAAGCAAATATTATCCATGAATCAAAGTTCCTATGTTACATGATAAAACAACATTATCCTCCACAGTTTGGTGTAGCATTGCCTTTGTGTGTCTCTCCAACACCATCTTCAAGGGATTTCTAGTAGGAATATGACTTATCCGACTCTGGGTTTATTAACATGTCATCATAAGCTTTAGCACTTTGTCTCTCAGAAATCAACATTCAGGCACTGGTTTCTCCGCATGCAGAGAAGCTCCAAAGGCTTTCAGAATGACAAGGCAAAGTGCCTGCGGGAGAGAAGAGACGGGGTGTGCGTTGGGGACATTTGACAGAATACATTATCCATTTTAGTGATTAGACGGTAACAAACGTCAGTGGGCTGAGGCGGGAGCTTTGTGCGTTTGGAGTTGATGCTGCATTATTAACCCTCTGGTGCTCTTCGGTCATATTACACCGATTTTTTTTTTTTTTTTTTTACTTCATCGGAATGGTACAAAACTTTGTGAAGGTTTTGGCAATTGCTATGTGAACACACACAAAAATCATGGACATGATTCGAAAAGGTTAAGTGGTCCTGGAAAAAAATAAAAAAGAATATATATATATATATATATATATATATATATATATATATATATATATATATATATATATATATATATAACGTGTTTTTGAAAATACAGATTTCATATAAAAATTGAAAATATTATTTTTATGTATTTTTCATAAAAATATATTCTATAACTTTTTAAGTTCACTTTTAAACTTTTTTTTTTATTTCAGCAACAATTTTCCAAGTGTCGTCTTTAAAATAGAGATCAAACTTAACTCAGTGCTTTAAAGCATTCAAGATTTACAGTTTAAGTTGGACATTTAATTTACAGGTCTATGCTTAACTTGAATAAACAACCCGATCTCACGGTAATTCATACGAATTCATACGACCTCACTCGTACGATTTTTGCTAAATCTTAAATATTTTTGTATGGATGACCTACCCTTGACCCCGCCTATAAACCTACACACCACTGGGGTTTAGACAAATCCTACGAATTCGTTTGAGTGAGGTTGTGTTACAGTGGCTGATACAATAAAAAAAAAAAAAATGAAATAAAATAATAATAATAAAATGAAAAAAAAAATGTGGTCAAAATTCGCCATTGTTCTCTGTCTGCTTTCAGATTGGTGCTACAGTGGCTGATAAAAAAAAAGAAAAGAAAAAAAATATATATTTTTATATATATATATAATTCAATACAATTTTTTTTTTATTTGTATTCGCCATGTGAAGTGCACCCCCCACATCCCCTGACTGCATTGTTCTCTGTCTGCTTTCAGATCGGTGCTTCAGTGGCTGAACCGCGTGCAGTCGTTCCTCTACTGCAACGAGAACGGCTTCTGGGGAGCGTTCCTGGAGAGCCAGCGCATGTGTGTGTGCCACACGGGTGCCACCCTGTGCCAGCGACCCATTCCCTGCGTGATCGGCGGGAACAACAGCTGTGCCATGTGCAGTCTAGCCAACATCTCCCAGTGCGGATCCTGCAACAAGGGCTACAAGCTTTACCGCGGCCGCTGCGAACCGCAGAACGTGGACTCGGAGCGGAGCGAGCAGTTCATCAGCTTCGAAACGGACCTGGACTTCCAGGACCTGGAGCTCAAGTACCTGCTTCAGAAGATGGACTCGC
Source organism: Phoxinus phoxinus (assembly GCF_949152265.1). NCBI lineage: Eukaryota > Metazoa > Chordata > Actinopteri > Cypriniformes > Leuciscidae > Phoxinus > Phoxinus phoxinus. The sequence goes on along the minus strand of NC_136878.1, from coordinate 46,604,254 downwards.
GTCTCCACATCCACACCACATTCATCAGCAACGAGGTGCGCCTGGAGACCTTCTTCGACCCGCGCTGGCGCAAGAGGATGTCGCTAACGCTCAAGAGCAACAAGAACCGCATGGACTACCTGCATATGATCGTGGGCCTGTCAATGAAGATCTGCCAGATGCGGAACAGCAGCGTGGACCCCATGTTCTTCGTCTACGTGAACCCGTTCAGCGGGAGCCACTCGGAGGGGTGGAGCATGCCGTTCGGAGAACACGGATACCCGCGCTGGGAGAAAGTGCGCATCCAGAACTCCCAGTGCTTTAACTGGACCCTTCTGCTGGGAAACCGATGGAAGACGTTTTTCGAGACGGTGCACATTTATCTCCGAAGCCGAGCCAAGGTGCCGACGGTCATGCGTAACGATACGGGTCAAGGCCCGGTGGACTTATCCGACCCCAACAAGCGTCAGATCTACATCAAGATCTCAGATATACAGGTGTTCGGATACAGCTTGAGATTCAACGCGGATCTGTTGAGGAGCGCCGTCCAGCAGGTCAACCAGTCGTACACGCAGGGAACCCAGTTCTACTCGTCCTCGTCCATCATGCTCCTGTTACTGGACATCCGGGAGAGGATTAATCGCCTGGCTCCTCCGGTGGCTCCTGGGAAACCCCAACTGGACCTGTTCTCCTGTATGCTGAAGCATCGACTCAAGCTCAACAACAGCGAGATGATTCGCGTCAATCACGCCTTGGACATGTACAACACCGAAATCTTGAAACAATCGGACCACCTGACTACCAAACTTTGCTGAGGGAAAAAAAAAAACCCAACAACTGGGAAGAAGAAGAAGAAGAAGAAAATATTTTCTTTCTCGGTTTGATTTGGAAACTTTTGCTTTGCATTTTTTTTTTTTTTTTTTGATGTATTATTAACAACTTTGTAAGTGTAATTGTTAAACGAAAAACTAAAAATACACAGAGAAATCATTTTAGCTCACTACTAAAGGAAAACAACAACAAGAACAAAAACTAAAAAAAAAAATGACTGTATCATATTTGTCGAAGCATGTCTGTCATTTTCCTAATTACGAGAAAAGATCACAAACTATTAAATTCCACATCCAGTGACACAGAGGCCTTGATTTTACTTTGAGGGAACAAAGGTACATCGTAAACTGCCATTCTTAACACGTTTGTAGAGATTTACCGCGAGGGCAGAACCAAAACACAGTTCATTTCAGACACGGCCATCATACATGTTTTATAAGGGTTCATTGAGTGTACTGTGTCTTGTCCTTTCATAGAGAGCTGAGTTCAGTTCAGGCGTCCGTCGTTGCTCACCGGATGTCCAGTTTTATTGTCACTCGCCACAAGAACTGAATCCTGTCGTGTGTGTTCAGACCCGCAGATCCGAGATTGGAGGTCGCGCCGGCGCCTCAGTGCAGTATCTACAGTTGAACACTAGCAACTCATGCTCTTTCGTACTGCTTCGCATAATGTACACGTTGTGATTGCTGATGTGTCGAGCTTTTTTGCAGCACCGTGAACAAAATTTCGATCATTTCTCATTTCTTTAAGGGTCAGCATAAAGCCATACATTTCTCAGAGGGATGAAAAAAAAAAAAAAAAAGACGAAAAAAAAAAAGAAGCTGGGCACATTTTGTGAGAAATGTCCTATAAATTGCTTTTGTATTTTTGTTTTACAGTCCTTTTCTAATGAAATATAGCACAGTGGTCTGACAAAAAAATAAGAAAATGATATATAATGTGCTGCGGGATTATGGCATGACATTGTAAAGCCATTGCATTTTCATTAACAGAGTGAATCCACAAGAACAGTATATTAAAGCTTCAAATATCTATGATGGTTTTAATCTCAAAATCTGCTTGTATACCAAATGTACACTTTTTTTTTGTAATATTTCATTTGGGTTTTATATTCCTTGATGCAATTCAGGTTTAACTTTTTTGACATGTTGATTGATTAATCTCTAAATCTTAGCTGGGGGGGGGGGGGGGGAGGGGTTATTTAACCTTCAAAAAGTTATTTCTAGGATATGGAGCATGCCATTATTTTTAGCATTAATTATTATAATTTGTATCATTATTATCCAATCTTATTAAGTGCCTGTTAGCTATCCCTTTAATGCTTTCCTTCACTTTTTATTTATTATTATTATTATTATTTATTATTATTTTTTTAACAGGAAGAATACTAAATCTAAATACACATGCCACTTGGGAACAGGGCCAAAAGCTTTTCTTGCTCTACTCTGCATGAATTGAAAATAACCTCTTGAGAGGAGACTTAACTTGGTTAATGAATTAGTTAAATGTGTATTATAAGTGTAAATACCTATTTTGTCTTGATATAGCCATGGAAACAAAAGCTCTTGTTAGACGACAGCCCATTAAACACGACACGGACCCCCTCGAGCACAAGATCTGTAAATACCGCAGGTTTCCCACCAGATCATCACCAGCTGAACTGGATCTGACACACACACACACACACACACACACACACACACACACACACACACACACACACACACACACACACACACACACACCGTCTCACCATCCCATAGAACGCTCAGTGGGTTGAGAAACTGCTTTCAAGTACTTTATGTAATTTCTGCTGTTCTGTTTAAATAACTATATCGGCTTTCTTCAAAATGAATGTTTCAAATAATAATCTATTTCTCATTAAAATGCTATATTTAATAAGAAGGCCAATGCTTGTTTGTACCACACAAAAGCTTGAAATTTTTCTGGTAAAAAATAAATGTATTTCAAATACATTTATTTTATGCTAAGTCTACTACAAATACATTTATATGTTCAAACTTGATATAAATATCCTGCAATTCACCTTTGGCTAAGCCCCGCCCCCCTTAGTTACTGTTGCTACCTCCGACAACTTCATCTGGGCTCTGGTTTGGTATCAACATGGCTTCTGCTGTGACGGCTCTTCCTGCTGAAATTTTATCAAACTTTTATAAAGCAGCAAATAAAGTGTCCGATAGAAGTAGGCAAAAGTGTCTGCAGTGTGCGTTTGAAGGCTTTATTCAAGACATACCGGTGAAACGCGAGCAACAACAAGGCATCCAAATACAGGCAAAAGCATAACGGTCACAGTCAAAAAATGAACACAGCATAACGTTATCCTAATCGAGACGGAGGCTGTGACTCACAATATCAGGAGAAACACTGTCATGCAAAGCTGGGTAGGTCTCTATTCACTTCTATAATCGTTATTATTTACAAAGCAAACGGACTACGCGAGTATAAAGCTGTATTTATTAGCAGCGTGTGCTAGCGTATCAACAATTAGGGCAGAGAACCGAAATCATAACCTAAACCAGCATAAAACGGTCTAACTATAACTTCACAGTAAGGTTAAAAGCTAAATGTATCTTAGAGCACAAAAGTGTGTTGTTGATCTTGAGGGGTTTCGCTGACTGAGAGGACGTCCACACAGTTTAATCCAAAGACGACACTTGTCAGTATTTAACTTCGGTTTTGGGAAGGGGAAAAAACGGACATCCCCCACCAACCTCTCTGGGAAACGCGTATCTGTGTTACAAATGCCCCCGGCACAACGTTTAACCATATTTTTTATAAAACGACAACGTAATAGCCTGCCGAGACCAAAAATATGAGCCGCCTGCGTTGAAGTCAATGGAGCGCCGTGAAAAAGTGTCGGACCCTCTGTGGGAGCTCGTTCTTGGCTGCGCTGTGATTGGTCAATATACATTCTAGGGCGTGGCTTAGCCAAAGGCGAATTGTACTGTTGGTTTACTAAATTGATATACTGAAAGTCTGCTAAATTGGAACGACTAATTCTGCACTTTAATTATCCGGAAATAGTGATAATTAAAGATAGACTGAAGTAAATTTAATTGTGCTAAAGTGGAACTATTGCAAGTATACTTTAGGTTCACTTTAAATATCTTGCATTTAAAGACTGATATTACACAGAGATCATACAATCCTTATTAATAATGATATTAAACACATTTTAGGCTTAATGTGCATCGTGCAATAAATACGTTTTCCAAATAAAGTTGAATTATAATATTTATATCAGCAAGTCTCAAGCGATATGTCAGTATATATGTTTATTTATTTGCAATATACTTAGTATGACATAAATGCATTTTTTAATACATTTTCGTAAAGGTTTTTTTTTTTTCACTCGGGCAGCTACAAAAATGTGTTTTAAGAACATATTGCTAACTTTCCCATTAAGTTATGAAAATGTTATTTCTGAACGTTCTCTAAACGTCCAGATTTTTTTTTTCTTAGTTATGCAAGCGTTAAGGGAACATTTCATAATTTTTCAAACATGGGAATGTTACTTTTGGATGTTCTCTGAATGTTTTTTTTATGTTCGACAAACATACCATGAATGATGTATACCCAATACAGGGCTGTGCATAAGACTGACATGACACCTTCATAATCATGACACATGTTATGAATATTGAAGTAGGTTTTATGCATTTTTATGACAACTGTCATTAAGTGTCATTCGCTCAATTATGACATTTATAAATCAAATATGACATTCTTTGTCATGACAACATGACATTACCAAGACAACATTATTGTCATAAATATGTCTGAAAATGATTAATGATTAAACTTAAAAACCTACTGAGCTTTATGGGTTAACATTATTAAACTGTCATGTGATTGGTTTTGACATCGGCTGTCATGAGGACATTATAACTGTCAGGAATATTTTTCTGGATCTCAACTAAAATGGTACAAATTTAATTTGTCATTAAAATGTCATTAAGTGTTAATAATCTGTCAAACAATTGTATAACAGTGTCATGTAGACTTTTCTGGACCTCAACTACAGTGGTACACATTGAATATGACATTAAAATTAAAAATATTGTAATGTTAACCCATAAAGCTAAGTGGTTTCTTAAGTTTGATAATGAATCTGCTATGTCATGTTTATGATATTTATGACATGTTATGTTGTCTTGTTATTGTCAAGTTGTCATAACAAAGACATCTCAAACAATGTCATATTTGCATTAAAAATGTCATAACTGAGCGAATGACACTTAATGACAGTTGTCATAAACATGCATAAAACCTCCTTCATATTCATGACATGTGTTATGATTATGAAGGTGTCATGTCAGTCTTATGCACACCCCTGCAAGTAAAGTGTTACCCATAATGTTTTGAGAACATTGTTAAACACCAGATAACAATAATAACTGAATATTAATGTTACTTGTAGAACGTTTGTTCATAAATTTGAGAGAACCTTGCTAGAACGTTAAAGTGCTGATAGTGTTCACTATTAGCTGGTTATAGCGTTCACTATTAGCTGGTTATAGCGTTCACTATTAGCTGGTTATAGTTTTCACTATTAGCTGGTTATAGCATTCACTATTAGCTGGTTAGCGTCTCTGCAGATTGAGTCCCTGTATTTTCTGGGCAGATGCTGCTTGTTCTCAGGCCTGACAGGTAAGGATGCAGCAGAAACATGCTGACCGAGGGTCAAACGTCCCGCTCAAGGACACACCGGTTGACAGAGGCATCCGGGTTCACAAACGTCCAAGATGAACAGGAATCTGTTCATTTACACTGATGGAGATCCCCAACGAGATGCACATTTACACTGATGAAGAACCCCAACGAGATGCACATTTACACTGATGGAGATCCCCAACGAGATGCACATTTACACTGATGAAGATCCCCAAAGAGATGCACATTTACACTGATGAAGAACCCCAACGAGATGCACATTTACACTGATGAAGAACCCCAACGAGATGCACATTTACACTGATGGAGAACCCCAACGAGATGCACATTTACACTGATGAAGAACCCCAACGAGATGCACATTTACACTGATGAAGAACCCCAACGAGATGCACATTTACACTGATGGAGATCCCCAACGAGATGCACATTTACACTGATGAAGAACCCCAACGAGATGCACATTTACACTGATGGAGATCCCCAACGAGATGCACATTTACACTGATGAAGAACCCCAACGAGATGCACATTTACACTGATGAAGAACCCCAACGAGATGCACATTTACACTGATGAAGAACCCCAACGAGATGCACATTTACACTGATGGAGATCCCCAACGAGATGCACATTTACACTGATGAAGAACCCCAACGAGATGCACATTTACTCTGATGAAGAACCCCAACGAGATGCACATTTACACTGATGAAGAACCCCAACGAGATGCACATTTACACTGATGAAGATCCCCAACGAGATGCACATTTACACTGATGAAGAACCCCAACGAGATGCACATTTACACTGATGGAGAACCCCAACGAGATGCACATTTACACTGATGAAGATCCCCAACGAGATGCACATTTACACTGATGAAGAACCCCAACGAGATGCACATTTACACTGATGAAGATCCCCAACGAGATGCACATTTACACTGATGAAGATCCCCAACGAGATGCACATTTACACTGATGAAGAACCCCAACGAGATGCACATTTACACTGATGGAGAACCCCAACGAGATGCACATTTACACTGATGAAGAACCCCAACGAGATGCACATTTACACTGATGAAGAACCCCAACGAGATGCACATTTACACTGATGGAGAACCCCAACGAGATGCACATTTACACTGATGAAGAACCCCAACGAGATGCACATTTACACTGATGAAGAACCCCAACGAGATGCACATTTACACTGATGGAGAACCCCAACGAGATGCACATTTACACTGATGAAGATCCCCAACGAGATGCACATTTACACTGATGAAGAACCCCAACGAGATGCACATTTACACTGATGAAGATCCCCAACGAGATGCACATTTACACTGATGAAGATCCCCAACGAGATGCACATTTACACTGATGAAGAATCCCAACGAGATGCACATTTACACTGATGGAGATCCCCAACGAGATGCACATTTACACTGATGAAGATCCCCAACGAGATGCACATTAACACTGATGAAGATCCCCAACGAGATGCACATTTACACTGATGAAGAACCCCAACGAGATGCACATTTACACTGATGGAGAACCCCAACGAGATGCACATTTTTCACTGATGAAGAACCCCAACGAGATGCACATTTACACTGATGAAGATCCCCAACGAGATCCACATTTACACTGATGAAGAACCCCAACGAGATGCACATTTACACTGATGGAGAACCCCAACGAGATGCACATTTACACTGATGGAGATCCCCAACGAGATGCACATTTACACTGATGGAGAACCCCAACGAGATGCACATTTACACTGATGAAGAACCCCAACGAGATGCACATTTACACTGATGGAGAACCCCAACGAGATGCACATTTACACTGATGGAGAACCCCAACGAGATGCACATTTACACTGATGAAGAACCCCAACGAGATGCACATTTACACTGATGAAGAACCCCAACGAGATGCACATTTACACTGATAAAGATCCCCAACGAGATGCACATTTACACTGATGGAGAACCCCAACGAGATGCACATTTACACTGATGAAGATCCCCAACGAGATGCACATTTACACTGATGAAGAACCCCAACGAGATGCACATTTACACTGATGAAGAACCCCAACGAGATGCACATTTACACTGATGAAGATCCCCAACGAGATGCACATTTACACTGATGAAAATCCCCAACGAGATGCACATTTACACTGATGAAGATCCCCAACGAGATGCACATTTACACTGATGAAGAACCCCAACGAGATGCACATTTACACTGATGAAGATCCCCAACGAGATGCACATTTACACTGATGGAGATCCCCAACGAGATGCACATTTACACTGATGGAGATCCCCAACGAGATGCACATTTACACACTTGTGAAGAACCCCAACGAGATGCACATTTACACTGATGAAGATCCCCAACGAGATGCACATTTACACTGATGAAGAACCCCAATGAGATGCATATTTACACTGATGGAGATCCCCAACGAGATGCACATTTACACTGATGGAGATCCCCAACGAGATGCACATTTACACTGATGAAGAACCCCAACGAGATGCACATTTACACTGATGGAGAACCCCAACGAGATGCACATTTACACTGATGAAGATCCCCAACGAGATGCACATTTACACTGATGAAGAACCCCAACGAGATGCACATTTACACTGATGAAGAACCCCAACGAGATGCACATTTACACTGATGAAGATCCCCAACGAGATGCACATTTACACTGATGAAGAACCCCAACGAGATGCACATTTACACTGATGGAGAACCCCAACGAGATGCACATTTACACTGATGGAGAACCCCAACGAGATGCACATTTACTCTGATGAAGAACCCCAACGAGATGCACATTTACACTGATGGAGATCCCCAACGAGATGCACATTTACACTGATGAAGAACCCCAACGAGATGCACATTTACACTGATGGAGAACCCCAACGAGATGCACATTTACACTGATGGAGATCCCCAACGAGATGCACATTTACACTGATGAAGAACCCCAACAAGATGCACATTTACACTGATGAAGAACCCCAACGAGATGCACATTTACACTGATGAAGAACCCCAACGAGATGCACATTTACACTGATGAAGATCCCCAACGAGATGCACATTTACACTGATGAAGATCCCCAACGAGATGCACATTTACACTGATGAAGATCCCCAACGAGATGCACATTTACACTGATGAAGAACCCCAACGAGATGCACATTTACACTGATGGAGATCCCCAACGAGATGCACATTTACACTGATGGAGATCCCCAACGAGATGCACATTTACACACTTGTGAAGAACCCCAACGAGATGCACATTTACACTGATGAAGATCCCCAACGAGATGCACATTTACACTGATGAAGAACCCCAATGAGATGCATATTTACACTGATGGAGATCCCCAACGAGATGCACATTTACACTGATGGAGATCCCCAACGAGATGCACATTTACACTGATGAAGAACCCCAACGAGATGCACATTTACACTGATGGAGAACCCCAACGAGATGCACATTTACACTGATGAAGATCCCCAACGAGATGCACATTTACACTGATGAAGAACCCCAACGAGATGCACATTTACACTGATGGAGAACCCCAACGAGATGCACATTTACACTGATGGAGATCCCCAACGAGATGCACATTTACACTGATGGAGAACCCCAACGAGATGCACATTTACACTGATGGAGAACCCCAACGAGATGCACATTTACACTGATGGAGAACCCCAACGAGATGCACATTTACTCTGATGAAGAACCCCAACGAGATGCACATTTACACTGATGAAGATCCCCAACGAGATGCACATTTACACTGATGAAGATCCCCAACGAGATGCACATTTACACTGATGAAGAACCCCAACGAGATGCCCATTTACACTGATGAAGATCCCCAACGAGATGCACATTTACACTGATGAAGATCCCCAACGAGATGCACATACACTGATGAAGAACCCCAACGAGATGCACATTTACACTGATGGAGATCCCCAACGAGATGCACATTTACACTGATGAAGATCCCCAACGAGATGCACATTAACACTGATGAAGATCCCCAACGAGATGCACATTTACACTGATGGAGATCCCCAACGAGATGCACATTGGTAATGCAAATCCCAGGTCCGAGAAAGTTGTAGAAAATGTTAGTTTAGAAATTAACAATTATAGAGATCAGTGAAGTTTTTTCTTCCATACAATCTTTTTCATATGAATTCATACAAAATTGGCATCTTGTAAAATAGTTACGCTTTCCTGTGAGATCGGGTTGGTCTCTAGATATCTATGTAAATCTGTGTGTTTTTTCCCCCACCTCTCCTCAACAAGGCACATGATAACAATCACAATTGACCCTTCGCAGTGAGTTTGATTGACAGGCGATGTGACCAATCATAATCCGCCGAATCCGCCATTTTGTCCGACAAAGCAGTCAGGAGAGTTAGTAGATTAACGATGGAGGATTTGAGCTTGAGAAGCGGAGTGTACTGACGTCTTTCCGCGGTTTAAACAACATTCCTTCTGATGTTCATTCATGTTTATTTGATGCTATAAATGAACTAGAAGGAGGAGATGATCGGTTCACGAGCGGCTTTAACTGAGGCGACACAGCGATCTGTCACACACATTAAAGAGCCACAAAACGATATTTATTGTCTCAATTTCTTTTAAAAAATGACCAAATTTGAAAGTTGAGGCTTTGTTTCATATCAAATGTAAGCTGGTCTGTGTCTGTCAGTGTGTTGTCAGTGTCTCTGCTCCGCAATGTATTTTTCACTGCGTGAGAACATGGTGTGTGTGAGAGAGGCGTGGCTTGTTGGACATAGCGACAGTAACTAAAGGGGGCGGGTCTTTGCGAACGGTCAATTGACGTGGGACAGATGATATACCGTGGTTTAATACTGACGGTTATGCGCAATAGCAACCAGAAGGCGTCAGGGATCCTTTTAACTCAATGGAGACAGAGAACTGGACTCTCAAAACATATCGACGTCAATTACATTTTCCCCACATAACAGAAAAAAGCCTCTCAGCCCACCAAGGTCAAGTAAACCACGCTCTTCCCCCGCCAAGCCCAGTATCGATGTGTGCTGTGTAAACTGCAGACGGTGCGCTATTGTCCTTCCAGTGGCGTCCCATTACACGAAATGCTGATTAATGCTGGAGAACGCAGCGGCTAATGAGGCGGACGAGTCTTTGTGTGTGAGCGAGTCCACTGCTTCACCCCAACCCAAACCACTGGTGCTCTGCCAGGATATAATTACAATGTCCTAATAAATCACGATGCTTTGTGCTTAATGTATCGTAAGCTCATTGCTAAGATTGCGAAAGCAATTGATATGGAGATGCACCCGACCGTCAACGCCAATTGACTTGTTCAAACGGTCCAGGAACTTCATGCTATAGCAACTGTCCTTCTTCTAATTGCACTTTTACTTGTATATAGATAAACTTTTGGTGTAGTTTCAAACTCCTCAAGAAAATCTCCCCCCCAAAAACATGGCATATTTTCTGACCATGGAATTACTATATTCCATATTTATATTTGTGACCCTGGATCACAAACCCAGTCTGGAGTCGCACGGGTATATCTGTGGCAATAGCCAACTATACATTGAATGGGTCAAAATTATCCATTTTTCTTTTATGACAAAAAATATTAGGATATTAAGATCATGTTCCATGAAGATATTTAGTAAATGTCCTACCGTAAATATATAAAACATGTATTTTTGTGAGTGAATGCGGCACAATCGTGAACATAAATGCACAACTTTAAAGGAGATTTTCTTGTTACGCATTTGTTACCCATTTGTTACGGCCCGTTTTGAGGACGGGCCTGACGTGAACTTTTGTTGGTAATAAAAGTTAGGAAACCAGCGCCAGCCGACAGATCACCAAAGACAAAGTTTCAAATTATACAAAAGTATAATTTATTTATAGTGAAAAGATTATTAAATTAAGGAGCAATGGCTTCAGGGTGCCCCAAGGCCAAAATAACAAACAAAATAGACTTACAAATAAACATATATAAATTACCTGATCAAGGAATAAATAAAATTACAAAGAACTTCCCTAACTCCCTAAAAATAAACAAATCGCAAACAATGTCAACATAAATGGCAGGACACCCCTACGCTCCTAAACCATAAGCCAGAAGAAACGAGTTAAATCATTACAAACAAGCAAACATAATCAACTGAAGAGTTTTGGGATCTGCCGACGGAAGGAGGAATCCGGAGCTCTTCACGCCATCAGGCCAACGCCAGAATGAGCTCCCCGTCTTCGTTTAGCACAGCCCTTTTATAGCGTCATCAATGGATCCACCAATCAGACTCCTCCAGCAGCAGCCAATCCCTGCACACACATACAAAAAACCACAACCTACACAAAAACAGATACCGAGGATCGTAACACCCCCACACAAATCAGTTTATAGTTTAGATTTTTTTGCTCCTCAGATTCCAGATTTTCAACAGTTGTGTCTCGACCAAATATTGTCCTATCCTAACAAACCATACATCAATAGAAAGCCTATTTATTCAGCTTTCAGATTATGTATAATTCTCAAATTCAAAAAAATTGACCCTTGTGACTTGTGGTCCAGGGTCACTTTTAATGTCCAATTTGGCCATGCTACGATTTCATTGAACTCAAATGATCTTATAAGCTTGCTGGTCATTGTTTTCAGGTTGGTGAAACCAAATGACAATGTCTATTTATTAATAATGATATTAAGCAAACGAACATTACTTTTGATGTAGTTTTAAATCACTCAAGAAAATCTCCCCCCAAAACGTTTAACAAAATGAGAAACATGGCATATTTTCTGACCATGGAAACAAAATAAAATTTTCATGCTATAATTTTACTCAAATGATCTTATTACATGAGGCTTGCTGGTCAATATTTTCAGGTTGGTGCCAACCAAATTACAATATTTAATTCATAAGCTAAAGTCTGTGTTTTCATGTTGCTCTAGTCTATACCAAAGGTCACCGATTAGTATCCCGACCCATGACTGGCTCCACACGGCCGTGAATAATTCCTCACATCACTGATTATCATGGAAACAGAGACACTGGAAGTGAGAGGAGTGCGTGACGCGACACAACTAGATCATATTAAAAAATAAAGCTGTGTACACCTGCGAACGCCTGCTTTATATGACAGATGTGCTGTTAATGTTTCTGATGCGCTGCACACACACACACACACACACACACACACACACACACACACACACACACACACACACACACACACACACACATATACACACACACACACACACACACAAACGGTTGTTTCCCCGTCTGACTGAGATTAGATAATTACATTTACAAATATTACTGTGAATTGCTAAGAATTGTTGCTATGTCTGATACATCAAATCCAGCTTTATGTGTTTAAATATTTCTGTGCTACTAATTTCAAAAGCTTCACTACTAATACAAAGTATTATTGCTTGCAATTTGGTAACACTTTACATAAAGCATTTATGTGCATTATAATAGGTATTCATAAAGTACGTTATGGTGCATTATATATTTTCATAAATAATGGGTCACACTTTATTTTAAGGTGTCATTGTTACACTGCAATTATATGTAAGTACTGAGTAATATTAAGTAACTACATGTACTTACTATAGGGTTAGGGTTTGGTTGAGGGTTAGTTACATGCAATTATGCATCATTTATTGTTATTACTATTGTAAGTACAGATTATGTAACAATGACACTGTAAAATAAAGTGTTAGTGTTACCAAAAATTGTTACTGAAGTAAAAATGCATTATACTTTGTAAAGGTGTAACAATTAAACAATAAGTGATATAATGCATTATAACTTTTTGGATATTTTTGCCATAAAAGGCATTACAAGGCTGGTAATACTGGTAACACTTTACAATCATGTTCATTAGATAACACTATTAATGTATTAACTAACGGGAACTACCAATGAGCAATACATTTGTTACAGTATCTATTCATCTTGGTTAATATTAATTAATTAAAATCCAGCTGTTCATGTTCACAGTGCATTAACTAATGCTAACAAATACAACCTTTGATTTCAATAACGCATTAGTAAATGTTAAAATTAATATTAACTAAGATTAATAAATGCTGTAGAAGTGCATTGCTAACTGAGGTAGCTAACTATTAACATAATGTAAATAGTTACCCAAACACTTTTATAATGCATTATTATATATAAATGTTTAAACGTTATCTTTATTTTAAAAAATGCACATGTGATTGCAAATGCACATTTAATTTAATTTCATAAGCATGCAAACCATTTATAGACCTAAAATGCATAGGCTGGACTTCCTGTAATCTTAATGTGTTAAAACATTATTGGTGTGGCACATGTAGATACTAGAGAGATTCTCGCTGGACATAAACTTACACAAGCCTAGGTAATGAACGCAGATAAATTGGTGGACCAGCATTTATTCCGTAGCAAACATTATGATTTGGTACAAAGACATGCATTACGGTGAAGCCACTTATAAAGGACTGTCCTCCGGTTATTGTACATCAAGCCTTGGGTTTCTGAGAAAATTCAATGGAAATGGCCCATACATGAGGCAGCGTCAGTTCAAGGATTACGCCTTTTGTTGCAGCGAAGATGACGAGCGGTGTGTGTGTGTGTTTAAAAAACTGAAGCTTTTCTACTCTCACGTCCAGGAGACGGTTTCCACTGCCAATCAAGGTTTACATTGGAGACGTTTCAAGCATGTGGAACTTGCTGATGCTAGTAATTCTTCAGAAACAGTCACTGAATAATCTCTGTGCATTCACTGTGAATTAATTCAGCTTTGCTTTTTTTAAAAACAAACAGCGAAGCAGTGAGGTTATATCTGCACACGCTGCTTCTGTACACATCTCAACAGATTGTTTCTGGCAAAGACAGTCCAGTGATTAGAAACAAATTCCTCCTTTTGTCACCTAAACTGAGGAAAATGTCCAATAACATATAAAAAGATGCATGTGTTTGTAAATACGTTGTGGCAACTGTATAAAAACCGCCTCCTAATTTACAGAAAAACACAGCAGTCATGAGACGCCATAAATCTTCATTCTCAACTTCAGCTCGGAGAAGATGTGCCACGAGGCAGAAGAAAGCAATAAGGACACAGATTTATCATCCCGATCAGCATCTTCAATCACAGCGGAGCCGAGAGAGGTTTGAGCTTTGCTCTTGGAGGAAAACATCAACAATATGTCATGAATATTCCCCGAGCTCCAGCAAAAGATGGCAGAACTAACCTGGGATAGATGGATTGTGCTCTTAAACCTGTAGGGTTTTATGTCAGATTTGGACACACACGATTAGGACGTCGTCATTAAGGGCCGGACATGCATCTGTTGGTGTTCTTGTTTGCAAACTCTCAGTATGTGTGTCTTGTTTCCAGTTGTTAAATCAAGATGCATTTACTAAAGTAGTAAAATGCCATAAGATACTATCTTTTGTTTTGGGTAATAAATCAAAATTAAGTGATTTGTTGTTTGAAAAAAAGCTAATTTATCTGCCAATGGGGTCTTAATAATAATAATCTTAATTCAAACAGAAACTACTTTATTGTTTTTATCCCCATTGGCAGATCATTTTGATTGTTTTAAGCAAAAACTCACTTAGTTTTGATTTATTTCCCCAGAAAACAGGACATAATATCTTATGGTATTTTCCTACTTTAGTAAATGCATCTTGATTTAATTTTTTTTTTAAATATTTGGACTGGAAACAAGACAACAATACTGAGTAAGAAAAGCATTTTTTCCACACAGTGACACGATAATGAAAGTCGGCGTTGATTGGGATGGGTCTGAGAGTCCTCTAACCGAGTCCCCAATTTTGAGTTTTTCTTCAGCGTGTAAAACCCTTCTCTGGGAACATGATTTTTTGGTATTGGTTTTCCTCTGATTTCTAACCTCATGTTGAGTTTATTGATTTAACTTTTCAGCCACTAGATTGAACCACCATGTTTGATTTAGTTTTTTGGGGGGGTTTCATCTAAAATTTTCGTCCTTTAGTTTTCATCATATTTGTCTCACAGTCTTTAAACCAGGCATCACAAATGTTTTTGGATGGATTTTTGATAAAACGCCCTAGCAAACAATGATAATGATTTGTGTTGCTGAATTCAAACTGATGATGTCATTGCTTAAACTTACTGGTCAGAAACATATCAATTTAATAAATATGTTTATAAAATTCCTATAATTTGGCTTAAAGTGCCCCCTATTATACTATTATGGAGACTTATTATCACTCAGTCTCTGAAACGCCTCGATCGAGGATTCAGTCTCTCTAAGCCCCGCCTCTCTGAGAGCTGCTCTGCTGTGATTGGTCAAAAAGCAAACGCTCATTATCATATCTGAATCTCAGCTCTTGATACGAACAGTAACGATGGCGTGGGTTTTACCGTATCAATCTCAGTAAACAGCGTCTTCTCGACACGAACAACACGAACCAAACTCTTCCAGTCTCAGATACACGACAGTGTTTGAGGGCGGAGCTAAGAAACGCTGCTCAGCCAATCAAGACCAGAGGCGAGCATTATGCAAATTAATTACAAACCTACGCAGGTTCAACAGGAATTGAATTACTAACTCGTTTTTGAGAGAGAAAAAAACTCAATTAATCTGGACTTGGATCTTTGACACTTTGCAGACCTTTTACATTCACAAACAGCTTTATTACACACTGCATGAAAGGTCATATCTGAAAAAGCACAATAGAGGCACTTCTTGATTTGACTTGAAATTAAACTAATATCTGACCAAGTTGGGCATAGTGCAGTAAATGAAGATTAATAATTATTGAGAAAAAAAAAAAATCACTAGGCTATAAAATCAAATTTAACATAAAGTCGAATTCCTTGTGACTACCGAATGAGGTTGGTTACAGCGCCACCTAGTGGTAAAACTTCTAACCCATTTATATATTAATATAACGTTCAAATTTACATTTTAGTATACCTACTGCTTGGCCCCATAGTATCTTATTGTTTCTTAGAAAACCAATAGAAAACCTCTCACTAAACCCTGTTAGATTATTTCTCCTAAAAGTGCATGAAGTTCCACTCGCGTGGTCAAAGTGACGATCACGGGTCGCTGAGCTCAGAGGATCGGGCAGTTTAATAACATCACTGGGGGAAATGCTCTTCCAGATCTCCTTCAGTGACACTCTTTGTCCGTCCGTCCTTAATCACCCGATGACATCAGAGACGCTGGCGGCCCGGCAGAACTGGAGCACAACGGACTGAGCCGGGATAATAGGATTACTGGGAAAGCATTCGCCGAGGAACTACAACCCCCAGTAATCCTGTTCTCCTCATTGTCCTCTTCCTGTTTCCGTACAGACAGCATCAAATCAGGCACGCACTTAATAGATGAAGATCTGACCTTGATAAAGTCTTTTGAAGAAACATTGAGATATGAAGAGGGAGGCGAGTGTAGAGAAGCACTTCAGAGGAATGCTTCTGAACCACAGAGAACATGTTCATTATTAACCAGGAGTCTTCCCTCAATAACCTCATGATTGCTGATCATTGGTAGTCAGTAATGTAGTTGTTGTAGATTATGTTTCAGTATTGGGTAGGGTTAAGGGATGTAGAATATGTTCATGCAGAATAATACATTAATATGTGCTTTATAAGTACCAATACACAGCCCATATGCTAGAAAATGCATGCTAATGAGTAGCCTAACTAATAGTGTTACTAGAATAATCCAGAGACTCGTGAGGAAATGATTAAATATACAGGTGAAAAATCTGAATATCGTGCATTTATTTCAGTAATTCAACATAAAAGGTGAAACTAATATATTATATAGACTCATTACATGCAAAGTGAGATATTTCAAGCCTTTATTTGTTATAATTTTGATGATTATGGCTTACAGCTTATGAAAACCTTTTCACAATATTCTAAATTAGAATAATATAACATTGGAAGAGTTTGCATATACCTAAAACCATAATGAAAGTATTTTATTATAAACTGAAACTGGTTGATTTAGATTGTTGGCCATGATAACTTTGCAAAACAAATGTAAACCGAGAACAGCCAATCAGCTTTGAGTAATGTGCAAAACATCTAAAATTCAAAAATAAAGCAGTTCACTGTGAAATTTGAGATGATTTCTTTCAGATTTCCTGCTAATTATGTTTTATATTTTTTGTATATACTTACTTATTTATTATGACTCTTTTTAAAAAAATAAATAGAAATAAATACAAGCTTTAGATTATATACTAAAGCTTTAAAATTACTACTTAGCCTACCTTTTTTCGTTAGCTCTTTGTTTATATAACTAATTAAATTCAGTTGATTCACTTGTATCAATATAGTTAAATATTTTCTTCCGGATGCCTTCTCAAACTTGTGTGGCAGCAGCTGTTTTTTTTTTACTGTCTTGAACATGTGTTTAAGCTTATTATATTTTCATAACAAGCTCTTATTATTTAGCAGAGAAGCAAATTGCAATACTTATGTCCTAATTTCTTTATTGATTTTTATTTTTAATTGAAGCTTCTCATATCATGCTGTAGCCTAATCATCTGTCCACTGAACTGTTGGATATTATGCAAACGTTAGAATAACTGGTGCTTGTTGCGTTTCTAAATGCATGTTAAACTCGCTGCATTACTGTGAACATATGAGATGCTGAAAACCAAGGATCGTGAGCTGCTCATCTGTAAATGATCACAATGATGAACTTCACTTCAGAGTGACTTATTTAACTGAGATGCACAGAGAGAAGAGTGTGCGAACGAGTTTCAGTGTATCGCCACTGTGTAAAATGAGTATTAAATAATATTTGACACTAAAAGCCATGATGTCCAAGTAAGTGAAGAATGTAAAATGTCAAACCTCTGATGAGCTCAGTGACAACACAAGCATACACAGATATTCTTGTTGATCATTTCATTGTGAAAAAACACACACACAAGGGGAAAAAACTAAATCATGAATCTGTTGTAAATACGGGGATTTACTGTACTTTAAATTCAATTTCAATTTTCAATTTATTTATGAAGCACAAATAAACACAACTTCCGTTGACCAAAGTGCTTTACAGGGAATAAAATAGAGTAAAAAATAAAACAACAGCAGGACAATTGTTTCAACATTTCAATTTACATACGACAGATCAAATAAAAATGTCTTTAACCTCACTTTAAAGATGCACAGGGTTGGTGCATCTCTGATTTCTGGAGGGAGGCTATTCCAGAGTCTACTGTACTTTACTGTTGTTTTAAGGGTTTTTACGCTAAAATAATGCAATTTTTACAAATCAGTAATGCAAAAAGTATCATATTTTATCGTATTGTATTAACAGTATTTAATTTCACAGTAATTTCATGTTTTATAATATACCAATTTTTTTTACCATTGGTACTTTATAGTGTTTCACCGTTAAAACTGGACATTTTTACAGTGCTAAAAAGGCTCATTTTGCTAAACAAAGGGAAACGTTACTTTCATTGATCTTACGAATCAAATGTGATAAAAGCAGACGCACATCTGCTTTAGAAACACTGTAGATCTGTCCCATCACTGGCACTGGTGTTGGCTAAACACATTCATTAGCGTCAGTGCTTTCACAAGCTAACAGTCCTGAAGTGTCACACACACGACCACAGTTACGGGATTATCAATCTCGAAGCGGAGAGTGACTCCTGCACACTATCTTATTCTATTCAATACTTCTCCATGGGACAGAAACATCATCCTGCAAGTTCTCCATGTTCTAGGGCATCACTGGCTGTCAGAAAGATGGCAGATGCGAAAAAAAATGCAACCTATCGCTCTATCTTTCTACTATCTTGAACTGGGACAGAATACATATATAAGTTTGAAAACTTCAAGCAACTAAAAGATCCATCACCTTTACATTATAACTAGATCTATGTCAAGCCTGAATCCTGAACATATTTTAAATGCCCCAATTTATGATCTGAAAAAAAAAAAAACTATTTTGTCATTGGCGGGCAATATTGCATTACAAAATCTAGCCAGACTTGTTCAGCGCCAGGG